>NW_028296626.1:0-352128 GCF_055471065.1 Atractosteus spatula
CTCCAGAAGTTCAGCGAGGATCTCTGAATGATCCAATGTTGTCCTAAATGACTGATGGTGATAAATAGAATCCACCTGTGTGTAATCAAGTCTCTGTATAAATGCACCTGCTCTGTGATAGTCTCAAGGTTCTGTTGAAAGCGCAGAGAGCATCATGAAGACCAAGGAACACACCAGGCAGGTCCGTAATACTGTTGTGGAGAAGTTTAAAGCTGGATTTGGATACAAAAAGATTTCCCAAGCTTCAAACATCCCAAGGAGCACTGTGCAAGCGATCATCTTGAAATGGAAGGAGTATCAGACCACTGCAAATCTACCAAGACCTGGCCGTCCCTCTAAACTTTCAGCTCAGACAAGGAGAAGACTGATCAGAGATGCAGCCAAGAGGCCCATGATCACTCTGGATGAACTGCAGAGAACTACAGCTGAGGTGGGAGAGTCTGTCCATAGGACAACAATCAGTCTTACACTGCACAAATCTGGCCTTTATGGAAGAGTGGCAAGAAGAAAGCCATTTCTCAAAGATATCCATAAAAAGTCTCATCTAAAGTTTGCCACAAGCCACCTGGGAGACACCCCAAACATGTGGAAGAAGGTGCTCTGGTCAGATGAAACCAAAATCGAACTTTTTGGCCACAATGCAAAACGATATGTTTGGCGTAAAAGCAACACAGCTCATCACCCTCAACACACCATCCCCACTGTCAAACATGGTGGTGGCAGCATCATGGTTTGGGCCTGCTTTTCTTCAGCAGGGACAGGGAAGATGGTTAAAATTGAGGGGAAGATGGATGCAGCCAAATACAGGACCATTCTGGATGAAAACCTGTTGGAGTCTGCAAAAGACCTGAGACTGGGACGGAGATTTATCTTCCAACAAGACAATGATCCCAAACATACAGCAAAATCTACAAAGGAATGGTTCACAAATAAACGTATCCAGGTGTTTGAATGGCCAAGTCAAAGTCCAGACCTGAATCCAATCAAGAATCTGTGGAAAGAGCTGAAAACTGCTGTTCACAAACGCTCTCCATCCAACCTCACTGAGCTCGAGCTGTTTTGCAAGGAAGAATGGGCAAGAATTTCAGTCTCTCGATGTGCAAAACTGAGAGAGACATACCCCAAGCGACTTGCAGCTGTAATCGCAGCAAAAGGTGGCTCTACAAAGTATTAACGCAAGGGGGCCGAATAATTTTGCACGCCCCACTTTTCATTTTTTTATTAGTTAAAAAAGTTTCAAAAATCCAATAGATTTCGTTCCACTTCACAATTGTGTCCCACTTGTTGGTGATTCTTCACATAAAATAAAAAAATTATATCTTTATGTTTGAAGCCTGAAATGTGGCAAAAGGTTGAAAAGTTCAAGGGGGCCGAATACTTTCGCAAGGCACTGTACGGCGCTCTTTGATCTTTACAAATACGCAGATGCCCAAATGTTTCTTTGGTTGTTCTGAGATCCTTTACAGATTCCTCAAATCCTTCAAATGAACATCCATATCAGCACAATTATGTTTATATATTTTAAAATTAGGGTACATACAACCAAAATATCAATGTACATTTGTACAGTGCTCATTTAATAATGATTGTCAAGGATTGTCAAGTTCTCCAACAACTCTGTGTTATAATTTTAAAATATTTTTGCTAAGGATACACAAAGGGTGTATAAGGCATTCTCCCTACAGCCAGCTGAAGATAAAATTCCACACGTGAAAATGGTTTAAAACACACTCATTTCCTGCAAAGTTCAAGAGGGTTTTTAGCGGAGATTATGTTCACATTGAAACAATCCGAAGCGCGTCCCTGAGTGGGCTTGAACCACCAGCCCTTTGTTTAATAGCTGTACAGAGAAACACTCCCGTTGCATTTCACCATTCACACGTTTGTAGTTAAAGAAAATAAAATGCTGGCATTTTCCTGCCAGCCGGCAGTATTTCTTCGGCACTGACCAAGAATAACCAAGAACATTATTTCATCTTTCGCAGGCTGTAATTTCCAAAAAAGGAAGTGAATACTTGTATTAAACTAAATCAAGCCGACGGAGATGCACTGCCGTTGTTTTGCTCCACTTTTCATTAAAAGGAGAAAAATTACCTGCTTTTTCTTGCAGTATTTCTTCTGTCCTGATAAGCAAGATTTGTATTTTATCTTTTAGAAGTTGTATGAATTTCTTGAAGTTCAGAAACAACTTGTTCCAGAAAAGAAATGAACAGTTGCTTCAAAGTAAATCAAGACGTACAGTATGTCTCTCTCGCTGTGTGTGCTCTTATCTGTCCATCTCTCTCCTCTTCTCTCACTCTGGCAGTCTGTGCAGAGTATCTGAAGGGGATGTAACACCACTTGGCAAAGAAGAAAAATTCTCAGAGGCAGAATAAAAAATCAACGCCGTACTGCTCTCTATCCTCACAATCCAGAACCAGAAGATATTCAGACAATCAGTGCTGCTACATGAACAATATCAGACAGAACAGCCTGGACACAAGTCACATTTCCCCCTTTTATCCTATCTCCCAGCCCTCTTAGAGACATAAAAGAGCTCCTGGTTCTCCTCTCTGTGAACTGGGCTCAGGGGTCACTGATCTGGCAGTTGTGGGCTCTGTTCCAGGTCGGAAGCAAGAAGGTTCTATTAACCCTTTCCAGGACTTCCAGCCCTTCAGTATTACTTTCTTTACTGTATATCAGGCTCCAAACATGTTTTTTAAGTGTTTTATAACACAAGTGAGTGTGGAATTATCTTTGTATTTATGTTATAAACACCAGTATTGACACTCTGATCAGTATATTGATTATTAGTAGCGAAAGGCCGATGGTCGTGACTACAATAGTGACCAGTTGACCAGTCTGTAGCTCTGAGCAGTGGGACTGCAGCAGCAGAGATCAAACAGAAGAAGACCTGTCTGTGTGTGATTCTACACCAGCCCTGGGATTCAGCTGCTCTCATAAGTGTCTCACAGACAGTCTTATAAATGTACAATTAGATGAAGTCTTGTAACAGTTATACAGTTAATTTAAATCATCAGACTACCTATAGAGCTGAGAGCTGGGTGGAAATAAAACCAGGATACACGTTTTAACCTCCAGGAACATGAGTCTGATCCTCCTGGCTTCTATACTCTGATGATTCGTGTAAAACCCTTGAAAGCGCTTATTTCAGGGACTCGTGCTCGTTCTCTACTGCTCCACACGGGTACACTTTGTAACACATTAATCTGTGAAGTAAACGCTTTTCTTTTTGCAACATTTCGAGTACCTCTGGCATTCATGAAAAAGACACTCAAAAGCAGCAGAGACACGCTCTGCTCTGTCAGAATAAGCGCTGTGACGTCACAGACACCAGCCAGAGCGCCGGGATCAGAGAGAGAGACCGCGGGAGGCGCACGGAGAAGAGTTATTGATCACTTATCTATCGACAACCAATTATTTAAACTGAAGAACCGTAGAAAAATCGATTAACTTCACCTATTGGTGAGTACTGTTTCATTTCTTGACCCTGTTTAAGTATCTAGAAAACAGTTAATAAAGACTGTATCGACCAATTACCATAATGCTAGTATTTATGTAATATTAGTGATACTTACAGTGTTAGGGTCAGAGTATTAACACTCATCATCATGTTAGTTTTCATGAGAGTATTACTGTTATTATAAGTATTATTAGTCTAGTTGTAGTTTTTGTCAGTGTTAGTAACAATGATAGTGTATGTTTTGGTGATAGTGTTACTGTTGTAATATTAGCAGTATCTGCATTAGTGTTAGTTATAGTGTATCTGTACCTAAGAGTGTATGCGGTGTCTATGTGCGTATATAGTGTCTATTTGTGTATCTGTGAGTCTGAGTGTATATATGTGAGTGTGTGAGTGTCTTATTGTGTGTATAAATGTGTGATGTGTCTGTGAGTGTAAATGTGTGTGAGAGTGTAGGTGTACAGTATATCTATCAGTGTGTGTGAATATGTGTGTAGGTGGGCTTGGGTTCCACTGATGTGTCTGACAGAAGTGACCCATCAACAGGTGTTGAGTTCCAGAGCCGCTTGCAAATAAAAAGACTTTCTAGAGTCCAGGCCAACGTCCGGAGAGCTGTGAGTTCTCTGTTTTTATCAGTATTAGTAATAATGACAGAAGTAATTCCCACGCAAATGATTATTAACCAAAACAGACATCAGAAAATATCGCCTTTGCAATGATGTCACTCCTCTTCTTCATGAATTTTCTTTAATGACAGGACATTTCTCTGTCTGAGTGCCTGCTGTGAATAGTGTGACAAGCCATTTATTTCCAATATTTTCTAGTTCAGTTATTTATTGCATACAGAATATTATTCTCATTAAGAATATTTTACCTGCAAAGTCACAGTGAAACTACTACGGCGAATTAACTTTTTATGGGTGGAAAATGTTCAAAAGACTTAATGCTCCAGGGAAGGCTTGAACACACAACCTCATTATAACTCCACTGTGCACAGCTACACACACTGACCAGCTGTGCCACTGGACCTCTCTAAGGCAGGCAGGCTCCTACACCAACTGTAAAACTGGCACAAACGTAGGGCGAAACACGGGGTTTTGGCTGTGGATACATCTCCACATGGGGGAAAGGGACAGTCAAATAGTAAGGAAAATAAAAGAGAAGGAACTGAAATATACAGTATGTTATCACTGTAATGTAGGAAGAGGTGGTCAACAAGCAAAACAGCTTTGCGGATAATGTGAAGCGACATTGTTTTGTGTCAATTAGCCCATGGATTTCGCTTCATGTGCCTTAACCTGTGCAATTTGTATGATTGTTGAATGAGATTGGTTTCTTCACAAGCCCGGTCAATTGCCAGTGGAGAGCTTGATGACGCACACCTTCATGAAAACTCTCTTTAAGATGATCACACCTTTCATTGTCAGGTCGCCTCCTTTGCATACAATAGTAGCACCAACACTAAGAGAAAGGATGAGAAATGGCTTTTATCAAGTGATTGCAGTGTTTGTTTGACTGAGGATCCTTGTGTGCTGAACTGGCCTCTGGAGAAGTGTAGTGCAGTAAAAGAGAAGATTTGTATCACTCAAGACTAACGGAACAGAACAATACAATTACAATACTTTTATGAGAGTAAATAATACTGGTGCATCACAGTTCTTATAATGGTGAAAATAGGAGCACCTTCTCTACATTTTTGACTGACGTATTTAAACGGCAAGAAATACTATCACTATGCAATTAATTAATGCAGTTGAGCTCCTCTAAATGTTCTAGTCTGATGAAACAATGTATAGAATTAGGTGACAATATCGGAATTCATTCAAATGCACAAGATTAATTTTCAGCAGCAAAAATACGCTCGAAAATATTTTACAAGAAAGAAACCTTACATTCACCCTCTACATTAGCAGAGAACAGTAGGACAGTTAGTGTCACTGGACACTACATCACAGAGGCTGATCTTTTTGGACTTCAGTGAGTCTTCCGACTTGTCGTAGCTGTTGAAGAAGCACCTGTTGAATCTCAACCGAGATTTCCTGAGAGATCGTTCAGCGAGCGAGTCCTCCCTCTGGACTCCGCACTGAGCTGAAAGCTGCGCGAATTCCTCACTGTATGTCCTGTACTGTTACATCCGTTCTTGTGTATGTGTTATCTTGTGTTATCTACATGTAGAAATGTGACAAGAACACATCGAACTTTTTCCATTTGTGAAGGAAAATGCTAAAGAGCCTGAAAACTTTGAACATTTAAGTTAGCGTGCTTTATATACTGTATATTTTTTACTTTACTTTATATGCTTGGGGTGGCTAAGGATCTGTGCCTGTGGCTGGAAGGTTGCTTGTTCAAATCCCTCTGCCGGCAGAGGAATCCTACTCCGTTGGGCTCCTGAGCAAGGCCCTTAACCCCAACTGCTCCAGGGCACCATACAATGGCAGACCCTGTGCTCTGACCCCAGGCTCTCTCCTCCATGAGAGTGTGTCTCATGGAGAGCAAGCTGGGGTATGCAAAAAGATAATTCCTAATGCAATAAATTGTAAAGGGTTAATAAAGTGAGGTTATTATTATTCCTTACAGCAGAGCAAGCAAATTGTTACAAAAAACACCAGCTAATGTCCACCAGCGGAATTAACATTAATATACTATAAGGTGCTGTTACTTGGGAGTGTTAATCTACAGATAAATTAAACAAATGGCATTTATAGCTCTAAAGAGGTTAACATAGATGTCTGTAACAGATCTTTTCAGTTCATTGCTGTTCCTCTGACTTGGTGAGCCTTTGGAATTTTAAAAGCATTTTGCTTGCCTCTCGTGTGGTCTGTGTACCAGTCCATTAAGAGCCCCACTATCACTGTGTCGTGTGTGGTCCTACACAACTACACAGCTATCTACTGGAGTCGTCTTCTGTCCGTTGGTAGTTGAGAACAGATTTAATACGGAGCTGCGCAGAAATTTCTGTGGCAAATATTGCTGCAGAACTAGCCCGTGCACAACAACGAAGAGAAAAAAAAATACCACAGTGTTGCCCATAAGAGGGAAAAATAGAAATCAATTGTTCAAACAATTACACCATTCTTACAGTGGTCTCATGTTATTTTTCTTGCCATAAGAACAGTGGGATTGTTCAATTGTATTGTTCCCCAAATGGTTAAATAATAATAATAATGATAATAATAGTGGTGGTAGCTGATCGTTCTTGTCCGTGGCAGAGTGACCTGTGCGAAAAAAGTATGTTGATTTATTCTCCACAAGGCATCACTTTAGCGTGGGTTTTAACCCATTCAGTGCTTATTTCAACTAACGCCACGTTCCTTTTTCTAGGTCTTCAAATAGTTTACAATGTAGAGGTATCTTTAGTAATAAGAAAAAAGCTGCACCTCGGAGATCCATCTCACAAAAGCAAAGACTTCTTAAAGTGCACTTATGAGCTGTAGAACCTGAAGGAGTTCTCTCTCCTAGATATTAAACGCGCAGATAATGAAATCAGTGATTTACGATTTCCGCAACCTTCCAATAAATGCATCTAAGACATGTAACAAACACATTGCGCAGCTGCAGTGGTGCATTTGGTCAGTGTGCAGTACATAGTGGAGTCATGCTGAGGTTGTGAGTTCAAGCCTCACCAGTGGCAGTTTTGCCTGTGATTTCAGCTGCAGAAACTTGCTGTTGGATTTAGGTTGGTTCTTCTGTTACTTTTTCCGCTCGATGGAGCTTTATTAATGCAGGCACACCTGCTTCCTCTGCATTTTATTTTATCGCTGCTCACAAACCAACATACTGCAGACACCTCTGATACTGTTAATGCTTGTGGGCCACGTGTTCCTGCTGTCAGCCTATTATACCATGTTCATGCGCGTCTAGAAACATTACTGCTCTAGTACAGGAGCGAAAGACTAAATGAAATCACACCCACTTTGAAAAAATCACGTTTGACAAACCATAGGATGACGAGATTGGGATTCTTTGGTTGTTTGAGTACATAAATCAAAGACACTGCGTTCAGCATATTCACATCAGGCTCTCGGACAGAGATAAACCCAGAGAAAATCTTCTCACGTTTTAATCTGTAACTGCAGGAATCAACAAATTGTTAATTATTTCAACTTCACTTACAATTTTTAAACAATTTACAAACCCCACAGTGGACGACATTTGGCTCCGGCACACATCAGTTGCTTGGGATATCATTGTAATATTTAATTTGCTTTCCCGTCACACCACTTTTATTAATAATGAAGTTTATCAATACACGTTTATTTAAAACATGTCATTTATTATTGATACAGTTTCATTCTGTCTTTATTAGGAGCTGTATCACAGCTAATGCATGTAAAGCCTTCAGGATGCGATGGTGAGAGTTCAGTTATCCCAGGGAGTGAAGAGAACTGAAATTTAGTAAATACATATTTTAATAGAGTGTAAATCTTCAAAGTGTTCTGTCACTTCAAAAGCAAATTACAGGAGCAGGGATTGAACCCACATAGACATTTGCCAATGGGGTCCTAAGTCCAACAGCTTAACCACTCAGCCATCCTGGGCGACAGTTTCTGCTGCTCAATTGCTCAGCCATCCTGGTTTCACCTCTCCAGCTCTGTGTTACACAGTTCATTGAATATATTTGTTATATTTTTGCATGGAATGAGACTGTACACTGGTGGTTCCCAGGGGAAAACAGGGTTATTGAGCCATTGGGTATTCTGAGAATAAATTGGGTGGGTGAATGTAACCGTGCGGTAAAGTAAAACAGTCCTCTTAGATGAAGCGCTACAGATGCAGCCCCTGAAAGTGTATAAGACTTACATTTATAGTACTGCTGACACAAATGGAGCCTCTACATCAGACCGAAATAGCGATGTGTTCGCTTAATTGTGCGTAGGATCTCCTCATGAATCTGTCTCATTCATCAGTGGAAATAGAAGCCATTACAATACGATACATGTTCACCTTCAACCCTGCAGCTGTTGGACGTGCTTGTTTTGGGACTATTTGCAATGAGTACCGAATTATGAGTTAGGTGTCCTTACTGGTATCTTTTAAACTGTGAGGGACATTGGGTTATATACAAGCAGGACAGAGACACAGTAATAATCCTATATTAATGTGTCCTGGATTTTAATTTACTGATCAGATAAATTGAAATGTTCTGATTCAGAGCCCCTGCAGTTTGTGCTAATTATAACCACAACAATACACCTGAGTCCTGAGCACCACACTGAGCACAGGTTAAGCTGGGCTCTGACTTTGTTCAGCACGACTGCTTGTTGCAGTTGAGCTCAGAGCTGGAGATGATCTCCATATTCTACTGCACTAACTAGTCCGAAACTTAGTACACAGTACACACCTTCTAAATGAAGTCAGGTTGTTAAAAAATGTAACCAGCGCCCTGTCACAGAAACGGACCGCGGTCTCTCGCGCGGCAAGCGAGGTTACTCAGCACTGTACTAACGAGTAGCGCGTGTCCGGAACTGAGCGTGAGCTCTGTTTACTGTCAGCAGACATTTCCTCTTTTCCAAAGACGTTTTCGACTTCGCTAAGCTTTTTAAAGACGGTCATAAACGCTCATGAAGTAATTCATGTCAGTTTGAAGTCTGTCTCTGTTGCCTCGGCTCTTGATGAAGAAAAGCCGTGAATGGGAGACTCTCTCTCTGAAGAAGTGTGCCGTCACCCTGCAAGAGCCATCAATCACCGAGGCAACCACTGAGACAATTAACATTGAACACGTGAAATGCGACATGTTGTGATTTTTTTCCCACTTAAGGCTTCTATCGTTTCTACTCTAACGAGAAAAAGAGTACTTATTAGAAGTACGATTTGAACAAACGTCTCCAGAGGAAACTGCGACCTGAACGCCTTAGACAACCAGCCATCTTGCCTGTGGTTCTTATAATTAATTATATATTTTATTTCTTTCTCCTCGTTGATAAGAAAAAAAGTGAAATCATGTAATAAGAGAAATGTCTTTTTTCATGAGGAAAACCAGCACAAGCAAATGAAAAGTTTAGAGCAGCGCTCAATAAAAACGATCAGAAACAGACAGCGCTTATTATGCGGATCAGTATATTCCGATACCGCTGGTTCTGCAGAAGAAATAAGAAAAGCCGAACTCCTAACACTGTGTTGCCATTAAGGCTACTTAGTTAAAATAAAATTGTACCGTCACCTTTTTAAACGTGATTGTTAGAGACCTGTTGAATCTCAACTGGGGTTTCTTGAGAGATCGTTCAGCGAGCCAGTAATAAGAAAACTACTTCACTTCCAATCTCTCCTGTCACTGTAAACTCGGACGTGATGTTCCGCAGATGTGCAGTGTGTGCTTTTCCTTTTGTTGTATTCAAGAGTACTCACTGTGTGAGCTCCTCACTGCGTTTCTTTTACTTTTCCTGTGATTATCTACGTGGAATGCGGTGACAAAATAGTCTTGAACATTTTCGGTTTGTGAAAGGAAACACTAAAGAAAATACAAGTAATGAACTTTTAAAATAACCACAGTACAGCTAGAAGAGAGGAAGATAAAATACGATTTATAATGAAATTTATAATACACTTAAGGGAAACACAGCCGCCCGAACAAGGACTTGAACCGTGGACCCTCAGATTAAAAGTCAGATGCGCTACCGACTGAGCTATCCGGGTACTGAAAGAAAAGTGCCACTGTCGGGATCCTCGTAAGTCACATGTCTCTTCTTGTGCCGAAGCGCAGTCATACCTGACCCGTCTGGAATGTCTACTAACAGACTTCAGCCACAAGCGACGGCACCACTCCCAGTAGAATGACTGAGAAATACAGCATGACATGGGGAGGTAAGGGGCTCCCACAATTAATCTTTCCTCACATTACTGATTTTTTCAATAGCATTTTAACCTTTTTTCACATTCAGATTTTTTCCCATTTAATAAGATCTTTTAATCAACAACATTAAGAAAGAAAACAAATGGAACATTTTTTGGAACAACAATTTAAAAAAAACCTTTCAATGCCTTGGTTCTATAACTGTGCACACCCTTTATAAAGGGAGTTGTAACTATGCTGAAATTTAAAGAGCATTTCTGTAGAGAAAACAAAACATTTTTTCTGCCTTGATGTTAAGCTCAGGGAGCCTGCCTTTTAGAAATTCTATCTCTAAACACCTTATGCAGCCTCCTGAGAGACTAACAAATATTGTTTTGAGAAATTGGCTCACACACCGGAAGGCACTAACGTTTCTCTTCGTTAGAGTATGTGAATAACTGTTTAACCCAAAATGTTTGGAATTGTGATTTTGTTAAAATTCAATAAATAATCTATCACCAGCACGAAATTATTATGAAAGTAAGATTTTTTTATCATAAACTGTAAGACATGAAGAGAGTTTACAGGTCGTATCCTTCGCTTTGTCTCTTAAATTAAGCGTTCAGGATTCAAACCGGTGTTCGGACTGTTGTGTTTCTTGAATTTCTTGTAATCTTGTAATCATCAAATGTCGATGTCCATCAGTGTTTTTCTCGGTTATACAATGGAATTCGCGCAGTTTTCAGCTCAGTGCGGAGTCCAGAGGGAGGACTCGCTCGCTGAATGATCTCTCAAGAAATCCTGGGTGAGATTCAAAAGGTGTCTTCTTCAACAGCCACGACACGTCTGAAGACCTCTGGATTTCCTGAATCTGACATAAAATTAGTTCAAATCATTTGGTAGTTAACAGAACTAAATGCTTTAGAGGTACATTTAAAACAGCAGAGCAACACCATAGCACTTCGAGTGTGCCTGAATTTAATTTTATAAACCCGGTGGTACACCAGGACGTGCATTGAAGTGAAAGCAGGAAGCGCTGCGATATGCACTGTGCAGATCCCGCCACACTAAGAGGTGAGTGGGTCTGTTCGATGCACAAAGAACGCTTTGAAAAGCGTCCAAAGCAAGTCATTCCGAGTTGGTCGTTTGTGTTTTCCGTTCAGACGCGAAATGCACGCATGGAAGCATGGAAGCCCTGCGACATGGTGAGGGGGTCTGTTCGATGCACAAAGAACGCTTTGAGGGGGTCTACAAGTCATTCCGAGTTGGTCGTTTGTGTTTTCTGTTCAGACGCGAAATGCTGAAATGATCTCTCGGCTCCTCGGTTGTCATTTCTGCTCCGTAAAGAAATCACAGCACGCGTCGGCTTCCAGCACGGTGGGTCGGGACACGATGCCGGGGGTCGGAGAGAGCGATGTCTTCCTCGTTAGTATAGTGGTGATTATCCCCACCTGTCACGCGGGAGACTGGGGTACATCAGGACGCGCATTGGAGTGAAAGCAGGATGCGCTACGACATGCACTGTGTAGATCCCGCCACACTAAGAGGTGAGTGGGTCTGTTCGATCACAGCGCTAGGCGAATCCCCAATCCCCTTTTGTGCGTGGCGACAGAAGAAGCCGCACTGTTTCGAACCAGGGAACTTTCGCGTGTGAGGCAAACGGGATAACCACTACACTACGGAAACGGTGGCAAACCCTGCCCAGCGGCTCAGAGCTGAGCCTGTCATGGACGGAGCAGGAAAGGCGGCGCCACATTCTACAGCCCTCTCCACGCAATCGACGAAATCGGGCCACTGAAGTGGAGAAAATCGCCTCTCCATAAAGTGCAAATATCATCTTGGAGAGTATAAATCCTATTGCCAAAGGTCAGCCCTGTCTACCAGAGTAACCCTCCCACCTCCTGCAGCGATGATCAGCTCGTCTCACACGCGAGAAGTCTTCGGTTGGAAACAAGCGCCCCCTCTTCTCGCGCGTTTTGCACGTTCGAGAGCTTTTAATGCGGTTCCTTCGTACACGGTGCTGATCTTTTGGAAAGCAGGAGGCAAAACTGACACGTTCCCATACCGGGAGTCAAACCCGGGCCGCCTGGGTGAAAACCAGGAATCCTAAACGCTAGACCATATGGGAGCACACAACCCCGCTGTTCCGGGCATCATGCAAGCAAACTACATAAATATGAGAAAACACGCAAGAGAGTTGTCACTCAGAGTGTCGAAGGGTCGATGTATACTGGGGCTCAGTTGAAATGCAACGTCAGGACTTTGCCGAATTAGGTAACACGAAGAGAGCACAGCCTTTTCCGCCCTGCCGTGTGTGTCTCGGTAACTCGCCGTGATCGTATAGTGGTCAGTACTTTGCGTTGTGGCCGCAACAACCCCGGTTCGAATCCGGGTCACGGCAGAATAGGGGCGTCTGCTTTTACTACTTGCGCGAATGAAGGCAAAAAAAAGCCAATCGATGTGAACGAACGGCGCTTTACAGAGGAGTACTGCCTGACTGGATCGTTGATGAACGACAGAGGCCACTCCGACCTCTTCTCGGTTTTCTTCAATGACTTACTAAGGATCTTCTTCACATTCGCCCATGCAGGGGAAGCCAGTTACACCAAAGCAAACGCAGGAAAGTGCATTTCAAGCAGAGACCAGGAGGGACTTGTTTACACCGAGAGTGGTCGGAGAATGGAACAATGCGCCCAGCCCTGTTGCTGGAGCCGATTCTTGATGAGATCTTGGGCTCACTAAGAGGCCCCCACTGGATGCTAATCTTTCTGTTGTTCTTGCAGGTCCTGCGCTGCTTTTGAGCCGACAGAGCTCGTCCTGGTCTGTCGGCACAGCCCAATTGCAAATGATCGGCTCCGCGTAGAGAAGGAACGTGCGTTTGGTACAAGAGTGCATGAAGGGACCGGAAATACATTGGGAACAAATGACCGGTCGCTCAAGACCTCTGTGAAGTACAGGAGCGTGCAAAAAGAGGCTGTTTCCGCCCGGTCTCGAACCGGGGACCTTTCGTGTGTTAGGCGAACGTGATAGCCGCTACACTACAGAAACCTGCGGGGACCGCTGCTGGTGTCTCGCTTGCGTTTCGGGCTGAGAAAGGGACGCGTCACTTTAGGCAGGGGGCGCTGGAGAGAGGAACAAAGGGCGCGATGAAACAAAATGCCGAAACCCAGGATCGAACCAGGGACCTTTAGATCTTCAGTCTAACGCTCTCCCAACTGAGCCATTTTGGCGGTGCGCAGAGCACACAGCCACCTGCTCCAGCCTTCCTGTGTTGCGGCATGAGCGCACCAAGAGGAGCGGGAGAGTGTTACAGGAACGTCACTCAGAAGGAAAGCCACCCAGCTGCGCCCTCTGAGCTCTGTCCAGCGCATCTTCCTCGCATGGACTCCTGCCTGCGACAGGCAGGAAACAATTAGCAAGAACAGAACAGCACCCCATGGGTGTCTCATGACCACACCTTAGGTTGTGACACGTGCAGGTGTGAGGGGTTGCCGGGCTACTCTGGAGCAAAACTTGGGCGGAGGGGCGGCGGGAAAGCAGACAAAGAGGTGACACCTCAAGGTCTGCACGATCACAGCTCTCCGCCGCCCCAGGCTTCCGCTCGATAAGCTACTGGACACACCCGCCCCTCCTCACACAGACCGTGGAAAAGCCCCCGAGTGGGAGGGCTCTCTCTTCCTCCCAGGAGCTCTTGGACACGACGCACAGACAGAGCGCGGGGAGCCGCCGCCTGCAAACACGGCTCCAGGCAGGACTCCACTCCACTCCGCAGGAGCCGCAGAGCAGAGGAGATGGGGGCAGCTTAGCTCCTGTGCAGAGACCTGAGCTGTTGTTGCTGCGGACGCTGTCTTTTCTGTTCTCGGGGTAGGAGTGAATGTTGAGTTGCCCTTTGAAATGAAGCAGAGCACTTCAACGGCACGGGTGTGTGTGTGTGCGTGCGCCCTGGTGATTCTGGGAGACAGATCGAACCTGGGCTAAAAGAGAGGGTGTTTAGCCCTCTTCCATTTGCTAGTTCAGAGTTGTACAACCCATTTGTATCTGCTAGGCGGCGCAGTCGTCGTGCACAAAGATCGCTTTGAAAAGCGTCCAAAGCAAGTCATTCCGAGTTGGTCGTTTGTGTTTTCCGTTCAGACGCGAAATGCTGAAATGAACTCTCGGCTCCTCGGTTGTCATTTCTGCTCCGTAAAGGAATCACAGCACGCGTCGCCTTCCAGCACGCTGGGTCGGGACACGATGCCGGGGATCGGCGAGTGCAATGTCTTCCTCGTTAATATAGTGGCAAGTATCCCCGCCTGTCACGCGGGAGACCGGGGTTCGATTCCCCGACGGGGAGTAGGAAGCTTTTATTTTACCTCCTTAGAGAAAGGACTGCCTTTCACTTCTCTGTTTTCTTTCACAGCGTCGTGCACCTTTTCATTGCTCTCGCTTTCAGAGCCTCCGCACGGCACACGACTCGACATCAGGAAGCACATTGAAGTGAAAGCAGGAAGCCCTGCGACATGCACTGTGCAGATCCCACCACACTTAGAGGTAAGTGGGTCTGTTCGACGCACAAAGAACGCTTTGATAAGCGTCAAAGGCAAGTCATTCCGAGTTGGTCGTTTGTGTTTTCCGTTCAGACGCGAAATGCTGAAATGATCTCTCGGCTCCTCGGTTGTCATTCTGCTCCGTAAAGAAATCACAGCACGCGTCGGCTTCCAGCACGGTGGGTCGGGACACGATGCCGGGGGTCGGAGAGAGCGATGTCTTCCTCGTTAGTATAGTGGTGATTATCCCCACCTGTCACGCGGGAGACCGGGGTACATCAGGACGTGTATTGACGTGAAAGCAGGATGCGCTGCCACATGCACTGTGCAGATCCCGCCACACTAAGAGGTGAGTGGGTCTGTTCGATCACAGCTCTAGGCGAATCCCCAATCCCCTTTTGTGCGTGGCGACAAAAGAAGCCGCTCTGTTTCCACCGAGTTTCAAACTAGGGACCTTGCACGTGGGAGGCGGAAGTGATAACCACTACACTACGGAAACGGTGGGAAACTGTGCCCAGCGGCCCAGCGCTGAGTTTCGCCAATGCGATTCAGCTGCTTCCAGTGCCTTTATTAAAGTGCGCTGATGGACCGTGCTCTCTCTCCAGAGACCAGCACGCCTGTCATGGACGGAGCAGGAAAGGCGGCGCCACATTCTACAGCCCTCTCCACGCAATCGACGAAATCGGGCTACAGAAGTGGAGAATTCTACAAGGCAGCGCCACATTCTACACATTCTATTGGGCCCGATTTTCTCGGTTCGAAACCGGGCGGAAGCAGGCCCGTTTCGTTTTTTGCCACGCACACTGTTTGCGGATTTGCCTAGCGCTGTGATCGAACAGACCCACTCACCCCTTAGTGTGGTGGGATCTGCACAGTGGATGTCGCAGCACATCCTGCTTTCACTTTAATGCGTGTCCTGATGTACCCCGGTCTCCCGCGTGACAGGTGGGGATACTCGCCACTATACTAACGAGGAAGACACCGCTCTCTGCTTAGTGAGCAAAACACTTACTTGGAGCATTGTGGGTGCTGTGGTTTAAATGCTATTGGTTTGTGAACAGAATACCCCTATCCCAGTGCATTGTGCCACATTAAATAAACGCACGAGAAAAAGAGATTCAGAACGCAAAGCTGTGTCAGTGTTCTGTGTAAAAAATCGGTTTGAACATCATGGGAGCTGTTTTTAATAAGCTGCTGAGTAAAGAATATTTTAATCTTCCTGCTGTCAGTAGTATTGTGCATATAGTTGACTCTTACCTTAATGAAAACAGGACGTAAAGGAAGGGTTTCAGAATTCAGACAAAGCTTTATTCCCGTGCTTACAGTCTGAGTAATTGGAGACTGCACTATTCTGTTGCCTATGGTCATATACGGGTTTTTCGCATGAAGCCGTATTGAACAGTATTTCTCGCGGTGTGAACTTGTGTATACAGCGGTCCCCCGAGTTCCAGTTAGTGCGTAATTACGCATCGATGAAAAACCGAAGGTTTAAAAAAGGATAATTAGCTCACTGATACTTTGATGTAGAGGCTGTGGAAATATCCACACGTGGTGGTCTTTAAAATGCATTTGGTTTGTAGGCGTTCTGTGCTTCCGTTGCGAAGATATGGACAAAAGAATATTCGTGCTTGGTCAAAAAAATGTCATATAAACGAAAAAGTAAAGGCTTAGAAAGCATTCACAATGTATTTTATACACAAAGCAAGTATTCTCGCGATTCTAAGAGGTTTCGTGTAAAATCGTTTTCGAACTTTAAGCTAACTTTACCCCGGTCTATATTTAGCGTTCGGTAGGGATAACACTGCTGATATTGATTGAGTAAAAATCTGCGATGTATTGACACCTTTATCTGAAGCGAGAAGTCCTCGAACGCCGCTTATGAAGTCTTGGGATTCATACCAAGAAATACTTTTTGTTTTCCCTCCCAAAATGCTGCTATTGCATTACACATTATATGAACATTACCAGTTTTGGTAGCTTCTGGGTGCGATTTTCCAAAACTGAAACTAATTACAAAATTATTTGAGATGAACCATGTCCAAAAATTGTAAATCATGACTAATATTAATATCAACTGAAATTACTACAGAAAAAAAGATTTAACCGAGACATTCATAAGGCTATGCAAGCCTTAAAAGTAGAACAATTAATTTAATATAACTTTTATTTTTTTAGAAATGGGCTCATACAGCTGAAGACTCTCCGCTAGAGTACGTGAATAACAGTTTAACCCAGAATGTTTGTAATTGTGATTTTGTTCAAATGCAATAAATCGTCTATCAACAGTAAGAAATTATTAAGAAAGTAAGAAATTGTTTTATTTCATAAACTGTAAGACGTGAAGAGAGTTTACAGTTCGTATCCTTCGTTTTGTGTTTTAACTTAAGCGTTCAGGATCCAAGCCCGTGTGCGGACGGTTGTGTTTCTTGAATCTCTTCGACTAAAGTCGTTGTTTAGTCTTCAGTTTTTTCTCGAGTTGTACCATGGATATTTTATACGATTCAGCTTTCAGCTCAGTGCGGAGTGCAGAAGGAGGACTCACTCGCTGAACGATCTCTCAAGAAATCCCGGGTAAGATTCAACAGGTGGTTTCTTCAACAGCCACGACAAGTCTGACTTTCTCTGAATTTCCTGAATATACTGTAACATTAAATTAGTTCAAATAATTTGGTAGTTAACACAACTAAATGCTTTGGAGGTATATTTAAAACAGCAGAGGAAGACTTTAGGCACTTCGAGTATGCATTAAATTAATTGTGAAAACCTGGATCTATATGAACAACAGTTCTCTTGTTCATAATATCTTTTTATATTTGTTAATTGAATATATCAATTGAGTATATCTATTATATTTTTGAATGGGATGGGACTGTACACTGGTGGTTCCCAGGGGAAAACAGGGTTATTGAGCCATTGGACATTCAGAAATTATATGTTGTGTGGGCCAATGTAACCGTGTGCGAAAGTTAAAAAATCCCCTTAGATGATCAAAGAATAAGTTGGGTGGGTGAATGTAATTGTGCTCTAACAATCCTCTTAGATGAAGCGCTACAGATGCAGCCCCTGAAAGTGTATTCGACTTACCTGTATAGTACTGCTGACACAAATGTAGCCTCTACATCAGACAGAAAAGGCAATGTGTTTGCTTAATTGTGTGAAGGATCTCCTCGTGAATCTGTCTCATTCATCAATTGAAATAGAAGCCATTAGAATATGATACATGTTCACCCTCAACCCCGGAGCTGCTGGACGAGCTTGTTTCAGCTCAGTGAAGTTGGCCCCCTACAAACAGCAAAAACGATGAAACCCACCTTGGTCTTTAGTGCTGTGTTTGTGCCGTTGAAAGTAGCATTTCTGCTACATTAATAATATTTTCTTGGAATAGAGAAGTTGTCAATTTTAAAACATATTTGAATCGAAATGTGGTTTTGAGTTAGATATTGGCGTGTTCATGTAATTAGTCTGTGTTTGTCATTACTATATATATATATTGCCATGTTACTAGAACTTGTAGCTGAAGTTTACTAGTTGTGTTTTTATGATGATTAGCCATATGTTGATAACAATATTGTATATAATGTATAATTTGAACTACATATTTTCCTGGTGTGAATAATTGTATATTTTCAGAATAAATTTCTAAACCAAATCATTGGCTTGATTTACTAGTTTCTACCCCTATAACATCTATCTTTGATGTATAATAGACCTTTAACCATATATGTATAATAGTCCTCTAAAGTTATCCGTATAATAGAACTCCAACCATTTATGTATAATGAACATATAATCATAGATGTCTAATTGACCTATAGCGAAATACGTATATTAGAATTTCATTCTAGAGGAATTATGGACCACATTTATACAGTACGTCTAAGATATGAGTTTCATAGACGTATATTCTACATCATTTGCCCATTGGGATGTCCCGATTTTAATTGAACAAAGCTAGATACACATTTTCTAATGCAGCCTTCATTACAAGACAGTTTATTTCTCGAAAGCATGTTATGTAAAAAAGAGAAAAACAAAAATATATGGATGACAATCTTTTAAAGCTGAAGATTTTACTTATGAGAAATTGTCATCTTATGTATCTAAACGCTTTTCAACCGCTGGTTTTAGAACTTTGCTGTGCTTCCTGCATCATTTTCAGTGTTATAAACTGGGTGTAGAGGGAGCCATCACTGTGTAGAGCAGTTGATAGGCTGGAGCTGTTCAGACTACTCTTGTTATTTCTCAAATGCTTCCATTGTTTTTCTTTCACGCTAGGACGCGAGTCTGTACATGTGTTTGGTTTTCGTTTCTCTGATTCTCATTGAAGATTTGGGAATTAACGACGAAAGAATCAGTTGCCTCGGAAGGCAGAAGCTTTGGTTCTCAATGATCTTGAAGAAACGCCCATGTAGAGTAGCATGTGATGATTTGTACTACAAAACACCAAGTGCTTAATGTGACGTCTGCGTTTACCATTGAAACTTTTCATCTCGGGTGAAAAAGCAGTTGTGTTGAATAGCTCCCCTCAGCAAAAGCATGCTGGAGTCGACGAATGGAAACCATCCTCTGCTATGAGCATTTTGCGCATGATTGATAAGTACACCATCAGTTTAATGAAGTGCATTGAAACTGATTTTTTCTCTCATGTGTGCAAACTTCACACTTATGGTGCTCTTTAATCTTTACAAATATGCAGATGCCCAAATGTATCTTTGGATGTTCTGAGATCCTTGATAGTTTCCTCAAATTCTTCAAATGAACATCCATATCAAAGCAATTATGTTTATATATATATATTCCAGATGTGGTACATATAAAAAATATCAACATACATTTGTACAGTGCTCATTTAATAAAAATTGTCAAGTTCTCTAACAAATCTGTTTTCTAATTTTAAAATATTTTTGCTAAGGATACAACAGGTGTATAAATAAATTATCCCGAAAGCCAGTTGAAGATAAAATTCCACACGTGAAAATGGTTTTCTTGGACATTGACGTAGGTACTTAACTCTTTACTTGTTGTAGTTCCACACGAGTAAAACACATTTCCTCCAAAGTTCAAAAGGGTTTGCAAAGAAATCCCATCAATTTTTAGCAGAGATTATGTTTACATCGTAACAATCTGAGCTTGAACCACTAGCCCTTTGTTTAACAGCTGCACAGGGACACATTTTTTCACCATTCATACGTTTGTAGTTAAAGAAAATAAAATACTAGCATATTCCTGCCAGCTGGCAGTATTTCTTCTGCACTGACGAAGAATAATCAAGAACTTTATTTAATCTTTCGCAGGCTATAATTTCCAGAAAAGGAAGTGAATACTTGTATTAAGCTAAATCAAGCCGACGGAGATGCACTGCTGTTGTTTTTCTGCACTTTTCGTTAAAAGGAGAAAGAATCACTGACATTTTTTTTGCAGTATTTTTTCTGTCCTCATAAGCAAGATTTGTATTTTATCTTCCAGAAGTTGTATGAATTTCTTGAAGTTTGGAAACAGCTTCTTCTAGAAAGGAAATGAACACTTGCTTCAAAGTAAATCAAGACATATCTCTCTCGCTGTGTGTGCTCTTATCTGTCCATCTCTCTCTTCTCTCACTCTGACAGTCTGTGCAGAGTCTCTGAAGGGGATGTAACACCACTTGGCAAAGAAGAAAAATTCTGAGGCAGAATAAAAAATCATTATTCTCTTCTCAGTCAGATTCACAGTTTAGACTCACACTCAGACTGAAGTTCAACTCCATACTGCTCTCTATCCTCACAATCCAGAACAAGAGTACATTCAGACAATCAGTGCTGCTACATGAATAATATCAGAACAGCCTGGACTCAGGTCACATCTCCCCCTTTTCTCCTTCCTCACAGCCTCTTAGAGACAGAGAAGAGCTCCTGGTTCTCCTCTTCGTGAACAGGGCTCAGGGGTCACTGATCTGGCAGCTGTGGGCTCTGTTCCAGGTCAGAAGCAACAAGTTTCTATTAACCCTTTCCAGGACTTCCAGCCCTTCAGTATTACTTTCTTTACTGTATTTCAGCCTCCAAAGATGTTTTTTATAAACGTTTTATAACACAAGTGAGTGTGGAATTATCTTAGTATTTATGTAATTAACACCAGTAGTGACACTGTGATCAGTATATTGATTATCAGTAGCCAATGGTCTGAAGGTCATGTCTACAATAGTGACCAGTTGACCAGTCTGTAGCTCTGAGCAGTGGGACTCAGATCAAACAGAAGACCTGTCTGTGTGTGATTCCACACCAGACCTGGGATTCAGCATCTCCCACACGTCTCTCAGAGTCTTATAAATATACAGTTAAACAGAGTCTAATAACATTTATACAGTTAATTAAATCATCAAACCCGCAGAGGAATTGAGAGATCAGGAGTCTGAAGATTACACTGAAGATTCGTGTAAAACCCTTAAAAGCGCTTATTTCAGGGACTCATGCTTGTTCTCTACTGCTCCACATGGGTACGCTTTGTAACGCATTAATCTGCGAAGTCAACTATTTTTTTCTGTTTAATGAATATCTTTCCTAGGTCCGTCACTCTCCTTTTCCAACTGTGATGATTCGCTTCTCTTCACAGCCCGGTGTTTTCTTTTTTTATTTGGAGATGTTATATCTTTAAGAAAAGCCCTCCGGGCTCCGGACAGGAGTCTCCTCCAGCGGAGACGCTCTGCTCTGTCAGAAACAGGGCTGTGATGTCACAGACACTAACAGGATCGCCGGGATCAGAGAGCAAGACCGCGGGAGGTGCGCGGAGAGCACGCAGGAGAGTTATTGATCACTTATCTATCGACAACCAATTAATTCAACTGAAGAACCGTAGAAAAATCGATTAACTTCACCGATTGGTGAGTATTGATTCTTTTCTCAACCCTGTTTGAATATCTAGAAAACACTCAATAAAGACTATATCAATCAATTACCATAATGCGTTTAGTGTTAATAATGTTCAATCCAAAATTAAACAATGATTATTCATATTATTATTTAGGCAACTGTATCCTAGAGCTAGAAAATTATATTCCAAGTTGATAAATGTATGTAACAGTTTAAATGAATTTTTCCAATGTTTATAAATCATAAGAATGGTAACCACGGCGACAGGCGCCCTGTTGCATTTGTCACAGAGAGCGGTGTGACGTCACAGGCAGCAACTAATACTAATACCAGTGTCTTCATGTTAATATTAATCAGAGTACAACTGGTAGTTTTAATGTTAGTGTTCAAGTGAGTATTAATGACAATAACGCTACTTTTAATGTTCATTTTCATGTTAATATTAATTATAACTAAAGTGTTACGGTTAGAGTATTAACACCAGTAGTAATGTTAATTTTAATAATATCATTCCTGTTATCATTAGTAGTTTGTGTCAGTGTTAGTGATAGTGTTACTGTTGTAATATTAGTAGAATCAATTTGTGCTAGTTATCATGTATATGTAGATAAGTGTGTTTGTGGTATCTGTGTGTGTGTTGTCTGTTCATGTGTGGGCTGTGTGTCTGTGAGTGTCTGTGAGCTTGTTGTGTCTGTTAGTGTGTGGGGTCTCTGAGTGTGTGGTGTCTATAAGTGTGTGTCTGTACGTATGTGTAATGTCTATTTGTTTCTGTGAATGCATGCCTGTGAATGTGTGTGTATGGTGTGTGTCTGTGAGTGTGTGGTGTCTCAGTATGTAGTTTTATATTTGTAAGTGTATGTGTGGGTATGTCTGTCAGTGTGTGTAGTGTCTATGTGTCTATGTGAGTATTAATGATGATAGGATTACTGATAGTTTTAGTATGAATGCTAGTATTCATGTTAATATTAGTGAGAGAATATCTGGTAGTTTTACTAATAATATAAGTAAACATGTAAGAGTTTGTGATGATAGATACTTTTAATTTTAGTTGTAATGGTAGTATTCATGTAAATATTAGTGATAATTATACTGTTAGTGTCAGAGTATCATCATCATGTTAGTTTTCATGACAGTATTACTGTAATTATAAGTATTATTAGTCTAGTAGTAGATTTTGTCAGTGTTAGTAACAATGATAGTGTAAGTTTTGGTGATGGTGTTATTGTTGTAATATTAGCAGTATCTGCATTAGTGTTAGTTATAGTGCATCTGTACCTAAGAGTGTATGCGGTGTCTATTTGTGTATATAGTGCTAATTTGTGTGTCTGTGAATGTGTGTGAGTAAGTGTGTGGGTGTGTATCTGTGAGTGTGTGAGTGTGTGTATAATGTGTGTTGTGTCTGTGAGAGTGTGTTGTGTCTGTGGGTGTAAATGTGTGTGAGTGTGTAGGTATATATCTGTCAGTGTGTGTAAATGAGTGTGGGCCCCACTGGTGTGTTTGACAGAAGTGACCCATCAACAGGTGTTGAGGTCCAGCGTAGCTTGTGAATTGAAACACGGTCTAGAGTCCAGACCAACATCCACTGTGCACAGCTGTGTATGTACCATACACTGATCGATTGCACCACTGGACCTCTGTAAGCCAGGCTCCTACACAGATTGTAAAACTGGCACAAACGTAGGGTGAAACACAGGGTTTTGGCTGTGGACATCTCAACATGGGGGAAAGGGACAGTAAAATAGTAAGGAAAATACAAAAGAAGAAACTGAAATATATGTGCTCACTGTAAAGTAGGAAGAGGTGGTCAGACAAGCAAAACAGCTTTGCAGATAATGCGTAGCGACATTATTTTGTGTCAATCAGCTCACAGATTTCACTTCATGTGCCTTAAGCTGTAATTTGTATGATTGTTGAATGAGATTCTTCACAAGCCTGCTCAATTGCCAGTGGAGAGCTTCACGACACACACCTTCATGAAGACTCTCTTTAAGATGATTACACCTTTCATTGTCATGTTGCCTTCTTTGCATACAGTAGTAGCACCAACACCAAGAGAAAGGATGAGAAATGGCTTTTATCAAGTGATTGCAGTGTTTGTTTGACTGAGGATCCTTGTGTGCTGAACTGTGTAGTGCAGTAAAAGAGAAGGTTTGTGTCATTCAAGACTGTAACAGAACAGAACAATACAATTACAATGCTTTTATGAGCGTAAATATTAGTGGTACATCACAGTTCACAGTATAATGCTGAAAACCTTCTCTACATTTTTGACTGATGTATTTAAAAGGCAAGAAATACTATCATTATTTAATTGAGCTCCTCTAAATGTTGTAGACTGATGATAAAATGTATAGAATTAGGTGACAATATTGGAATTCATTCAAATGCACAAGATTTGTCACTGGACACTGCGTCACAGAGGCTGATCTCTTCTCCCTCATTATGCAGGTTTACCCACTCATGAAGAACTGTCCTCCAGAGATAGTCAGCTGCCATTACTGACTCAGACATGATGTTCGTGTACATATTATACCTTAATTGTACCTGGCACTGCATTTCAATAATTTGATCAAAATGTCTAATGAACAAACAATAATCAAATATTTCTTTCCTTCTTTTAGTAGATAAAGTCTTTGTCCAAAAATGAAGCATTTGTTCCTTTCCTCTCCTACCAGCCTTTATAAGTCACCCAGTTTTCTCTGAGCCAACAGTGTGAAGTATGAGGCAGTCAAGGCTAACACAGCCGAGCGCTCTAAAGAGCTGGATTAAAGCTCCAGTCTCTTTGGGGGCGTTGAGTTGGATTCCCACTGCTGCCAAATATCTCCAACTATCTCTGTGTCAAGAAGAACTTGTTTTTTTCTTGTTACATCCCTGTGGTTTCAACCAATTTCAGACCAATTAATTTAAACAACCATGCTGTTCTTATGGCACGGCAAAAAAAAAATAACATGACACCGTCTTTAAAACACACATTTGCTGCAGGGGGAACAGGAGAACTCAGTCTTATAGTGTAATGTCATTTTCTCATGCTTGTTTTTAGATGATTGTGATCGAATCTATGATCAGATCTATGACCCTTTATAAAGGTAGCACACATATAACGTGCCACGTTTTCAGAGAATTGAGTTAAATACAGGTCAGAAGAAAGTGACAAAATGTCCGCTAGGCAGTTCAGCAATTTCATCGGTGTTCTCTGTTGTTTAGGTGTAGAGTGCCAGCCGTTACAACCAGGAACCACACAGTTTCAGGCGTCAAAAAGACTTCCCCAAAACGCTGATTCTCTCCTTGCTCCGATGATGGCATCCACACATTTCCTGCAACAAAGCCGGGATACGGTCTTCAACAACACAATTGAAAAGCTTGTTTAGAGAACCACACAGTGTCAGGAATCAAAAAGACTCCCCTAAACCCTGATCCTCTCCTTCCTACAATGATGGCATCCAGACAATTCCTGCAACAAAGCCAAAAAAACGAGTGAAAAGAATACTCCCTACTCCTGCAATCTTTCGCAACGAAGGACCGTGTGTGGTCTGTGTTAAATACACTGTTCATCATTTATAATAATCATAAACCTTATTTTATATAGCTCCTTTAAAGGTGGTTTCTCAAAGTACTTTACAGAATGATAACAACAATAAAATAAAAAAAAATACACAAGATAAGCAGGATGAGGATATACAGTTAGAGGAGACAGTAGATGGTGATACTAAGTACAGTAGAAGCAGAGGGGTAAGGAACAGTTAAATAAAGGTTCTTCTAAAGAAGAAGGTTTTGAGTCTGGATTTGAAGGAGCTTAGAGAAGGTGACTCTCTGATATGCTTGGGGAGAGAGTTCCAGAGCTATGGGGCATAACGGGAGAAGACCCTATCACCCAGGGAGTGTTGACGGGCTTGGGGGACATATAGGAGACCAAAATTAAAAGAGCAAAGATTGCAAGGTGGGGAGTTGGGCAATAACAGCTCAGAAAGGTACTGAGGTGCCAAGCCATGCGGAGCCTTATAGGTGAGCATGAGGATTTTGATGTCAACACAAAACTTGACAGGCAGCCAGTGCAAGGACTACAGGATAGGAATAATGTGATCACTGATCAGGCATAGTGCTAATTTCTCCATTGTGGCCGCTGGTTCATTTTCGACTGTCGGCTATTAATAAGTCCTCTATTTGACTTGATCAACACCAATCCCCAGAGATTAAATCAGTGAAAGATTTATTTGACAGTCTGTCCTGAGCTAAGTCTTTCAAGATAGTCTTTGTCAGCTGAACATCAAGGCAGAAAAAAGCTTTAATTTGTCTTCTCAACAGAAATGCTCATTGGTCCCTTCAGCTTTATGCTGGCAACAACAGCTGCCGAGAGTCAGTGCAAACCATAGTGTGCCATCAGTTCCACTTAATATTGCTTTTGGCTACACCACAGAGAAAATATAATATCATGCCAGCAGCAAGGACTCGCTCGTGTGTACAGAACTCTTCCATTGTGCTCAGCCTCTTGATGTGGAATTGGGAGTCCAACGGTTCTGTACACCTTCTCACATGCCTCAATTCATCTCTGATCTCTATAGGAGACTCAATACCCACTTCTGAAACTCTGAAATCATTCACATTTTGTATCAGCATTTGAAAGGAATTAGGTGAGGATTTTCTTACACTATTGTTATATTAGCATTACTGTAGTGTTGCTAATGTGCTACATGCAATTTATAATCCTAAAATTTTAAAATTCCCACATTTGTAGTTGATTTTGTGTGATCTTCACCTTCACACTATTTTATGTGCCATTTATTGCTTATTAACGTACTATTTTTAACCAAAATAATATTAAGTAAGACCTGTATGTATTCAAATAGTATTATTATTATTTATACTTACTTGTCAAAAGAGGACTTCTGAGATTTTTGCAGATTTCTTCTTCGTTGAAAAACGTGAAAGTATTTAACCAAAATGGCGACTAACGAATATCAGCAATGCATTGTGGTATATAACCGGAAAAGTTACTGTGTTTCCAATGTCAATTATATATGCGTTTATTAATGTTGTCGATATTACAGTTGCAATTTAACATTGATAATACATCGCAGCAATGTGCTCCCTGCTGTGTGCTGATGTGCAACTTTAACGCATGCAGTTAGTAAGGAAACGGTCACTGTTGTAAGGTATTATATATAATGACATTATGGAATAGGATGGGGACAGGCCTGGCGTCACGGGGGGAGGGAGGAGTGTCGCCCCCTCAGTTCTGGACAAAAGGATTTTTGAACACTTTCTCTCACTTAACCTGCACCCTAAAAAAAAGTTGTACTTTGTCAATGGTCAGATAACACTAATTGACACTAACAGTCACTCGGACTGTTTGATGTGAAGGAGGGCTATCCGTCCAGGAACGGCACATATCAGTGTCATTATTGGGTGTCAACATTACGATCCTGTTTGCTCAGCTGGACCGATTCCTTGCAGTAGTTTATCCTTATACTTAAAATTCTTATATAACTAGACTAGTTATAGCAGTCTGTGCTTTCTGTTGGTTTTACAACAGTGTTGACGGAACTGTTGTTCCGTCTTTATTACAGAGATGAAGACAAATTTCAGCGGCCAAGTTCGTTGCAATCGACCCATTGTAGATACTGATCAGCCTCAAGAAAAAAACATCACTTGTGCCTTTAAAAAAAAAAAAGAAAAACAGAGTTGTAGGTATTGAGGTTATTTCAGGTAGAATATAAGAACTAAAGTTAACTAATCCCACAGTAATGCGTGGGGTCCTATCAATAGAAAAAAAATAGTTGTAACCCGAAAACACAACAACCACAACACGAGAAGTCTTCCGGAAACCTAGGTAAATCCCTGTAGAAGTCTAACAGCTATAAAAACAAACAAATGAAACAACTTAAAAAGATCGCAGGGTCCAACCCCGTCCATTCCTATTTCGTTTGCCAAGATTTACTTTATCTATATCGTCAATTGTCTTGCAATGTAGAAATCTCTGTAATAAGAAGAAAAGAACTATCAGTAGTAGTTAATAATCCTTCGACAAAGAAACGGGTGCATTCAAAACACCAGCCTCCACTGCTTGTTAGGATGGCTGAGTGGTCTTAGGTGCCAGACTCAAGGACTCAATCATGTGTAGTGACAGTTTTATGTTATTCACAACACGGATTTCCATTCATGTTTATTAAGATCTGTAATTTGTATGTTGATTGTATGAGAACAGTTTCTTCAAAAGTCCTGTCAATTAACAGTGGAGACCTAGCCGACGTATGTCTTCATGAAAACGCTCTTTAAGGCGATTACAAATGTCTTGAACAAATCTGTGTCATATTTTTAAAATAGTTTAGCTCAAGATGCAACGGGAGTATAAATGAATTCTCCCGCCCTCCATTCCAAGATAAAACTGCATGTGTGAATCTTATTTTACGTGAAGTTGATGATGTTGGTCACTATTGGAAATTGCCCAGTGATATTGACTCAGGTACTCAGTTGTTACGTGCTGTAATTCGATACATGCAAAGCATTTGCATTCCCTCCAATTATCAATAAAGTCAATAATGTATTAAGCATTACATGCCACTTCTTCCCTAGATGATGTTCATGTTGGATCAGTGAGAAAGGCATGCCAGGTTGTACTTTAACCAGCACCTTACTATCATTTTAGTCCCAACCTGACTGCACTAAGCAATTGTACCACAGAGACTCAAATGGGTCGGTTTTCTCCATTTACGGTTTTTGGGAAAAAAATCATCTGCATTTTTAAGCAAGATTGTATTTCAAATTTCACAAATTGTAAGTATTTCTGGAAAAACGCTGTTGCAGAAAGAAACTGAGTAGACGGGAATAGCCCAGTCAGTAGAATATCGAACTTTTCTTCTCAGGGTCACTATTCAGGCGGCTGATATTCTTGCAACTACTTATTCCATGCTGAAATGAGCAGGAAACAACGTTTCAGCAGTGGAGCCTTCTTTGGGTGTGATATAGAATAAACCTTTACTTGTTTCTTTCAAATGAATTTAAACCTCATCTCCAGTACCTAAACTCGTCAGTTGCCTTCAGTAGCTAAAGACACAGTGCATACTGCTCCAGGTGAGGTTTGAACTCACAACCTCGGCATAGCTCCGCTGGGTACTGCCATACTGTATGTGGTGTACAGGTACAAGTTCACTACGTGTTGTAGATTCCAGGTTTGGTACCAGCAGAACCAGCAAACACATCAACTGATCTCAACGTGATTTGAACACACAAAGCTCTAATTTGAGTCAGAGTCGCTACCATTGCACTACGAAGTCACTCACAAGATTTGCTTTTAACTCCCCCAAAGAGAAAAATCAGTGTCCCTGAAAAATATTTTTTTCATTCTCTCCTGTGAGGAGCGCCGCTCTTCCAACGAGGGTCTCTTTCCATGGGTGAATATGGTTGTCTGGGGAGTTGCGGTGTTTATCACTATTGGACTTCCCCAGTCTTAAGTGCTGTTGTTGGACACGGGCAAAAGACTCGCATTTTCGGCAAATATAAAGAGGGTTAAGGTTTCGGCTTTAGCGGAGCCGGTGTTTACATTGACAATAATAAGAAGATCGTCCCTGGGTGGGCTCGAACCACCAACCTTTCAGTTAACAGCCGAACGCGCTCGCCGATTGCGTCACAGAGACTGACAAGAGAAGCTTTTCTCCATTCGCACCTTTCCGGTCAAAAAATAAACATTGCTTGCATTTTCTTGCCAGTCGGCAATATTCCTTCTGCTCTGATAGCCAAGAATTAAATTTCATTTTTCACAAGCTGTATGAATTTCTTGAAAAACAAGTTGTTGCAGAAAGGAAATGCATTCATGCATTAAACTAAATCAAGCCCTATGCGGTTGTCCAAAATGGTACTTTCTGCACAAAAAGACAGGAAGAAAGGCACAGCTGGGATGTGGAGCCAGGATCTCCAAATAAAGAGACAGGTACTTAAAGCAACTAAGCTACGGCGCCAGCAGAATTCTCCTCTTTTACAGCCGCTTGGACACACCGCTCTGAGCCATCTGCATTCAGTAAGCACTGAGTCTGCTGGCTGAGCAAGCTGCCTCCTTTACATGCAACAGAAGCCCCGACTGTAAGAGAAACGAAGAGACATGGCTTTTATTGGGCACTTTTCATGTCCAATGCGCTTGACATCTCCCAAGGGCGGCAGAGTTCATTTACGACACTTTTCCTTTCTTTCTTCTTTCTGCACTCTTTGATGAAACAAAGCGAGAAATCATGTAAGGGAAAATGACTTTTTTCATGGAGAAAACATGCACCAGGAAATGTTGTGTTTAGAAGACGTGAGTTAACATGAAAAGTGACCTAATTTACAGGAGCAAATGCTCGCCTAGCAAGATCTGCTTTACTACAAGAGAGAAGTAGAGTGAAAGACGTGATCATTTCACGCCGTTGTGGAACAAAACGCTTTTTTCTTGGAATTCTAAATCAATTAGAAATTCAGAGCGACACATAAAGGCTTTGTCTGCTTAAAAGTGATGATTTTTAAAAACTGATAAAAATGTAGAAAACACGTTTCTCACGTAGAAATTTAAGATGGGGGTGGGGTATTACTAGTAGCGGCGCTGAACTCACCATGAACATCACCAATTCATTTACGTGACGGGCTAGTGGTTTAATGGATAACGCGTCTGATTTCGGTTTATTAGATTGTCGATTCGACTTCTACCGGGGTTGTGTGATTTAAATCAGGCTCCTCAGAAATAGATGTCCGTTATGTAAAAGAACCGCACCTGAAAGCAAACGTTGGGTCTGGGTTCCTTTCTTTCCTGCATGAAATAGCAAATCGTTACAAAAAAACACCAACTAATGTCCAATAGCGTTAGTCATTTAAGTAAACATGAATATACTGTAAGGTCTTGGTACATGGGAGTGGATTTCAACTACAATTAAAAAAGAGCAAATTATAATTACAGGCTTCAGACACTTTTTCATACAACAGTGACCAAACACTCCCTACCTTTCAGGTTTGCTTGAACCTGTAACAAGAAGGAGGTCTGAAACTTCCATTCTCTGATGTTACTGTCTCTAAAACCGGACGTGATGTTTCGCGGATGTGCAGTGTGCCTTTTCTCTTGCCGTGTTCAAGATGCTTCGCTGCATAAGCTCCTGACTGGGTGTTCCGTACTGTGCTGTTACTTTGTTGAAATTACCCGTGCGGTGTACAGATAAAACCCGACTGCGTGGTGTAAGTTCCGGGTTTGGCACCAGCAGCACCTGCAGACTCATCAGCTGACCTCGATGTGATTTGAACACGCAACCTTCTGACCTGGAGTCAGACGCGCTACCGTTGCGCCACGAGGTCACGCACCTCTAGTGCTTTTAATTCCCCCAAAGAGAACAATCAGCGTCCCTGGAAAAGTTTTTTTTCATTCTCTCCTGTGAGGAGCGCCGCTCTTCCAATGAGGGTCTCTTCTTCCCAGACCACAGATTATTCTTTCCGCCCGGCTCTCTCACAGAGAGCAGGCACACCGTCTCCACTGATGTGTTTACTACATCTATAGATCTGACCCCCTACAGCCACGATATTCCTGGACAGGATATTTACCACCAGCCTCGTGAACTTCTCATCTTGACCTCTCCCAGGAGGAGCACAATTAACACAGAATCCACTCTCCATTTAGCAAATAACACAAAACACTGTTTACCTGTCAAGACAGAAAACCAGGCTGCTCCAGGTGTGGCTTGAACTCACAACCTCGGTATGACTCCACTGCTCATGTCATTGGACATGGCCTGAACCAGGAAAGAGATTGGAAATCGAGACGTCATGGCGTTGTTTTAAAACTTACCTACTCTTTCAATTTTTTCGGTCAAATCTTTTATCTGGGAGTACTTTCAGTTGATGTTAATCCTTGTCCCTATGCACGATTCTGGGCCATGGTGCATCTTGAATAATGTTCTTATAGGCTTCAGTTTGGAAAAGTGCGCTCTTCAGAAGCTACCGAAAACGCTAATGGTTACATAACACTTAAGCAAAAGCAACGTTCGGGTTTGAAAACTAATATTACTTGCTATGAATACAAACACTGTTACAGGAGGCGTGTTAGGGCTATTTTAGCTTAGATCATCAATTCATCTGACATTTCTTCTCCATCTATATCAACAGCGTAATCGCTACTGAGCTATAAAGGCAGCTCCTGGCAATACAATCTTCTTTAGAAAACATTTTTAAAACTGTTTCCACGACCACACGTAAAGTAAAAGATACCGATTGCACGCAACTAATAAATTCTCTTTTCCAGGGACGTTGTAGCTAGATGCAAATTACAATCGAAAATGTATCAGCTTTAAAATTTTCTTTTGGATCCACAGGACGATCAGCACGAGACTCAAAATATGCCTGTGTTTGATTGTACAGCATAGATTGTACAGCATTTATGTTAAAATGAAGGTAAATATATCAAAATATCAACATCCAACTTCACAGTGCTAACGTAACAATGCTTGTCAAATTCTCAAACAAATCCGCGTTGTATTTCTAAACTATTTTAGCAGAGGACGCATCAGGAGTATAAATGATATCTCCCGCCAGCCCTTCAAAGATACTTTTCCATGGGTGAATATGGTTGTCTGGGGAGTTGCGGTGTTGGTCACTATTGGACTTCCCCGGTCTCAAGTGTTGTTGTTGGACACGGGCAAAAGACTCGCATATCCGGCAAATATAAAGAGGGTTAAGGTTTCGGCTTTAGCGGAGCCAGTGTTCACATTGACAATAATAAGAAGACCGTCCCTGGGTGGGTTCGAACCACCAACCTTTCAGTTAACAGCCGAACGCGCTCGCCGATTGCGCCACAGAGACTGACGAGAGAGGCTTCTCTCCATTCGCACCTTTCCGGTCAAAAAATAAACATTGCTTGCATTTTCTTGCCAGTCGGCAATATTCCTTCTGCTCTGATAGCCAAGAATTAAATTTCATTTTTCACAAGCTGTATGAATTTCTTGAAAAACAAGTTGTTGCAGAAAGGAAATGCATTCATGCATTAAACTAAATCAAGCCCTATGCGGTTGTCCAAAATGGTACTTTCTGCACGAAAAGACAGGAAGAAAGGCACAGCCGGGATGTGGAGCCAGGATCTCCAGTTAAAGAGACAGGTACTTAAGCAACTGAGCTACGGCGCCAGCAGAATTCTCCTCTTTTACAGCCGCTTGGACACACCGCTCTGAGCCATCTGCGTTCAGTAAGCACTGAGTCTGCTGGCTGAGCAAGCTGCCTCCTTTACACGCAACAGGAGCCCCGACTGTAAGAGAAACGAAGAGAAATGGCTTTTATTGGGCACTTTTCATGTCCAATGCGCTTGACATCTCCCAAGGGCGGCAGAGTTCATTTACGACACTTTTCCTTTCTTTCTTCTTTCTGCACTCTTTGATGAAACAAAGCGAGAAATCATGTAAGGGAAAATGACTTTTTTTCATGGAGAAAACATGCACCAGGAAATGCTGTGTTTAGAAGACGTGAGTTAACATGAAAAGTGACCTAATTTACCGGAGCAAATGCTCGCCTAGCAAGATCTGCTTTACTACAAGAGAGAAGTAGAGTGAAAGACGTGAGCATTTCACGCCGTTGTGGAACAAAACGCTTTTTTCTTGGAATTCTAAATCAATTAGAAATTCAGAGCGACACATAAAGGCTTTGTCTGCTTAAAGTGATGATTTTTAAAAACTGATAAAAATGTAGAAAACACGTTTCTCACGTAGAAATTTAAGATGGGGGTGGGGTATTACTAGTAGCGGCGCTGAACTCACCATGGTGCAATTCATTTACGTGACGGGCTAGTGGTTTAATGGATAAGGCGTCTGATTTCGGTTTATTAGTTTGTCGATTCGACTTCTACCGGGGTTGTGTGATTTAAATCAGGCTCCTCAGAAATAGATGTCCGTAATGTAAATGAACCGCACCTGAAAGCAAACGTTGGGTCTGGGTTCCTTTCTTTCCTGCATGAAATAGCAAATCGTTACAAAAAAAAAAACACCAACTAATGTCCAATAGCGTTAGTCATTTAAGTAAACATGAATATACTGTAAGGTCTTGGTACATGGGAGAGGATTTCAACCACAATTAAAAAAGAGCAAATTATAATTACAGGCTTCAGACACATTTTCATACAAAAGAGACCAAACACTGCCTGACTTTCAGGTTTGCTTGAACCTGTAACAGAAAGGAGGTCTGAAACTTCCATTCTCTGATGTTACTGTCTCTAAAGCCGGACGTGATGTTTCGCGGATGTGCAGTGTGCCTTTTCTCTTGCCGTGTTCAAGATGCTTCGCTGCATAAGCTCCTGACTGGGTGTTCCGTACTGCGCTGTTACTTCGTTCAGATTACCCATGCGGTGTACAGATAAAACCCGACTGCGTGGTGTAAGTTCCGGGTTCGGCACCAGCAGCACCTGCAAACTCATCAGCTGACCTCGACGTGATTTGAACACACAACCGTCTGACCTTGAGTCAGACGCGCTACCGTTGCGCCACGAGGTCACTTGCCTCAAGTGCTTTTAATTCCCCCAAAGAGAACAATCAGCGTCCCTGGAAAAGTTTTTTTTCATTCTCTCCTGTGAGGAGCGCCGCTCTTCCAACGAGGGTCTCTTCTTCCCAGACCACAGATTATTCTTTCCGCCCGGCTCTCTCACAGAGAGCAGACACACCGTCTCCACTGATGTGTTTACTACATCTATAGATCTGACCCCCTACAGCCACGATATTCCTGGACAGGATATTTACCAGCAGCCTCGTGAACTTCTCATCTTGACCTCTCCCAGGAGGAGCACCATTAACACAGAATCCTCTCTCCATTTAGCAAATAACACAAAACACTGTTTACCTGTCAAGACAGAAAACCAGGCTGCTCCAGGTGAGGCTTGAACTCACAACCTCGGTATGACTCCACTGCTCATGTCATTGGACATGGCCTGAACCAGGAAAAAGATTGGAAATCGAGATGTCATGGCGTTGTTTTAAAACTTGCCTACTCTTTCAATTTTTTCGGTCAAATCTTTTATCTGGGAGTACTTTCAGTTGATGTTAATCCTTGTCCCGATGCACGATTCTGGGCCATGGTGCATCTTCAATAATGTTCTTATAGGCTTCAGTTTGGAAAAGTGCGCTCTTCAGAAGCTACCGAAACCGCTAATGGTTACATAACACTTAAGCAAAAGCAACGTTCGGGTTTGAAAACTAATATTACTTACTATGAATACAAACACTGTTACAGGAGGCGTGTTAGGGCTATTTTAGCTTAGATCATCAATTCATCTGACATTTCTTCTCCATCTATATCAACAGCGAAATCGCTACTGAGCGCTAAAGGCAAGTCCTGGCAATACAATCTTCTTTAGAAAACATTATTCAAACTATTTCTACTACCATACATCAAGTAAAAGATACCGATTGCACGCAACTAATACAATCTCTTTTCCAGGGACGTTGTAGCTAGATGCAAATTACAATCGAAAATGTATGAGTTTTAAAATTTTCTTTTGGATCCACAGGATGATCAGCATGAACCATCAAAGAGCCTGTAGCTGCAAGAAGGTTAAAAGCGCACAAGTGATCTGTCTTTGGTCAAAGGAATTGCTGGAGCAGTAGGACGCAGAGCAATATCTAGCAGCTGTAGACGATGTTCGGGGAAGAGATAATTCTGTTTTCAGCACAGGGAGTGAGAATGAGCTCAGTCCGGCTCCCAGCAGAATCCATTCTGGTTTGGTTACTGTCAGACTGTGCGTCTGAGGCTCTTTGGATCGCAACGTGAAAAAAAAAAAAAGTACAAAAAACATTTGCTCACATCTTGTGATTTCCACGAGAGGAAGAGAAGATATCACAAAAAAAAAATCAGAACTGAAGATTTGGATCCGGGACCTCATACTTGTCAAATGATTAAAATAATAATTATGAAAATATCAGGTTGTGTTTCTGCAACATATCGTGCACAGTACGCCATTTTTTCTAAAAATACAGTAGATTGTACTTAATAAAAATGTACAATTCATCGCTGGTATAAACAGATGTGTGCTGTGTTTGCCTTTGTAAGCATTTGTTTAAAAAAGAAGTTCACAATATGATAAAAACACAGAAAGCACAAACCTAATAATATAACGATACAAAATCAATACCAAATCATAAAGCCAATTAAGTACCTATCCTTTGAAAACAGTGACATTTGTATATACTTTTGAATTACAAATCAGACAGAGTAGTCCCTTAATTCAAAGATCAGATCTTGGCCAAAACAAGACAATTAGATGTTAGCTGAATTCGGAACAAGAGCCTCTGCTTCATCGTTTATTGAGCTTTTGATCAACGTCTGAGCGAAAAAGATTCGCTATTTTAACTCTTTGATTAAAGTTTACAAAAGCACCTTCCTTCGAGCAGGAGTGAAAACAGCGACTTGAGGATTCCTAACTGTTTTTAATACAGTCCGCCACGCTACCAACTGAGCTATCGAAGGGATTTAAAGTGCTCCTCTCTGGCACATATTGCCCAATGTAGTGAAATATTCCGGGTGATTAAATTCCAGTTCGACATCAAGTTTCCAACTCGTTTCCTTAGTCTTGTTTACCTTGAATTTAAGCCACAAACCAGGATTCTACTGTATAAACTTCCGGGGATGTTACAAAATGTTTGAGGGGGCATCAATCATTACAGGCGGAAATTCACTCCTTTTTTTTCTCGAGGCATCATATTAAACATTTCATTTGGATCGAGAAGAGGATCACCATGCGAGACAGAACAAACTGTTTGATTCCATCTTTATTGGGAGCTGCATCACAGCTAATGGATGTAAAGCCTTCAATATGCGATGGTGAGAGTTCAGTTATGCCAGGGAGTGGGAGTGAAGAGAACTGAACTGAAATTTAGTAAATTCATATTTAAATAGAGTGTAAATCATCAAAGTGTTCTGTCACTTCAAACTTAGTACGACACTACCAGGAGTGGGGATCGAACCCACGTGGACTTTCGTCCATTGGATCTTAAGTCCAACGCCTTAACCACTCGGCCATCCTGGTCTACAGCAATATGCTGCTCAGTTGTTTAACATTTGAATATGATTCATCTATTAAAAAAAATTAAACCAGCGCCCTGTCACAGAAACGTACCCCGGTCTCCCGCGCAACAAGCAGGGGTACTCAGCACTGTACTAACGAGGAGCGCTTGTCCGCAGCTCGGCGTGAGCTCTGTTTACTGTCAGCAGACATTTCCTCATTTCAAAAGACGTTTTCGCCTGCTCTCAGTAATTAATGTCGGTTTGAAGTCTGTTCCTGTTGTCTCCACTCTTGACGAAGAGCAGCCTTACGTAGGAGACTCCCTCTCTCAAGAATTTTGCCATCACCCTGCAAGAGAGAAGAGCCATCAACCACCAAGACACTTAACATTAAGCACATGAAATGGGAGATGTTTTTTACTTAAGGATGTTACCGTTTCCACTCTAACTTCTTTGTCAGAAGTGGGATATGAACAAACATCTCTAGGGGAAACTACAACCTGAACGCAACGCCTTGGACCACCAGCCATCCTGCCTGTGGCTCTTAAATGGAATGATATGTTTTATTTCTACTTGATGATAAGGGGAAAAAAAAGTTAAATGTAATTAGGGAAATGTCTTTTTTCATATGGAGAAAAAAAGTCTAAGCAAATGTAAAGTTTAGAGCAGCACTCAATAAAAACTATCTGAAACCGAAAGCGCTTCTTATGCGGATCAATATATTCCGATACCAGTGGTTCCGCAGAAGAAATAAGAAAAGCTGAACTCCAAGCACTGCGTTGCCATTACGGCTACTCTGGCTGTAGCTGCTTTAAGATCTACTCAGCGGGCACAGAATGTTGTATGAGGTCAGACTGGTTTGCGATGTCTAAATAACAGCATGCGAATTTAAGCTTATTTAAGAGTATTTAGAATATAATACATGCACCAAAAGCGTTAATCCTTCACTGGCTGCTATTTGAAACGCCTTCATAAATGACACGTAATAGAGATTTATGCAGCTAGATTTTATGCTTCACCATACATTGCAGTCGGGAAAATAAATCAACTTTCTTTAACACCTCTGGATAAAGTTCTTGGATAAAGTGGAGCAGGTTTTAGACCTCTGCGTACAGCGCCCTTGATGTCATTTTATTTTTACAGCAGCAAGCATCCTGAAAGTTTTTTTTTATATTTTTTTATTTGAACAACAAAAATACATATAATACAAAAAAGATCACATATGACGTATCAACAACATCGTCAGGGGCACGTGCCCCGTGTAATCCAATTACACTTTCTGAAAAATCTACTGTCCATGCAAATGTACATGCTGATCTACAGGGTTCTTTTCTGCACTGAGCTGCTCATTTGAAATCCAGAAGGCAACACAGACGCGCTCCTATACCAAGAGTCTTATCTGGACCACCTGGGTAAAAAAACAGGAAACCTAAGCACTATTCTATACTGACAGCTTTTGAAAAGGAGCTCTGTAATATGCACAAATACAAAGACAAGATATAAATACTCCATAGGTTTAAAATTCAGGAATATGAATGGTCAATTGTTTACAATTGGAGTTTTTATGTTTCGTATGATTTAGCGACTTTTTTTCAACATGTAAAAAAAAACAGCACACCTAAATGATAAAGCCTTAGAGCTACAGAGAAAAAAACAAATTGCGTTTAAAGTAATTTTAAAGGCTCGAGAAAACATTGCACTATGAACGCAAATGTTTGTCTTCTTTGTCGCACTTACGTTTTGTTGCTTTAGCAAATTTCATGCAGTTTATTTCTGACACAAGACATAACAAGCTTGTGTATTTATGACAAAAAAGCAGGGCAACAATTTTCATTGACCTTGAAACTAAAATTGTTAAAAAGTAAGTTAAATGCACATATAGTAAATATATTTTCTCATATAATGGTGTGTTTTTCTGTCTAAGAATCCTTCATGAATGGTTTAACAGAAACTTTGCATGATTAAAACAAATATTTACGAATTTTAACGTTTTATACAATAAAGTTTTATTGTGAACATGAGCCCTGTTTATCTATATCACCAATACAGTTCTGGATTTTATTCTGCCTTCCTACGCACATATGAATTTTCTTTCACACAACAGCTCGCATGTGTGGTAGGGTATTAGCGCCAGGGATAAAAAGAATGATGTTGGCTTTTAAATGATAAACCATTTGCGTTTATACAAAATCACAATGCGTTGTCGCAGACATTGGGACATACTCTGTTTAAACACCTGTCGTTTTCTCTTATATTGGCTTCTGTGCTTCGGTCCATTTGAGAGAGAAGACACTGAAAAAGTCGTGTGAAAGTGGATTTTGCACCTGCGCCAGTGCTGTAGTGGTATCATACAGACGCCCATACAAATCCATCACATGCTGAAAGCTCCGGAAGGCAACATAAAATGTTGCTCTGTCTGTTGGTGGATTAGGTATGCACGCTTTTTTCAATGTAAAATACAATGTAAAAAGATCAAATTTGATTCAAAATCGATTAATGTAAAAACCAATAAAGCTCATGTTTTTTATCTAGTTTTATCTATATCTATATTTATATCTAGTTTTTCAAAGTTCTTTTAAAAAAAAAGTTTATCGCGATTGTGAAAGTTAGAGAAGGTGTACCAGCGCGTGCCTTCATATCGCCAGCTTCAGTCTCGCCTGTAGCTGTGAGAAGGTTAAAAGCGCACAAGTAATCTGTCTTTCGTCAAAATAATTGCTGGAGCAGCAGGACGCAGAGTACCATCCAGCAGCTGTAGATGGTACTCTCAGTCCGGCTCCCAGCAGAATCCATTCTGGTTTGGTTACTGTCAGACTGGGCGTCTGAGGCTCTTTGGATCACAACGTGAAAAAAAAAAAGAACAAAAAACAATTGCTCACATCGTGTGATTTCCACGAGAGGAAGGGAAGATATCACTTAAAAAAAAACAGAACTGAATATTTGGATCCGGGGCCTCATACTTATCAAATTATTAAAATAATGATTATTAAAATATCAGATTGTGTTTCTGCAACATTTCGTGCACAGTACGCCGTATTTAACAATAAAACAACAGTCACAACGAGGGCTTTACACGCAGTCTGGGGTATTTTCCCTTTTTATATTTTTGCCACTTTATATCGAACCTGTTATACTCCCAAAAGTGCAGAGTAGCTTGTAAATAAAAATGTACAATTCACCGCTGGTATAAACAGATGTGTGCCTTGTTTGCCTTTGTACGTTAAAAACACAAAAAACACAAACTTAATAATATAACGATACAAAATCAATACCAAATCATAAAGCCAATTGAGTACATATCCTTTCCTTTGAAAACAGAGAACACCTTTATATCTACAAAAAAAAACGTGACATTTGTATATTCTTTTGAATTACGAAGCAGACAGAGTAGTCCCTTAATTCAAAGATCATATTTTGGCCAAAACAAGACATTCAGACGGGAGTTTAATTTGGAACAAGAGCCTCTGCTTCGTGGTTTATTGAGCTTTTGATCAACGTCTGAGTGAAAAAGATTTGCTATTTTAACTGTTTGATTAAAGTTCACAAAAAGCACCTTTCTTCGAGCTGGAGTCAAACCAGCAACCTAAGGATGCCTCACCATTTCCACTACAGTCCTCCGCTCTACCAACTGAGCTATCGAAGGGAAGGGGGAATACTGTTTACCTTGAATTTAAGCCACGAATCAGGTTTCTACAGTATGAACTTCCGGGGATATTACAAAATGTTTGATGGGGCATCAATCGTTCCAGGCGGATATTGACTCCTTTTTTTTCTCGAGGGATCATATTAAACATTTCATTCGTATCGAGAGGAGGATCACCATGAGACACAGAACAGTTTCATTCTGTCTTTATTAGAAAGTAGTGTTTGTGCTACATTAATAATATTTTCGTGGAAATATAGAAGTTGTAATTTTTAAAATTTTTAAAAGTTAAATATTAGCATGTTAATGTAATTAGTTTGTGTTTGTCATTACTATACATATTCCCATGTTACTATAATTTGTAGCTGAAGTTTACTAGTTGTGTTTTTTATGATGATTATCATGTTTATTACAATATTGTATAAAATGCATAATTTGAACTACATATTTTTCAGGTGTGAATAATTGTATATTTTCAGAATAAATTTCTAAACCAAATCATTTGCTTGATTTACTAGTTTCTACACCTATAAGACCTATCTTTGATGTATAATAGACCTTTAACTACATAGGTATAACAGTCCTCTACATGTATCCGTATAATAGAACTCCAACCATTTATGTATAATGGACATACTGTATAATCAGAGATGTCTAATTGACGTATAATGATATACGTATATTAGAATTTCATTCTAGACCCATTACGGACCACATTTATATGTCTAAGGTATGTGTTTAATCAACGTATATTCTACAGTACATCTTTTGCCCACTGGGGAGACACTACAACAGAGCATCTGTAAAAGCTCTCTACCTGCCCGCTCTTAACAGAGACGTGACGAGGGTCTAAAGGGACATTTTGAGCCGTAGAAACATTTTATCATTCTGTACTTTCCTGTGCAGTCAGGCCAATTCCACTTCAACTGCGCCCGACAACAGAGGTCGTTTTGAAAACAACGAGAGTAAAGGGACACTGCATATCTGCAGAACATCACCTCCGAGTTTCAGGACAGTAACATCAGAGATTGGAAGCTAGGGAGTTTCAGGTCTGTTTTTTTATTATAGGTTCATGAAAGTCATACCTTTGCAATAAATATTTCAGAATACCAGTCAAATTAAGTACAATTGCTGCACAGATCTGCATTCTACAATAAGAAAACTGTCCGTTTAATCAAACACGCCGCATAAAGCATTTTTAAAACAGGAGATATTGTTTTGGAATGCATCTTTCTATAAAAATAAAATGATTTGAAGGGCGCTATAAGCAGAGGTGTGAAAGCCTGCTCTACAGAAGAACTATATCCAGAGGTGCCAAATAAGTCGAGGTTTCACCTCGTGAGAGAAAGCATCTCAGAAAACGAAGTTGCAGTCGCTTCCATGCCTCATAACACCACTAGGTCAGACAACAAGAGCTGAAGAGCCGCTGTCGAGAGTAACGCAGCCGAGCTCTCTAAGGAGCTGGATTAAAGCTCCAGTCTCTTGTCAGGCCCCCCGGGTGATTCAGGGGCACGATCCGGCACACTTGCTCCCCGGCTTGCAGGCCCGGTCCGCTCCGGTGACTGCCACCGCCACTGCCTCTTTTTCCCCCGGCTCCGGCAAGCCCGTGTCCCTCGGCCTTCGCCGGGCCTGCCCTCCACCAGGTGAAGTCGCTCTCCCTGCCACACCAACTCCTGCCAGCCCAAGTACAAATTGGCCCCTGCCTGCTGCAGCAGGTCCAGCCCCAGGATGCAGTCCTCCTGGATGGGTGCGAGGTAGCAGGGGTGGCGCACCGTCACTGTACCCAGACGGAAGGCAAGCACCTGTTTCCCCTGGACTGCAGCAAGCTGTCCCATCATGGTCTTCAGCTGCAGGCTGGAGGCCTCCCATCCTGGGGGGTTGGTGCCCTCGGTGTCGGGGAGGACGCCAGGCCGGAGTAGGGTTACCGATGAACCGGTGTCGAGCAGGGCCAGGCAGGGTTGGTCCTCGATTCGGCAGTGGAGGTACAGGCCCTGGCTACAGCTGACTCGCCCCACAGTGGCGTGCAGGGCGCCGGTCTTCACAGCGCTCTCCGGAGCTGGGGTTGAGGTGTTCCAATGGCGGCCGTCCCCGCGCTGAGCCGCCCCGTTCCCGTTTTCCGATGCCGATGTAATTGTGTGAGGCTTTGGGGCCCGGCAGTCCCGGGCTCGGTGTCCCCTCTTCCCACAGCCTTGGTAAAACCAAAACCAAAACCAAAACCGTTGGTCAGCCGGCAGGGCGCACTGCATCTGCTGGTGCTTCCAGCCACCCCAAATACGGCCTCAGCCCATGTAGCAAGGGCCAAGGCCTGCCCCAGCGAGGCCGGCGCGGCCAGCTGTACGTGGCGCCGCTGCTCCTCAGGTGAGAGGGCCTTGAGAAAGGCCTGGAGAGCCATCTCCCGCTGCGCCTCCTGGGGGAAAGCTGGGTATCCTCGGCGGGCGAGGAATATGACATCAGCGGCGACCGAGCCCAGTCGCTCTCCTGGTCGGCGCCGCCGTAGGGCCAGCCTCTCCCGCATCAGGTCAGGCGCCTCCTCCACCTCCAGCCGGAGAGCTGCTGCCAGTGCCGCATATTCTCCTCGGTCCTCCTCCAGGACATCCAGGAGCACCTGGCAGGCTGCTCCTTCCAGCGCCACAGCCAGGTGGCTGGCCATCTCTGCCCAGTTCCAGCCATTCGTTTGGGCCGCGAGCTGGAACTGCCTTAGGTTTCCCAAGGTGCTTCCCAGTCGTAGAGACCGGGTCGCACCCGTGCCAATGAGTGTGGGAATCGCTGGTCGGCTCTGGCAGGGAGAGTATCTTCTCTCTGGGGTGTCTGCTGGCCAGGCGTAGCAGGCAGTTGCCCCAATTCTACCGGCAGAACCACTACTGAGTAGCCCTGGTAAGGGCTGTGGCCACCTGTCGCACCCAGGAGTTGCTCAGGCTCCATATGTGCGCTGCCGGTGGGTTCTGTCTCTTTTAGAGTCAGCCACCGCTTGAAAGAATCGGTTAATGTCTGCCACGGTTTGTCCATCCTGCCCGCTTCTGACACCAATGTAGCATTTACAGGTTCTTCTCAGGACAAAGGACCAATGGAGATGAGATAAATGAACCAAACGATAGCTTTATTCTTTATCAACCACACAAAACCAAACACAGAATATACACACACATGAGGAGACTGACAGAGCATGTAAACATCTTTAGGGTGGTAATTACTTAACAACAAGCTATACACTTATAAGACTACACAGGACACTAGAACTACTATGACATTATTTACACAGGTAGGGTCAGCTGCTGGTCATCGTGCTGACCCTCAGACTCTCCCCGGCTACAACTCCCAGCCTGCCCAGCGGTACTATGAGCGCCTAGGGGCGCTTCCTCTTCACAACCGGGAGAGGGCGTTACAATACGTATGTTTGACGAATCACTGCCCACTGGCGTTGCTTTCCAGACACCACAACTATTCACGATGAATCTTATGAATACACATCTTTATGAATAATAGTATTATTTATTAATAATTAACTTTAATGTATATCTTTATTAGTAGCTGTATTACAGGTAATGCATGTACAGCCTTTATTATGTGATAGTGAATTTGCAGGTATCCTGGGGAGGGAAGAGAACTGAAATGAAGGAAATACATATTTAAAGGGGGTGTAAGTCTTACATCCGTTCTGTCACATCTGGGTGTTAACTGAATAGATTTGTGGTATTATTTATTGTGTTTGAACTCTATACTTGTGTTTCTCAGGAGACAGCAGAAATATTGGCGATCTGTGGCTACAGAAAATAGTGTGAACTTTATAGGCAAATGTAAGGTTACGTTAATGAAAAAAACTTATTGTCACCTTTATCACCGTGATTATTTAAGACAGTTGTTCGGAACAGTATCTCTTCTCATATCTGTGGCTGTTGTCCTACAATAACGGTGGTGAAACAGGCAGAATGTGTGGAAAGAACTGGAGATGGAACAGGAGACTTATCCAGTCAATAGTAAGGTTGTGTAGGACCGCACACACTAGGGGACAGTGTTGAGTAGCGTGGTTTAAAAGCTTCACGAGCCAGGAAGGAATCTATCCTCCAATCTTCTAATCCGAAGTCAGACGCGTTATCTATTGCGCCTCTGGCCCTACTGTCACTTTAGTCAACTGCACTACAGTGAGCTCAGAGCCGCTACTAGTAATGCATTGCCCCTGTCCACATTTTCCCAATTAGATTCACGTGTTTTTTACGTGTGTCTAATTACTACGTCTTTCGTTTTGTCTGGTTTTAAAAAAATGTCTCTTTAAAACAGACAAAGGGTTTATGTGTCTCCCTGAAATTCACACACGAGGGAAGTCACACGAGGAAGGAAAGATATCGCGTTTAAAAGGAATCGGGAGTGGAGACGCCGGCGATTGAAAACGAAGCTTCATAGAGTACGTGCGCGCTACCACTGAACTAAACTCCCAATACCAAGTTTTTTCCGCAGGTCTTTAATAGTGTTAGGAACTCCCATGTCACATGGTCTGTGATTGAATCCAATGGACCGTCAACGGTGCACATTTTAAAGGTCAAAGCAAGACAATCAGACGTGACGATAGATCAGAACAGAAGTCTCTGCTTCTCTGTTTGCTGAGCGTTTGGTGAACGTAAAAGTGAAAGACAAATTCGCTGTTTTCACTTTTTAATTAAGGAACAAGAAAACACCATGCTTCGAGCCGGATTCAAAACAGCGACATAACAATCACCCGTTGTTTTTTAAAACAGTTTTACGCTCTAGCAACTGAGCTATGGAAAGGTCACCTCAAAACGCCCACGTTTTGTCATACGCGTAGCCCAATGTAGTGTACTGTTTCTGTTTATTTAAATTCCAGTTCGACATCAAAATACTCACTCCCATAGTCTCTTTTAGTAGAAGAAATAGACCACGATTCTACTGTATATTCTACCTGAGATCTTACAAATCGTTTGAAGGGATATCAGTGCAGGCAGAAATTGACTCTTTTTCTACTGGAATCAGGATCATACAAAACCTTTCTTTTGAATTGAGAAGAGGATCATGGTGACACTCAAAACATCCCTGCCATTGTTTCTTTCGAGGACTAATGGATTATTGAGGTGCAAACATCGGTTCAAATCAAAACTCCGCTACTGGAGTTGCTTCTTGGAGAGTTTCTTCAAATCTTTCAGCTCAACGTCGATATCTTGGGATATTAACGATGATATACAGAGTGGTTTTCTTTTGATCGAAAATTTTATTAAAATATGAGCCTCTTTTACCTTTGTCTTGGATGTTTCGCAAGGTATAATACTTTCCCTTGCATCCTCAGATAAACATTATAAATACCACAAAGTTACAATATATGGAATAGCATTTACTTTTACATATATTTTAAAATTTACTCTTATTTAAAGCTACATTTAGTGCTAGGTAAAGATAACGTTGCTAATACTGATGTAGTAGAAATGTAAGAAGAATTGATAGCTTTATCTGAGGTAAAAAAAAGTCCTAAAACGCCTCCTGTAACAGGTAAGGACTCATATCTAGATTCAACTCCAAACGTTGCTATTGCATTGCGCATTATGTAAACACGACCTGTTTCAGTTTCTGGTGAGTGCAGTTTTTCCAAATTGAAATTAACAAGAACATTTTTCAAGATGCACCATGTCCCAAAACCGTTCATCAGGACTACTATTAATATCAGGTGAAAGCAGTACAAAACATAAGTGTAACCTAAATATTAAGAGACTATTGTCTGTCAGCTACTGCTGTAAGCCATGTTTAGCCAGCGCTAGAAATATTACTGCTCTACTACAGTAGCACAAGTGCACAAACCCGACTTAGAAACGGATCACAAGTCAAAAGCTCAAGACGACAAGGATGGGATTCGAACCCACGCGTGCAGAGCACAATGGATTAGCAGTCCATCGCCTTAACCACTCGGCCACCTCGTCGAGAAAATCAGCCACTTCGGACATGAGTTGGCGCGCTCAAGATCATCTTTCTTCATTCTTGATGGTCATTTTCTTCTTCCACCTGCCATTTCACTATTTTGCTTGAGTGATGTCAATCCACCAGGCGTGTCCTGTGCTTCAGTGGCGAGTATAGAGGACACCCTGTTGTACACGGAAAGCACATCGATCTCCTTGGATATGAAAAGTGACAGATAAAAGCCATTTCTCTTCCTATCTCTTAGTATCGGGGCTGCTAGTGCATGAAAAGGAGGCAACTTGCTCGGCGAGCAGGCTCAGCGCACACCGAACGCAGATGTCTCAGAGCGGTGTGTCCACGCGGCTGTAAGCATAGCGCTTTGCTAGCGCCGTGGTTTAGCTGGTTAAAGCACCTGTTTAATAAAGAGGAAATTCTGCGTTCAAATTCTTAGCGAAACCTTTCTTCCTGTTTTGTTTTACAGAACAGATCATTTGGGACACTCACAGAAGGCTTGATTTGGTTTAATGCATGTATTCATTTCCTTTGTCGGACTTTTTTAAATCATATATCTTACGAAAGATGAAATGTGGGCGAATTTTGTGTTCACCAAAAGTATGTAAATGGCAAAAAGCGGCGGGTAAGCGTTTCTGTGGTGCATTTGGTTGGCGTGTTCGGATCTTAACCCAACGTTGGGTGTTTTGAGCCCACCCAGGGAAGCACTTCCTCCCATAGTAAACATCATCACCACAGATATTTAATTTGTCCGCAAAACCTTAACTATTTTGATATTTGCAGTAGTAAACAATTGAGGGTTGGTCAGAGGTAAAGACTGCGACAGAGTCAACATTACCGGGAATTTCCAATAATTACCGACAAGGGCAACTTCCAAGCAGATAGTATTCACCCATGGAAATTTATGTTCCAATGTGTGGCGGGAGAATTCACTTATACTCCTGTTGCATCCTCAGCTAAAATAATTAAAATTATCTGAGAACTTGACAAGCAAAAACGACAGATCGCCGGAGTTATATTTTAATATTTTCGTATATTTACCTTAATTTGAATTCTAAATGTTAACCTAGTGTAATTTTGTTGTTCTTTTAAAATATTTTAGCTGAAGATGCGAGGGAGGATATTACACCTTGCCAAACATCTAAAATAACTGTAAAAGAGGCTGGCATTTTAATAAAACAGGCGATCAAAAGAAAGCTACAGATAGTATGGTATTATCCACAATATCCCTCGATATTGAAAGTCAGATCAGGAATTTGAAGAAACTATCAAAGAAGCAACGGCAATAGCAGAGGATGTTGATTTTGAACCAATGTTTACACGTCAATAATCCAGCAGTCCTCGCTTGCCAGACTTCTTCAAGTTATTCTGTGTTCTATACAGAAAATCGAAAATTAAGCGCACATGCGGCAAGAGGGGTGGTCCGAAGCAAAGACTGCGGTAGAGGAGGAAAAAACTCCGCACGATGACTCGTGTCTAATATTCGGCCCCTGAAAGGCATCATATTCGTTGAATTGCTTGTGAGCGTGTGATTTCGCAATGCCTGTGTGCGGGCTTATACTTCCGGAATATCAATGGTCAGACGCTTGCGATGAGTGATTGTGTTTTGTATTGTAACGCCCTCGCCTGGTGGTGAGGAGGAAGCGCCCCTAGGCGCTCGTAGTACCGCGGGGCATGCTGGGAGTGGTAGCCGGGGAGAGTATGAGGGTCAGCACGATGACCAGCGGCTGACCCTACCTGTGTAAATAATGTCCTAGTAATTCGAGTGCCCTGTGTAGTCCTGTAAAAGTGTAGTGTGTTGTTAGGTAATTACCACCCTAAATATGTGTACGTGTTCCGTCAGTCTCCTCATGTGTGTGTAGATCCTGTGTTTGGTTTTGGTGTGGTTGTCAAATAAAGTCAGTGTTTTGGTTGGTTAATCGCGTCTCCACTGTTCTTTAGTTCTGAAAAGAACCTGCAACGCTACAGTATTATTTAGATAATTGAAAATAAAACATTTTCAAATTTACAGCTCGAATGAAATAAAAAAGTTAATTTGTCTCTTTTTTGTAACAACATTGCCATAACTATTCAGATACATCAGAATAGTACCTGGACGTGACAGGACTTTATTGGATTTTAGGGGATTTATTTTTGCGCATCTTCGCCTAGGAATTCGCGATCAGGAATACCTTCCTGTTTTCAGCGTGTCTATTGTTTCTGCCTGTGATCTCGGAAAGAAAGACCCAACAAATGTTCACCGAGTTTGCTGTGGTTTGAGAGGAGTGTATGAAGGTAATAAAGGAGGGAGGACGCGCGCATTCCGCATGGGGAGCGCAGAGTAATGAGCCGCACCTGCAGCTCGCTGAGTCTTTTCTCATATAACCGCTCAGCCTAGACACACAGCGCCTCCAGTCTGTGTTGGAGATTTGCAGTTCAGAAAACAGCTGTGTCGAGCAGAAACTGATCTTCCTGCTTTAGTTAAGGTTATTGGAATCGACGATTACTGTGGGGGTATAGCGCTTGTATCTCTCTTCTCTGGCTAAACACTATCTACTGTAAAGTATAGAAATAGACAGAAGCTGAAATACAGCTACAAATACTTCAGTAAGGCCAGGCACATAGGAAAGTTTAATACAAATGTTCTATGAATCACTTTGCCTAGATTTTCGAATTCTGTTCGAGCTCTGATATACTGTAATCGTCTCACTGGGAGAGTGACTGCATTCCGTAGGGCTACAGGTTGATTTCACAATGCCACATTTAGTGAAATACAGGAGAAACTGCAAGGAAAACAATGTTTTAATAAATCTTCTTCTGTTTTTTTTTTTATTGCGGTCTTTCACATTTGAATGCATACCTTGGAGTAAATCTTTCCAGATTACAGGCAGCCCAAACAGTTCTTAAGGCAGAATTCGAAGCCTATTTGACTTTCTGCTGATCACATTGAAGAGTTCACGAAGCATTTCCCTGCCTTTCATGTGCCCGCAAACTGGTTTCTCCATTTTTCCGTGTAAGCGAGCACAACAGTCGGGAAACATGCAAGATAGTAGCTGTAAGGAGCGGGATATGAACCCACGCGTCTATTCAGAGGACCGGGACACCCAAGCAAGGAAAGACAACAGTTCTTGAGTTTGGCACCTTAGACCACTCAGCCATCCTGACGAGCTAAATAATACTGTCTGTTAAAAGCACCAGTAAAGTAAATGCTTTGCAGGAGAAGCGCCAAGTTCCCTGTTGGAGCCTAAACGGTTCGCGGAAATCAAATTTTCGGATCGATTCAGAGTGTGCTTTACAGCCTTTGTGTAATATTTTGATCTGCTAGGATGCAGTTGTCTTCACAATCTGGATTATCTCATAAAGAGCGACGTCAGTGTAAAACAGCTATCATTTTTAAGAACAGACGTTGTTTTGCATTATTCTAATTGGTTTATTTTCCTGATTGCAATGTATTGTGAAGCATAAAAGCCAGCTGCATAAATCTCTAATTCGCGTCTTTCATGAAGGCGTTTCAAATAGCAGCCAGTGCAGGATTAACGCTTTTAGAGCATGTATTACATTGTATATAGTAATACATAAGCTTAAATTCGCACACTGTTATTTAGACAGTGCCAACCAGTCTGACCTCCTACAACTTTCTGTGCTGACGGATTAGGTCTTACAGCAGCTGCAGCCAGAGTAGCCGTAATGGCAACACAGTGCTTGGAGTTCGGCTATTCTTATTTCTTCTGCAGAACCAGCGGTATCGGAATATATTGATCCGCATAAGAAGCGCTTTCGGTTTCTGATCGTTTTTATTGAGCGCTGCTCTAAACTTTACATGTGCTCGTACTAGTTTTCCCTATGAACAAAAGACATTTCCCTAATTACATGATTTCACTTTTTTCTTTTCAACAAGTAGAAAGAAATAAAATATAATTCCATATAAAAGCCCCAGGCAGGATAATTGGTGGTCTAAGGCGTTGCATTCAGGTTGCAGTTTCTCCTTGAGGCGTTTGTTGAAATTCCACTTCTGACAAAGAAGTTAGAGTAGAAACGATAAAATCCCTAGGTAGAAAACATCTCTCATTTCACGTGTTTAATGTTAATTGTCTCAGTGGTTGCCTCGGTGATTGATGGATCTTCTCTCTTGCAGGGTGACGGCAAACGTCTTCAGAGAGGGAGTCTCACACGCCCGGCTTTTCTTCATCAGGCGCGGAGACAACAGAAACAGACTTCAAACTGAAATGAATTACTTCTTGAGCATTTATGACCGTCTATAAAATGCTGAGAGCAGGTGAAAACGTCTTTTGAAATGAGGAAATGTCTGTCGACAGTAAACAGAGCTCACGCTGAGCTGCAAACAAGTGCTCCTCGTTAGTACAGTGCTGAGTACCCCCGCTTGTTGCGCGGGAGACTGGGGTACGTTTCTGTGACAGGGCGCTGGTTTAATTTTTTAACAACCTGACTTCACTTAAAAAGTGTGTACTGTGTTCTAAGTTTCGGACTAGTTAGTGTGGTAGAATATGGAGATCATCCCCAGCTCTGAGCTCAAATGCAACAACATGTCATGCTGAACAAAGTCAGAGCCCAGCTGAACGTGTGCTCAGTGTAGTGCTCAGGACTCAGGAGCATTGTTGAGTTCTAATTAGTACGAACTGCAGGGGTTCTGAATCAGAACATTTCAATTTATCTGATCAGTACATTAAAATGCAGGACACTGTAAAATAGGATTATGACTGTGTCTCTGTCTCGTTTGTCCCTCACAGTTTAAAAGATACCAGTAAGGACACACAACTACTAATGTGATACTTATTGGAAATAGTCCCAAAACAAGCACGTCTGGCAGCTGGTAGACTCCTGTAATTTTGCAGTGAACACTTAGAAGATTTGCAATCTATTTAAATATGAATTTACTAAATTTCAGTTCTCTTCACTCCCCGGCATAACTGAACTTTCACTGTCGCATACTAAAGGCTTTACATGCATTAGCTGTGATAAAGCTTCTAATAAACACATAATGAAACTTAGTTTTGTTCCTCATGATCCTCTTCTCGATCCAAATGAAATGTTTAATATGATTCCCTGAGAAAAAAAATGAGTCCATTTCCGCCTGGAATGATTGATGCCTCATCAAACATTTTGTAATATCCCCGGAAGTTTATACAGTAGAATCCTGGTTCGTGGGTTAAATTCAAGGTAAGAAAGACTAAGGAAACGAGTGGGAAACGATGTCGATCTGTGATTTAAATCATCCGGAACACTGCACAACATCGGGCAGTATGTGACAGAGAGCAGCACCTGATATCCCTTCGATAGCTCAGCTAGTAGAGTGAAGGACTGTAGTAAAAAACAGCTGGGAATCCTTAGATGTCTGGTTTGACTCCAGCACGAAGGAAGGTACTTTAATCAAATAGTTAAAATAGCGAATCTGTTTCATTCAGACATTGTTCAAAAGCTCAATAAATGAAGCAGAGGCTCCTGTTCTGAATTCAGCTCACGTCTGATTGTCTTGTTTTGGCCAAGATCTGATCTTTCAATTAAGGGACTACACTGTCTGCTTTGTAATTCAAAAATACATACAAATGTCAAGTTTTTTGTAGATATAAAGGTTTTCTCTGTTTTCAAAGGATAGCTACTTAATTGGCTTTATGATTTGGTATTGATTTTGTATCGTTGTATTATTAAGTTTGTGCTTTCTGTGTTTTTATCGTATTGTGAACTTATTTTTTAAACAAATGCTTACAAAGGCAGACAAGGCACACATCTGTTTATACCAGTGCTGAATTGTACATTTTTATTAAGTACAATCTACTGTGCACTTTTGGGAGTATAACAGGTTCGATATAAAGTGGCAAAAATATAAAAGGGAAAAATACCCCAGACTGCGTGTAAAGGCCTCGTTGTGACTGTTTTATTTTTAGATAAAGGCGGCGTACTGTGCACAAAATGTTGCAGAAACACAATCTGATATTTTAATAACAATTATTTTAATAATTGGATAAGTATGAGGCCCCGGATCCAAATCATCAGTCCTGATATTTTTAAAAATGATATCTTCCCTTCCTCTCGTGGAAGTCACACGATGTGAACAATTGTTTTTTTTTCCACGTTGTGATCCAAAGAGCCTCAGACGCACAGTCAACAGTAACCAAACCAGGATGGATTCTGCTGGGAGCCGGACTGAGCTCATTCTCACTCCCTGTGCTGAAAACAGAATTATCTCTTCCCCGAACAACGTCTACAGCTGCTAGATATTGCTCTGCATCCTACTGCTCCAGCAATTCCTTTGACCAAAGACAGATCACTTGTGCGCTTTTAACCTTCTTGCAACTACAGGCGAGACTGAAGCTGGAGATGTGAAGGCACCCGCTGGTGCATGTTCTCCAAATTTCACAATCGTGACAGACTTCTCTTTTTTAAAAAAAGTAGATATAGCCCTGAAAAAAGCATTAGCTTTATCAGTTTTTACATTAATCAAACATGATATTTTTATTACATTTGTTTAAACTTATATAGCGCTTTTCTGGACACTCCACTCAAAGCGCTTTACAGGTAATGGGGACTCCCCTAGTGCGCCAGAACACTCACCACACATCAGCTATTAGTGGGGAGGAGAGCAGAGTGATGAAGCCAGTTCAGAGATGGGGATTATTAGGAGGCCATGAGTGGTAAGGGTCAATGGGTAATTTGGCCAGGATGCCGGGGTTACACCCCTACGCTTTCGAGAGACGACCTGGGATTTTTAATGACCACAGAGTCAGGACCTCGGTTTTACGTCTCAGCCAAAGGACGGCACCTGTTTACAGTCCAGTGTCCCCGTCATAATACTGGGGCATTAGAACCCACACAGACCCGCCCAGCGACAGAAACCAGACGGTACCGTGTGTCGGGCTCGGCTGCGAGCAGGACAATGACGTTATGGGGACAAAGTAGAGAAAATCAAAACGGTTCTATAAAAGAACTGTGTCAGCTGTCAGTTCTCAGTCTGTACTCTAAATCCACCGATCCGATTTCCAATCTAACACCTGAGCTGCGGCTTCTTTCGAGTAGTTATTCAGGAGAACATTATGTTAATCATATAGATGAAACGTTTAATATATTCAGGTGGGTAGCTACGTCAGCATTCGAATCTGCAAAGGAACAAGTAATACTGTAGGTTTATTCCATGCTGAAAAGAGAAGAGAGAAAACAAACCTGAAGAAGGTTTCACAGCTGAAACGTGATGTTTTCTCTCTTCTCTTTTCAGCATGGAATAAACCTATTCCCAGTGGGCGGTGATTCGTCGAATATAGGTATATTCACAGCGAAAATACGGCTTTACGTATATATACGTCGTTGCGACGTATAATCAACGTCGAATTGCAACCGTAAAATTGACGACATTAATAAACGCATATATAACGTCGAAAACACATCTAACACAGTGCCTGAGGCTTTTTACTGTATATATCGTGTGTGCCGCAACTAGGAGTATACGGCACTCTGCATAGTGTACGAAGTAAATTTATTTTATTATTTTATTAATAAATATAATAAATTAATTAATTACTGCGAAAATAATTTACTTCGTACACTGTGCAGAGTGCCGTATACTCCTAGTTTTAAAACTGACAAAAATGTAGAAAACACGTTTCTCACTTAGAATTTAAGATGGGGGTGGGGTATTACTAGTAGCGGCGCAGAACTCACCATGGTGCAATTCATTTATGTGACGGGCTAGTGGTTTAATGGATAACGCGTCTGATTTCGTTTTATAAGATTGTCGATTCGACTTCTACCGGGGTTTTGTGATTTAAATCAGGCTTTTTGGGCAGTGTACCTTTTCTCTTGTCGTGTTCAAGATGATTCGCTGCATAAGCTCCTGACTGGGTGTTCTGTACTGCTCTGTTATTTCATTCAGATTACTTAAGTGGTGTACAGATAAAACCCGACTGCGTGGTGTAATTTCCGGGTTCGGCACCAGCAGCACCTGCAAACATATCAGCTGACCTCGACGTGAGTTGAACACACAACTTTCTAATCTGGAGTCAGACACGCTACCGTTGCGCCACGAGGTCACTCGCCACAAGTGCTTTTAATTCCCCCAAAGAGAAAAATCAGCGTCCCTGGAAAAGATTTTTTTCATTCTCTCCTGTGAGGAGCGCCGCTCTTCCAACGAGGGTCTCTTCTTCCCAGACCACAGATTATTCTTCCCGCCAGGCTCTCTCACAGAGAGCACACACACCGTCTCCACTAATGTGTTTACTACATCTATAGATCTGACCCCCTACAGCCCCGATATACAGCCCGGATATTCGATATTCCCCGATAAAGAACAAAAAATATTCCTGGATAGGATATTTACCACCAGCCTCGTGAACATCTCATCTTGACCTCTTCCAGGAGGAGCACAATTAACACAGAATCCTCTCTCCATTTAGCAAATAACACAAAACACTGTTTACCTGTCAAGACAGAAAACCAGGCTGCTCCAGGTGAGGCTTAAGCTCACAACCTCGGCATGACTCCACTGATGATGTCATTTTACATGGCCTGAACCAGGAAAGAGTTTGGAAGTTATGGTGTTGTTTTAATACTTGCCTACTCTTTTAATTTTTCGGTCAAATCTTTTATTTGGGAGTACTTTCAATTGATGTTAATCCTTGTCCCGATGCACGATTCTGGGCCATGGTGCATCTTGAATAATGTTCTTATACAGTAGGCTTCAGTTTGGAAAAGTGCGCTCTTCAGAAGCTACCGAAACCGCTAATGGTTACATAACACTTAATGCAAAAGCAACGGTCGGGTTTGAAAAAGAATATTACTTGCTATGAATACAAACACTGCTACAGGAGGGGTGTTAGGGCTATTTTAGCTTAGATCATCCATTCATCTTACATTTCTTCTCCATCTATATCAACAGCGAAATCGCTACTGAGCGCTAAAGGCAGGTCCTGGCAATACAATCTTCTTTAGAAAACATTATTCAAACTATTTCTACTACCATACGTCAAGTAAAAGATACCGATTGCACGCAACTAATACAATCTCTTTTCCAGGGACGTTGTAGCTAGATGCAAATTACAATCGAAAATGTATCAGCTTTAAAATTTTCTTTTGGATCCACAATGATCAGCATGAACCATCAAAGAGCCTGTAGCTGCAAGAAGGTTAAAAGCGCACAAGTGATCTGTCTTTGGTCAAAGGAATTGCTGGAGCAGTAGGACGCAGAGCAATATCTAGCAGCTGTAGACGATGTTCGGGGAAGAGATAATTCTGTTTTCAGCACAGGGAGTGAGAATGAGCTCAGTCCGGCTCCCAGCAGAATCCATTCTGGTTTGGTTACTGTCAGACTGTGCGTCTGAGGCTCTTTGGATCGCAACGTGAAAAAAAAAGAACAAAAAACATTTGCTCACATCTTGTGATTTCCACGAGAGGAAGAGAAGATATCACAAAAAAAAATCAGCACTGAAGATTTGGATCCGGGACCTCATACTTGTCAAATGATTAAAATAATAATTATGAAAATATCAGGTTGTGTTTCTGCAACATATCGTGCACAGTACGCCATTTTTTCTAAAAATACAGTAGATTGTACTTAATAAAAATGTACAATTCATCGCTGGTATAAACAGATGTGTGCTGTGTTTGCCTTTGTAAGCATTTGTTTAAAAAAGAAGTTCACAATATGATAAAAACACAGAAAGCACAAACCTAATAATATAACGATACAAAATCAATACCAAATTATAAAGCCAATTAAGTACCTATCCTTTGAAAACAGTGACATTTGTATATACTTTTGAATTACAAATCAGACAGAGTAGTCCCTTAATTCAAAGATCAGATCTTGGCCAAAACAAGACAATTAGATGTTAGCTGAATTCGGAACAAGAGCCTCTGCTTCATCGTTTATTGAGCTTTTGATCAACGTCTGAGCGAAAAAGATTCGCTATTTTAACTCTTTGATTAAAGTTCACAAAAGCACCTTCCTTCGAGCTGGAGTGAAAACAGCGACTTGAGGATTCCTAACTGTTTTTAATACAGTCCGCCACGCTACCAACTGAGCTATCGAAGGGATCTAAAGTGCTCCTCTCTGGCACATATTGCCCAATGTAGTGAAATATTCCGGGTGATTAATTCGACATCAAGTTTCCAACTCGTTTCCTTAGTCTTGTTTACCTTGAATTTAAGCCACAAACCAGGATTCTACTGTATAAACTTCCGGGGATGTTACAAAATGTTTGAGGGGGCATCAATCATTACAGGCGGAAATTCACTCCTTTTTTTTCTCGAGGCATCATATTAAACATTTCATTTGGATCGAGAAGAGGATCACCATGCGAGACAGAACAAACTGTTTGATTCCATCTTTATTGGGAGCTGCATCACAGCTAATGGATGTAAAGCCTTCAATATGCGATAGTGAGAGTTCAGTTATGCCAGGGAGTGGGAGTGAAGAGAACTGAACTGAAATTTAGTAAATTCATATTTAAATAGAGTGTAAATCATCAAAGTGTTCTGTCACTTCAAACTTAGTACGACACTACCAGGAGTGGGGATCGAACCCACGTGGACTTTCGTCCATTGGATCTTAAGTCCAACGCCTTAACCACTCGGCCATCCTGGTCTACAGCAATATGCTGCTCAGTTGTTTAACATTTGAATATGATTCATCTATTAAAAAAAAAACAGCGCCCTGTCACAGAAACGTACCCCGGTCTCCCGCGCAACAAGCAGGGGTACTCAGCACTGTACTAACGAGGAGCGCTTGTCCGCAGCTCACCGTGAGCTCTGTTTACTGTCAGCAGACATTTCCTCATTTCAAAAGACGTTTTCGCCTGCTCTCAGTAATTAATGTCGGTTTGAAGTCTGTTCCTGTTGTCTCCACTCTTGACGAAGAGCAGCCTTACGTAGGAGACTCCCTCTCTCAAGAATTTTGCCATCACCCTGCAAGAGAGAAGAGCCATCAACCACCAAGACACTTAACATTAAACACATGAAATGTGAAATGTTTTTTACTTAAGGATGTTACCGTTTCCACTCTAACTTCTTTGTCAGAAGTGGGAAATGAACAAACATCTCTAGGGGAAGCTACAACCTGAACGCAACGCCTTGGACCACCAGCCATCCTGCCTGTGGCTCTTAAATGGAATGATATGTTTTATTTCTACTTGATGATAAGGGAAACAAAAGTTAAATGTAATTAGGGAAATGTCTTTTTTTCATGGGGAAAACAAGTCTAAGCAAATGTAAAGTTTAGAGCAGCACTCAATAAAAACTATCTGAAACCGGTAGCGCTTCTTATGCGGATCAGTATATTCCGATACCAGTGGTTCCGCAGAAGAAATAAGAAAAGCTGAACTCCAAGCACTGTGTTGCCATTACTGCTACTCTGGCTGTAGCTGCTTTAAGATCTACTCAGCGGGCACAGAATGTTGTATGAGGTCAGACTGGTTTGCGATGTCTAAATAACAGCATGCGAATTTAAGCTTATTTAAGTAAGAGTATTTAGAATATAATACATGCTCCAAAAACGTTAATCCTTCACTGGCTGCTATTTGAAACGCCTTCATAAATGACACGTAATAGAGATTTATGCAGCTAGATTTTATGCTTCACCATACATTGCAGTCAGGAAAATAAATCAATTTTCTTTAACACCTCTGGATAAAGTTCTTGGATAAAGTGGAGCAGGTTTCAGACCTCTGCGTACAGCGCCCTTGATGTCATTTTATTTTTACAGCAGCAAGCATCCTGAAAGTTTTTTTTTATATTTTTTTATTTGAACAACAAAAATACATATAATACAAAAAAGAGCACATATGATGTATCAACAACATCGTCAGGGGCACGTGCTATAATCCAATTACACTTTCTGAAAAATCTACTGTCCATGCAAATGTACATGCTGATCTACAGGGTTCTTTTCTGCACTGAGCTGCTCATTTGAAATCCAGAAGGCAACACAGACGCGCTCCTATACCAAGAGTCTTATCTGGACCACCTGGGTAAAAAAAACAGGAAACCTAAGCACTATTCTATACTGACAGCTTTTGAAAAGGAGCTCTGTAATATGCACAAATACAAAGACAAGGTATAAATACTCCATAGGTTTAAAATTCAGGAATATGAATGGTCAATTGTTTACAATTGGAGTTTTTATGTTTCGTATGATTTAGCGACTTTTTTTCAACATGTAAAAAAAAAAACAGCACACCTAAATGACAAAGCCTTAGAGCTACAGAGAAAAAACAAATTGCGTTTAAAGTAATTTTAAAGGCTCGAGAAAACATTGCACTATGAACGCAAATGTTTGTCTTCTTTGTCGCACTTACGTTTTGTTGCTTTAGCAAATTTCATGCAGTTTATTTCTGACACAAGACATAACAAGCTTGTGTATTTATGACAAAAAACCAGGGCAACAATTTTCATTGACCTTGAAACTAAAATTGTTAAAAAGTAAGTTAAATGCACATATAGTAAATATATTTTCTCATATAATGGTGTGTTTTTCTGTCTAAGAATCCTTCATGAATGGTTTAACAGACACTTTGCATGATTAAAACAAATATTTACGAATTTTAACGTTTTATACAATAAAGTTTTATTGTGAACATGAGCCCTGTTTATCTATATCACCAATACAGTTCTGGATTTTATTCTGCCTTCCTACGCACATATGAATTTTCTTTCACACAACAGCTCGCATGTGTGGTAGGGTATTAGCGCCAGGGATAAAAAGAATGATGTTGGCTTTTAAATGATAAACCATTTGCGTTTATACAAAATCACAATGCGTTGTCGCAGACATTGGGACATACTCTGTTTAAACACCTGTCGTTTTCTCTTATATTGGCTCCTGTGCTTCGGTCCATTCGGTCCATTCGGTCCAAAAAGTGGATTTTGCACCTGCGCCAGTGCTGTAGTGGTATCATACAGACGCCCATACAAATCCATCACACGCTGAAAGCTCCGGAAGGCAACATAAAATATTGCTCTGTCTGTTGGTGGATTAGGTATGCACGCTTTTTTCAATGTAAAATACAATGTAAAAAGATCAAATTTGATTTAAAATCGATTAATGTAAAAACCAAAAAAGCTCATGTTTTTTATCTAGTTTTATCTTTATCTATATCTATATCTAGTTTTTCAAAGGTCTTTTAAAAAGAAAGTTTATCGCGATTGTGAAAGTTAGAGAAGGTGTACCAGCACGTGCCTTCATATCTCGCCTGTAGCTGCGAGAAGGTTAAAAGCGCACAAGTAATCTGTCTTTCGTCAAAATAATTGCTGGAGCAGCAGGACGCAGAGTACCATCCAGTAGCTGTAGATGGTACTCTCAGTCCGGCTCCCAGCAGAATCCATTCTGGTTTGGTTACTGTCAGACTGGGCGTCTGAGGCTCTTCGGATCACAACGTGAAAAAAAAAAGAACAAAAAACAATTGCTCACATCGTGTGATTTCCACGAGAGGAAGGGAAGATATCACTTAAAAAAAACAGAACTGAATATTTGGATCCGGGGCCTCATACTTATCAAATTATTAAAATAATGATTATTAAAATATCAGATTGTGTTTCTGCAACATTTCGTGCACAGTACGCCGAATTTAACAATAAAACAACAGTCACAGTGAGGGCTTTACACGCAGACTGGGGTATTTTCCCTTTTTATATTTTTGCCACTTTATATCGAACCTGTTATACTCCCAAAAGTGCAGAGTAGCTTGTAAATAAAAACGTACAATTCACCGCTGGTATAAACAGATGTGTGCCTTGTTTGCCTTTGTACGTTAAAAACACAAAAAACACAAACTTAATAATATAACGATACAAAATCAATACCAAATCATAAAGCCAATTAAGTACATATCCTTTCCTTTGAAAACAGAGAACACCTTTATATCTACAAAAAAAAAACGTGACATTTGTATATACTTTTGAATTACAAAGCAGACAGAGTACTCCCTTAATTCAAAGATCAGATTTTGGCCAAAACAAGACATTCAGACGGGAGTTTAATTCGGAACAAGAGCCTCTGCTTCGTGGTTTATTGACCTTTTGATCAACGTCTGAGTGAAAAAGATTTGCTATTTTAACTGTTTGATTAAAGTTCACAAGAAGCACCTTTCTTCGAGCTGGAGTCAAACCAGCAACCTAAGGATGCCTCACCATTTCCACTACAGTCCTCCGCTCTACCAACTGAGCTATCGAAGGGAAGTGGGGAATACTGTTTACCTTGAATTTAAGCCACGAATCAGGTTTCTAAAGTATGAACTTCCGGGGATATTACAAAATGTTTGATGGGGCATCAATCGTTGATCAATCGTAGCAGGGGTGGCGCACCGTCACTGTACCCAGACGGAAGGCAAGCACCTGTTTCCCCTGGACTGCAGCAAGCTGTCCCATCACGGTCTTCAGCTGCAGGCCGGAGGCCTCCCATCCTGGGGGGTTGGTGCCCTCGGTGTCGGGGAGGACGCCAGGCCGGAGTAGGGTTACCGATGAACCGGTGTCGAGCAGGGCCAGGCAGGGTTGGTCCTCGATTCGGCAGTGGAGGTACAGGCCCTGGCTACAGCTGACTCGCCCCACAGTGGCGTGCAGGGCGCCGGTCTTCACAGCGCTCTCCGGAGCTGGGGTTGAGGTGTTCCAATGGCGGCCGTCCCCGCGCTGAGCCGCCCCGTTCCCGTTTTCCGATGCCGATGTAATTGTGCGAGGCTTTGGGGCCCGGCAGTCCCGGGCTCGGTGTCCCCTCTTCCCACAGCCTTGGTAAAACCAAAACCGTTGGTCAGCTGGCAGGGCGCACTGCATCTGCTGGTGCTTCCAGCCACCCCAAATACGGCCTCAGCCCATGTAGCAAGGGCCAAGGCCTGCCCCAGCGAGGCTGGCGCGGCCAGCTGTACGTGGCGCCGCAGCTCCTCAGGTGAGAGGGCCTTGAGAAAGGCCTGGAGAGCCATCTCCTGCTGCGCCTCCTGGGGGAAAGCTGGGTATCCTTGGCGGGCGAGGAACATGACATCAGCGGCGACCGAGCCCAGTCGCTCTCCTGGTCGGCGCCGCCGTAGGGCCGGCCTCTCCCGCATCAGGTCAGGCGCCTCCTCCACCTCCAGCCGGAGAGCTGCTGCCAGTGCTGCATATTCTCCTCTGTCCTCCTCCGGGACATCCAGGAGCAGCTGGCAGGCTGCTCCTTCCAGCGCCACAGCCAGGTGGCTGGCCATCTCTGCCCGGTTCCAGCCATTCGTTCGGGCCGCGAGCTGGAACTGCCTTAGGTTTCCCAAGGTGCTTCCCAGTCGTAGAGACCGGGTCGCACCTGCGCTGATGAGTGTGGGAATCGCTGGTCGGCTCCGGCAGGGAGGGTATCTTCTCTCTGGGGTATCCGCTGGCCAGGAGTAGCAGCCAGTTGCCCCAATTCTACCGGCAGAACCACTACTGAGTAGCCCTGGTAAGGGCTGTGGCCACCTGTCGCACCCAGGAGCTGCTCAGGCTCCATATGTGCGCTGCCGGTGGGTTCTGTCTCTTTTAGAGTCAGCCAGCGCTTGACAGAATCGGTTAATGTCTGCCACGGTTTGTTCATCCTGCCCGCTTCTGACACCAATGTAGCGTTTACAGGTTCTTCTCAGGACAAAGGACCAATGGAGATGAGATAAATGAACCAAGCGATAGCTTTATTCTTTATCAACCACACAAAACCAAACACAGAATATACACACACATGAGGAGACTGACGGAGCACGTAAACATCTTCAGGGTGGTAATTACTTAACAACAAGCTACAGATGCAGCCATTCAAAATGCGCGGGCAATACCGCATTATTTTCCGGTACGCTGTACGCAGTCTACCTCAAGTTACCGGTAAATACCGCGAGTTACCGGTAAATACCACTAGTTACCGTAAATTCTCCTATAATACGACAAGCAAAATAATAGTATCCGGAATTTCCGCAAGGTGGAGCTAATAAAGCTCAACCTCTCATGTTTGAGCTGTGGCCATCAAAGTCTTTAACGGAGATATTACTAATAGTATTAATAATGAATGACCTTGGACAAGCTGTAAGTGTAAACTCAAAGTATTGCCCTGGTCAACATTCTTTCTTTCATTGACCGTCTTTGTAAAAATAACACCACAGCATTTCACAATCACGCATTTGTTTCCAATCATGCAAAGTACAGTAATTTTTGAGAATCGATTCACCATGCCTTTCACATGCTCATAAAAGAGATTGATTTAGGAACATTAACATATTACCGTATAAAAACTGTACTGTATACTGTACAGTATGTATATGTATATTTAATGTCTTAACTGTGCCCGTTTAAGTATTGAATATTCATATCTAATTTTACCACTGAAGGGAAATCTTAGTAGCTGAGCATAAAAAGAATAGGAGCATACTGCAACGCGTGTGAAGGCCATAAACGATATTAATTTTGGAACATAAACATACAGTATATGGCTGGTCTCGGTACTTTAAAGAAAACATACACGAAACATGGTTTCATTATGACCAGAATCGGTCTTGAGATATTTTTAACTTGATTTACAGTATTTGAGAGGTATGTCTTAACACCGATACTACAGTACGTAAATACTGCTCACGTATATGTTTCTAGGTTTATATTATGCATTTCATACGGTCAAATTACTTTTGAGAAACTAATAAGAAGCGCGAAACGATATGCCCAGGGCGTTTTAGTTTCGTTTTGTGCTGGGACTCTGCTTTAACAATGTCGCCGTGGATTGATTAGAGATATCAAGTACATACAAGTCATTTTTTAAATGTTGTAGTTCGTCTTGTAAAAATGTTACGAGTACATCATCTATCAACAATTACACAGGTTCTGTTTCCATATTGCGGATTTTGGTTACATAATATTATTTTCTAAATTTCACGATGAGAATATATGATTTGGGCAAACAGAGCCGCAAAGAAGTACATTATGGGTTGTTGTTTTTTTTTTGGCAGTTTTATCTAGAACAAGCGATGCTTAAACCTTTGTCTGATTCTTGTGAAACTATCCACACGACAGTTACAGTACCTAGGAGTTGACTTCAGTGATGTCACTGATGGGATGTTTCTAAAAATCCATCCTCTGTAAAACATCTTCTCTAGTTCTGCATATGTATTCGCTAATGAAGCTGTGTGTTCTGAGCCTGGATCTCTACGTTTCTGTATGAACCAGCTTAGAGGGCTAAAGACAGCTTGTGTTTAAATTGAGTGTAAGGTAATTTATGCTTCTAAAGTCATGGTCAGCATTTATTATTGTACTGTGCTGTAAACTTGTTCTGTGCCTAGTCACATTATTTTATAGCGTTTTTATAGCGTTATCAAATCTGGTGGCGCTGTGTATTAGTTTCTTGACTCCCATGTCACATGGTCTGTGATTGAATCCCATGGAACTATGACTTTATTTTTTAACAAACATTTCTTTGAAAAAATGAAACGTTTCTCTTGGTCAGAGATTAAATAAAACCTCACTCGCACCAAACAAATTTATATTTCTACATATCACAACATGATCGGATTGAAGTCTTTTTAATAACAATGACTAGTCACCTATGCGTTACAAAATAAACATTTATATTGATTTGAATCGCGTTTTGATTTAAATCGTAAACGCGTGTTTAAATATATGTGTTTAAAGGCGATATACTGTATAAAAGCGCTGATTCTTATGGAGTGTGTTCCGCCGGGGATTCAAAAAATTTATTTTTTTAATCGCGTATCTAAGGAAAATTGCAGTATAACTTTGTTAATGCACAAACAGTGGTATGTTACATTATAATTTGGGTGTCTCCTCTTGCCAGAAAGCTCTAAATTGCATTTTGAGTGCGGTTTTTGACTTTTTCTAAATTGCAACCCATAAATAAAGCTGATAAAGCTTAGACTAACTGTATTCTAAACTGTATTACAACGTAAATTGCAAAAATGCACTTGGAATCTGTCCAAGCCCTCCTACGAAAATTATTTAAACTGCGACACTGATCATTCATCTCTAAATAAACTTTATTTTATATAGCGTTTTAGGCGAATAGGTAATTAGATTGCTCATAAACCTAATCGCTTTTTCTACATAAACACAGCGTGATTGCTCTCTGAAAATGCTTTTCCTTTATATTTAGGCTCAGATTTCAACTTTAGATCGCATTATTATAAACTTTCTTGGAAAACTGTATTTTATGTAAACCATGTTTGCTATTAATTCATTTAGGGCTAAAATACGTTCATTGTCTTCCAATCGAGTCGAGTTGACATTAGAAGCTTGCCACTCCCGGACTGTTACACCAACACATTAGCATGTTAAAGCGATTTCATTGAGGAGCCCAGCTACCAGTTAACACTGTACTTCCTACTTTGAAAATACCTGTGAAACCGGTTTAATTCGTCACAGCCAGCACTCCTGCAGAGAGGGGGTTGTAGTCGTAAAGTAGAAGCAGGCGAGATTTCCAGCGAAAGACACCTCCCCCCCCCCCACTCAAAAACCCAGTAAGCAGTAATGCTTTATGTTGAAAATTGAGGTGGATTTTGTTTATGATAAAGAGGAGAAACTGGGATGGGAGGAGGGTTTGGTTTTGCATAAGGGGCGGGACTATGATAATTGGAGGAATTTGCGAGAGTATAATGGTTTGATATATTTGATTTTGTATTGTGGTTGTTATCTATGTTTTTGGTTGGTATTATGTTTATATGGTTGTTTTTGTTGGTTGGTTGTTATTATGGTTATTAATAATACGATCTATAGTTGAAATCTGAGCCTAAATAAAAAGAGAAAGCAAGTGATTAGGTTTATGAGCAATCTAACTACTTATTCGTTTAAAAAGCTATATAAAATAAAGTTTATTATTAATTTGCTGGACAGAGCGGTGAACATTATTATGCAAGACAAAGATAACGATCCTGATCAGTTTAGAAATCTGTGTCAGGTTTTTTACTTCTTAAACTTTTAAAATACACGTTTCGAATAGAAAGAAATCCTCTTCCTGGTACAGTCGCATGAAGAGAGAGGCAAAACAGCCCTACACAGCCCTGTCGCAGTACACGAATATAATCATATCGTTATTAAATTCTTTAGATACGCGATTCCATATTATATTAGCAGAAAAGCTTAAACTACCACTTTTTCACATGCTATTTCAAATGTTAGTTAAATTTAATTTATTTATATATTATATATTTATATCTCTGACAAAGGGAAACGTCTCATTTTTCCAAAGAAATGTTTGTTCACAACGGCGACTGTCAGAAGATAGGACACAGCGGCTCAGGCACCCGCTGAATGGAAAAGGGGCACTTTAATGTTCTGTATGGCTAATACTAAAGCCAATACTAATATTCAATACTTTAATATCCTTTTCTGTATGTTTAACAATAGTGGGTACTGGCCTAATTCGTCCCTGCTCCCGTTGTTAGGTGTTAATGTGTTGTTAAGTGTGAATTTGTAGCTGTTTCCCTGGGGTCTGGCTTTTTTTCTGGAAAACCATAACTGGTCTTGTCCAGATTGACTGTCGGCGCCCAGGTCTGATCTTTGTCTTCTAAGATCTCTGTGTACAGTGGAACCTCCTGTCCAGCCAGCACATGTCCACAGACATTCACAACAGCGACATATCATAAAACGTTTGCACATATAGTGTGCAAAAATGCACTTTATTTACTAAAAATAAGACAGAGATACTGTATCAATTTATGTTGCATTAGCCTGATTATGATTAAAAAAACACATATAATTAAACACGCGTTTGCGATTTAAATCAAAACACGATTTAAATCAATATAAATGTTTATATTGTATCGCATACTGTCCAGCCTCCATTTCTCTATACAAATTTACTCTATTACACACACACACACAATAGAAGCAGGAAGCAGAAGCAGGGACCGTTTCCCGCAGAAGGGAAGAAGGTGACTATTCATTGTTATCAAAAATGACTTAGAATTGATCATGTTGCGATATTTTGAAATATAAAAGTCAATTGATTGTCCATAATATCGCTATTCTATTTTTTCGAAGAAATGTTTGTTAAAAGAAAAGTCCAGCACCAGCTGGAATTGAACACACAATCTGAAAATTGCTAATCAGGCACGTAGACCAGTAGGCTACAACACAACTCGCATGATAGGGAGGCGAAACAGCCCTACATAGCCCTGTCGCAGTACACGAATATAATCATATCGTTATTAAATTCTTTAGATACGCGATTCCATATTATATTAGCAGAAAAGCTTAAAACTACCACTTTTTCACACGCTATTTCACATGCTAGTTAAATACTTCGATGCTTGAAATGTTTAGGGAGAAATGGAATACCGGTGTGTATTTTTCTTTTAAAGTACCGATTCCTGGAATCTGACTGGCTGACACCCTTCTGAAGTGGTTCCATAAAATCTGGTATACGGAAAAGAAAGCGTTGATAAAAAAAAGCCTGGATTCTCATGTATCTCATACAAGTATCTTTTAATACAGTCTTTGCTGTGCTCTTGAGGATCCTTGTGATATTTTGAGCTCTAGTTGAATGATAAGTGTCACATTTTAAATCATTTTCGTAGTTAGAAATTATGAAATGCCCTGTTAAAAGCAAGGGAGTTTTTATGCCCGTTGAAGTAAAACAAAATGCCTGACAAAATATGGCTTGGACAGATTTCAAGTGCTTGTACAAATGTGCTAAAGAAATTATACTTTGAGTATACAGCTTGTCCAAAGTCATTCATTATCAATACTATTAGTAATATCTTCAGTAAAGGCTTTGATGCATAAATATTTCTGATAAAGGTAGGTTGTGTACTTTTGTCCAGCTGAGCAATCTTGCTTTCATAAAATATATACGCGATTCAAAATTATATTCCCTTTTAATCAAATTCTAAAAGTATGCCTGTTGACTCCAGTATCTCTTTAGTTAAAGACTTCGATGCTTAAAATGTTTAGGGAGAAATTAAATACTGGTGTGTATTTTTTCTTTAAAGTACCAAGACCAGCCATATACTGTATGTTTATGTTCCAAAATTAATATCGTTTATGGCCTTCACACGCGTTACAGTATGCTCCTATTCTTTTTATGCTCAGCTACTAAGATTTCCTTTCAGTGGTAAAATTCAATATCTACAACGGGCACAGCAAAGACGTTTACTGTAAGTCTTTCTACGACAGACCAACGGACCACGAGTGCCCCTGTCGGTCAACCAATCACGTACTGCGGTGCCTCGCGTCATCTTGCGTCACAATGCGCGACGCCACCTGCAGTACGTGTCTATAACACGCACTTTGAATGGCTGCGTCTGTATGTGATCAGCTGATATTAAATAGGACTAATACGAATCAATACAATTGATGTCTGGCAAAGGCAAATAACCTTTGTACATGATCTGGAATGTGACTGGTTAAATTTCAGCACAGTTGCTACCCCCTTTATAAAGGGTGTGCACACGTATACAACCAAGACATTGAAGGTTTTTTTTTTATTATTGTTCCAAAAAATGTTCCATTTGTTTTCTTTCTTAAATGTTGTTGATTAAAGGATCTTATTAAATGTGAAAAAATCTGATTGTGAAAAGGTCAAATTCTTTGTGAAAAAATCAGTAATGTGAGGAAAGATGAATTGTGGGAGTCCCTTGACTCCTCGTGTCGTACTGTATTTCTCTCTCATTCTACTGGGAGTGGCGCCGTCACTTCTGGATAAAGTCCGTCAGTGGTCATTCCAGACGGGTCAGGTACGACTGCGCTTCGGAACAAGAAGAGACGTGACTTGCAAGAATCCCGACAGTATCGCTTTTCTTGTGGGGCCTGGATAGCTCAGTTGGTAGAGCATCAGACTTTTAATCTGAGGGTCCAGGGTTCAAGTCCCTGTTTGAGCGGTTGTGCTTTTCTTCAATCTATTGTGAATGTCATTCTAAATCATCTTTTATCTTTCCCTCTGCTAGCTGTACTGTGGTTATTTTAAATGTTCATCACTTGTATTTTCTTTAGTGTTTCCTTTCACAAACCGAAAATGTTCAAGGTGATCTTCTCACCACACTCCACGTAGATAAATTAAAAGAAATCACAGTAGAGTAAAGGACACGCAGTGAGGAGCTCCCGCAGTGAGTACTCTTGAATACGACAAGAGGAAAGGCACACTGCACATCTGCGGAACATCGCAAAGTATTTTTTTTTTATTAAAGGTTCAAGGAAACCTGAATATGTTTGCTAGAAGTATTTCAGAATCACAGTCAAATCGAGTACGATTGCTGCACAGATCTGCCGTGTTGAAATTAGAATACTGTTTGTGCGCTGTTCAAAGCTTTTCTAAAACTACAGAGATACGTTTCGGAATGCGTCTTCCTGTAAAAATAAAATCTCTACACGGGCGCTATAAGCAGAGTCTGAAGCTTGCTTAACAGAAGAACTATATTCAGAGGGCCAAAGAAGTGAATATTTCACCAAGTGAGAGAAAGCATCTCGAAAAAAGGAGGTGCAGTCTCTTCCATGGAGCATAACACCACAAAGTCAGACTACAAGTGCTGAAAAGCTGCTATCAAGCGTAACCCTGGTCGAGCGCTCTAAGGAGCTGGATTAAAGCTCCATCTCTTCGAGGGCGTGAGCTGGAATCCCACTGCTGCCCAGTATCTCCTTGTTAAGAATCATGGTTTTGTTGTTGTAGATTCTGCGCGATTAAATCAGTTTCAATAGAATTCATTTGAACAGTCATATTTGTTTTATTCCTCCTACCATGGCAATTTGTGCTCAAAGATGGAACTTTTTTGTATTTTAAAAAACATGCTAGCCTTGATGGGAAAGTAAGTGGAACTGCAGGCGTGGTGGCCAAGTGGTAAGACATCGGTATCAATTAGGTCAATAATCTGTTAAATATTTTATGCCATTTTTTCCATAGATGTTCACATTGGAACAGTGAGAAAGGTGTGCCTGGATGCACTTGAACCATCACCTTACTATAATTTTAGTCCCAACCTGGCCGCACTAAGCAATTGTACCACAGAGACTCCAAAGAGTCTGTTTTCTCCATTTGCAGTTTTGCGTAAAAAATAATCTGCACTTTTAAGCAAGTATTGTATTTCAAATTTTGCAAATTTCTTGAAAAACGTTGTTTCAGAGAGAAACTGAGTAGACAGGAATAGCCCAGTCAGTAGAATATCGAACTTTTTATCTCTAGGTCACTAGTCAGGCGACTGGTTTTCTTGCAACTACTGTGAACCTGCAAAATAGATGGTCTTTTGTCCCTCAGTTTTCAAGTTGTTCTATGAATGTTTAAAATGTTCAATATTTTTTATGCTCTTAAGCACTTTCCGTCACAAAGTTTATGGTGTTCTTGGTGCTGTGCTGCACATCGATAATGCAGACGAGAGCACAGGTAACAATACAGGACAAGCAGTGAGGAGCTACTGTAGCTTTCAACTCAGTGCAGAGTCCAGAGGGAGGCCTAGGTCGCTAAACGATCAACAGATATCTAATAATGACGTTCACAAAGGTGACAATACATTTTTTTCAACATATCCTTACATTGACCTGTACAGCACAACATATTTTCTATACCCTCAAACCCCCAATGTAACGACTTTCTCCTGAGAAACACAACTATAGAGTGAAATCACAATAACTTATACAACAAATCTATTCAAACGCCCAGATATGACAGAACACACCCCTTTAAATATGTATTTCCTTCATTTCAGTTTTCTTCCCTCCCCAGGATACCTGAAAATTCACTATCACATATTAAAGGCTGTACATGTAATACATCTACTAATAAAGATGGACATTAAAGTTAATTATTAAAAAATTACACTTTTCATTAAGACATGTATTGATAAAATTATTGTGAATAGTTGTGGTGTCTGGAAAGCAATTTTTGTTAAATATAACAATTTTCAAGCGAGTGGTGCATAAGCTTGTTATTTAGTGACTAAATTATTTCCACTGCATTCACAACAGTTCGAAATGTGTTCACTTGTTCTGCATAGCCTGCTACTGAGTTGTTTTCGGAACTGAAATCTATAAGAACATTATTTAAGATGCACCATGGCCCAGAATCGTTCATTGGGACTAGGATTAATATCAATTGAAAGTACTCCCAAATAAAAGATTAAACCTGAATATTAAAAGAGCAGGAAAGTATTAAAACAACACCATAACGTCTTGACTTCCAATCTTCTTCCTGGTTCAGGCCATGTACAGTAAAATGACAATCAGTGGAGTTATGCCGAGGTTGAAAGTTTAAGCCTCACCTGGAGCACCCTGGTTTTCTGTCTTGACAAAAAAAGCGTTTTGTTCCACAACGGTGTGAAATGATCACGTCTTTACTCTACTTCTCTCTTGTAGCAAAGCAGCTCTTGCTAGGTGAGCATTTGCTCCGGTAAATTAGGTCACTTTTCATGTTAACTCACTTCTTCTAAACACAACATTTCCTGGTGCACGTTTTCTCTATGAAAAAATACATTGTCCCTTACATGATTGCTCGTTTTTTTTCATCAAAGAGTACAGAAAGAATAAAGAAAGGAAAAGTGTCGTAAATGAACTCTGCCGCCCGTGGGAGATGTCAAGCGCATTGGACATGAAAAGTGCCCGATAAAAGCCATTTCTGTACCTTTCTCTTAGTGTCGGGGCACCTATTGAATGTAAAGGAGGCAACGTGCTCAGCCAGCCGACTCAGCGCTTACTGAACGCAGGTGTCTCAGAGCGGTGTGTCCAAGTGGAAGTAAAAGAGGCGAATGCTGCCGGCGTCGTGGCTTAGTTGGTTAAAGCGCCTGTCTAGTAAACAGGAGATCCTGGGTTCAAATCCCAGCGGTGCCTGTCATCCTGTCTTCGCGCACCGTTTATTGTTACAGACAATATTCTTCAGCATTATGTTTAAATGAAATGTTCATTTCGTTTTTGGCACGACTTGTTTTTCAAGAAATCCACACATTGCGAAAGATAAATTGCTCATCTTTCTTATCAGTGCAAAAGAATTACTGCCAGCAGGCAAGAAAATGACAACGATTTTTTTTTTTTACTTTAGCCAAAAATCTGTGAATGTAGAAAAAATACGACGTGTGTCAGTTTCTATGGCACACTCAGTCAGGGTGTCCTTCAGTTAAACACAACGTTAGTAGATCAAACGCACCCAGAGACACACTTCGAATTAATCCGATCTAAACATTACCTTCTCTAAATGTGATTGAGTTTCTTTCCACGTCCTTAGCCATCTTGATGTTTGCAGAGATTTTCAACTTTTGACACGAGTCAAACTACAAGTAAATAGTTGAGTACCTAAGTCAATATCACCGGGAATGTGAATATAAATGTAAACATCAATATTTCTGCTGTCTCCTGAGAAACACAAGTATAGAGTCAAAACACAATAAATAATGCTAAAAAAACTGTTCAGTTAACACCCAGATGTGACAAAACACATTTAAGACTTGCATCCCCTTTAAATATGTATTTCCTTAATATCAGTTCTCTTCCCTCCCCAGGATACCTGCAAATTCACTATCGCACATTAAAGGCTGTGTGTAAGTCTTACATGTGTTCTGTCACATCTGGGTGTTAAATTAATAGATGTGTTGTGTTATTTAATATGATTTGACTCCACGCTTGTGTTTCTCGGGAGACAGCAGAAATATTGGGGATTTGCGGCTACAGAAAAGAATGTGAACTTTACAGGCAAAAGTAAGGTTACGTTAAAGAAACAAAAACTTATTGTCACCCTTTTCAACTTGATTATTTAAGACATTTGTTCGGAATAGTATATCTTCTCGTGTCTGTGGCTGTTGTCCTACAATAACGGTTGTGAAATAGCAGGAATGTGCGGAAAGAATCGGGATGGAACAGAAGACTCATCTAGTTGATAGTAAGGTTGTGTAGGACCGCACACACTACGATGTCAGTGTTGAGTAGCGTGGTTTAAAAGCTTCTTCACGAACCGGGAAGGAGTAGAAACCTAAAGTCTTCTTATCCGTAATCAGACACGTTATCCATTGTGCCACTGGCGTTTGCATCGCATTCCCATACAGCACCACATTGAGTTCAGAGCAGCTAGTAATACTGTACATCGCCACGGTCAACATTTTCTCAATTAGATTCATGTGTTTTGTACGTGTGTCTAATTACTCCGTCTTTCATTATGTCTGGTTTAAAATAATGTATCTTTAAAACAGACAAAGGGTTTATGAGTCTCCCTGAAATTCACACACGAAGAATAAAAGATATCGCGTTTAAAAAGAATACAAAGATGCCGGCGATAGAAAACGGAGAGTCTTAAGTGCGCGCTATCACTGAACTAAACTCCCGATCGGTAACTTGTCGGCGGGTTTTTAATTGTGTTAGGAAGCGCAAACAGTCAACAGTGTACATTTTAAAGGTCTAAGCAAAACAATCAGACTTGAGGATTAATCAGAACAGGAGCCTCTACTTCTTTGTATACTGAGGTTTCGGGTGAACATCAAAGTGAAAGACAAATTCGAAATTTTCACTTTTTGATTAAGGAACAAGAAAACACCATCATTTGAACTGGATTCAAACCAGGGACATAAGAAACGCCTGCTGTTGTTGTCTACAGTCTTAAGAGCTAGCAACTGAGCTATCGAGAGGTCGGAAAGTAAATGTTTTGTCACACGCGTAGCCCAATGCAGTGTAGTGTTCCTCTTTATTTAAATCCCAGTTCGATATCAAAATACTCACTCCCATAGTCTCGTTTAGTAGAAGAAATGGACCAGGCTTCTACTCTATAAACGTCCATAGTTCTTATAAAACATTTGAAGGGACATCGGTGCAGGCAGAAATCGACTCTTTTTCTAGTGGGAACAGGATCACATAAAAACTTTCTTTTGAATTGAGAAGAGGATCATGGTGACACTCAAAACATACTTGCCTTTGCTTCTTTCGAGGACGAATGGATTATTGAACTGCAAACATCGGAACATCGGATCAAATCTCTCCACTACTGCAGTTGCTTCTTTGAGAGTTTCTTCAAATATTTCAACTGAAGGTCAAATTCAATCTTACGGATTTTGGTTTTCTTTTGATCGAAATTGTATTAAAATCCGAGCCTCTTTCACAGTTGTATAATACTTTCCCCTGCATCCTCAGATAAAAATTCTAAATACCACAAAGTTACAATATATGGAATAGCATTTATTTTTAAATGTATTTTAAAATTTGCATTTATTTAGAGCTACATTTAGTGCTAGGTAAAGATAACATTGCTAATATTGATGGAGTACAAATGGAAGATGGATTTATGAGCTAAAAGTGCTAAAACGCCTCTTGTAACAACTAAGGACTCGTAGCAAGATTTATTTTCAAATCCAATCTTTGCTATTGCATTGCGTATTATGTAAACACGACCAGTTCCGGTTTCTGGTGCGTGCATTTTTTTCAAACTGAAATTCACAAGAACATTTTTCAAGATGCGCCATGTCCCAAAACCGTTTATCAGGACTACTATTAATATCAGGTGAAAGCAGTACAAAACATAAATTTAGCCGAAATATTAAGAGACTATTGTCTGTCAGCTACTAAGCCATGTTCAGCCAACGCTAGAAATATTGCTGCTCTCCTAAAGTAGCAAAAGACCGCCAACCCAACTTAGAAACAGAACACAAAGGCTCAAACCGACGGGAGTGGGATTCGAGCCCACGCGTGCAGAGCCCAATAGATTAGCATTGCAAATTCGTGCCAAAACTATTGAGATACATCAGAATCGTACCTGTATTTCTTTGGATTTTAGGAAATTTATTTCAGCGTGTTTATTTTTTCTGCCTGTGATCTCGGAAAGAAAGACCCACTACCTGTTCACCGAAATATTCCGGGAGTTTGCTGTGGTTTAAGAGGAGTGTATGAAGGTAATAAAGGAGGGAGGACACGTGAATTGTATAGCTGCTGAACCCGGACACACACCGTCTCCAGCTACTGTTGGAGATTTACAGTTCAGAAAACTGCTGTCTCGAGCAGAAACTGATCTTCCTGCTTTAGTCAAGGTTATTGGAATCGGAGGTTACCGTGGGGTATAGCGCTTATATCTCTCTTCTCTGGCTAAACGGACAAGTTTAAGTTTACAACTGTAAAGTATAGAAATAGACAAAAAAAAAAGCTAAAATACTTCAGTAAGGCCGAGCAGATAGGAAAGTTTAATAAAATGTTCTGTAAATCAATTTCCCTCGATTTCCGAACTCTCTGTTCGAGCTCTGATATAATCTCTCTGCTCCTGCCGCTGTCACTGGGAGAGTGACTACATTCGGTAGGGCTACAGGTTGATTTCACAATGCCACATTTAATTAAATAAAGGATAAACCACAAGGAAAACAGATATGTTTTAATAAATCTTCTTCTGGCTTTATATTTCGGTCTTTCACATTGGAATACATACTTTGCAGTAAATCTTTACTCGATTACAGGCAGCCCGAACGTAAGGGAGAATCGAAGCCTATTTGACTTTCTGCTAATCACATTGAAGTGTTCACGAAGCATTTCCCTGCCCATCATGTGCCCGCAAACCGGTTTATCCGTTTTCCTCTTCCTGTCATTGTCAGCGAGCGCAACAAGAAGGGAAAATGCAGGACAGAGAAAAGGTATTATTTGTCAGGAGTGGGATTTGAACCCACGCCTCTATTCAGAGACTAGAACACCCAAGCAATGGAAAGACAGGAGCCCTTGAGTCTGGCGCCTTAGACCGCTCGGCCATCCTGACGAACTACGTTCAGATCTCTTAAAAGCACCAGTAGTTCACTAAACTGAGAAATGCTTTGCTGGATAAACGTAAAATTGCCTGTTGTAGCCTAAACGGACCGGGAAATTAAATATTCGGATCGATTCAGAGTGTGCTTTACAGCCTTCTTGTAATATTTTGATCTGCTAGGGCGCAGTCGTTTTTACAATCTGGATTATTTCAAAAAGACCGACATCAGTGTAATACAGCTTTCACGTTTGGGAACAGACCTTGTATTGTACATTTCTTATAGGTTTATTTTCCTGATTGCAACATACTGTGAAGCATAGAAGCCAGCTGCATAAATCTCTATTACACGTCATTTATGAAGGCGTTTCAAATAGCAGCCACTGCAGGATTAACGCTTTTGGAGCATGTATTATATTGTAAATAATCTTATTTAAATAAGCTTAAATTCGCATACTGTTTTTCAGACAGCGCAAACCAGTCTGACCTCCTACAACTTTCTGTGCCGCTGAGTAGATCTTAAAACAGCTGCAGCCAGAGTAGCCGTAATGGCAACCCACTGCTTTGAGATCGGCTTTTCTTATTCTGCAGAACCACCGGCATCGGAATATACTGATCCGCATAAGAAGCGCTTTCGGTTTCTGATCGTTTTTATTGAGCGCTGCTCTAACTTTACATTTGCTCGTACTAGTTTTTCCCATGAAAAAAGACATTTCCCTCATTACATGATTTCACTTTTTTATTTTCAACAAGTAGAAAGAAATAAAATATAATTCCATATAAGAGACACAGGTTGGATGGTTGGTGGTCTAAGGTGTTGCGTTTAGGTTGCAGCTTTTCCTGGAGACCTTTGTTTAAATCCTACTTCTGACAAAGTAGAAACGAAAAAATCCCTAAGTAGAAAGCATCTCGCATTTCACGTGTTTAATGTTAATTGTCTCAGCGGTTGCCTCGGTGAATGATGGATCTTCTCTCTTGCAGGGTGACGGCAAACTTCTTCAGAGAGGGGATCTCCCACGCACGGCTTTTCTTCATCAAAAGCGGAGACAAAAGAAACAGACTTCAAACTGAAATTAATTACTTCTTGATCGTTTATGACCGTCTTTAAAAAGCTGAGAGAAGGCGAAAACGTCTTTCGAAATGAGGAAATGTCTGCTGACAGTAAACACAGCTCCTCTTTAGTACTGTGCTAAGTACCCGTTTGTTGCGCGGCAGAACGGGGTACGTTTCTGTGACAGGGCCCTGGTTTATTTTTTTAAATAGTTGAATCATATTGAAATGTTAAACAACGGAGATAAAGTCGCTGTTGACCAGGATGGCCGAGTGGTTAAGGCGTTGGATTTAAGACTTAATGGACAAATGTCCATGTGGGTTCAAACCCCACTCCTGGTAGAGTCTTGTAAATATTTTGAAGTGAGAGGTAACTTTTAAGACTTACACTCTATTTAAATGTCATTTTACTTAATTTCAGTTCTCTTCACTCCCTGGGATAACTGAACTCACAATCGCATACTGAAGGCTTTATATGCATTATCTGTGATACAGCTTCTAATAAAGACGGAATGAAACTGTATTAATAATAAATGACATTGTTTTAAATAAACGTGTATTGATAAACTTCATAATTAATAAAAGTGGTGTGACAGGAAAGCAAATTAAATATTACAATGATATTCCAAGCAACTGATGCGTAAATTCATTATGTCGTGACAGTTTTATTCCCACTATAAAGGGTAATATTCTAATGTGATCCAGTGTTCCGCTTAGTCTGCTTCTGAATTTCTTCATTTCAATCAGTCCTCTATTTCAGTAACCTCTAGAGGGCTCAGGATTGGGTTCCTTGAAGTTAAGAACAGGTTAATTGAGGAGCTGCAGGCTGAGTTCGTTGTAGTCTTAAATTCAAGAATTCTTCGATTTTAAGAAAAAAGACAGGTATGTTTTGTGTCTCATGGTGATCCTCTTCTCGATCCAAATGAAAGGTTTAATATGATCCCTCTAGAAAAAAAATAAGTCAATTTCCGCCTGGAGTGATTGATGCCCCATCAAACATTGTGTAATATTCCTGGACGTTTATACAGTAGAATCCTGGTTCGTGTCTTAAATTCAAGGTAAACAAGACTAAGGAAACGAGTTGGAAACTTGATGTTAAACTGGGATTTAAATCACCCGGAACATGACACTACATTGGGCAGTATGTGTAAAGAAACAACTCCTGTCATCCCTTCGATAGCTCAGTTGATAAAGCGGAGGACTGTTGTGGAAACAGCGTTGAATCCTTAGGTCGCTGGTTTGACTCCGGCTCGTAGGAAGGTCCCTTTTGTGTACTTTAATCAAAGACAATAAATAATTTTCACTCAGACGTTGATCAGAAGCTCAATAAACGACGAAGCAGAGGCTCCTGTTCCGAATTCCCCTCACGTCTGATGGTCTTGTTCTAACCGAGATCAATCTAAAGTGGTACAAGGGATTTTAACAAATCTGTTCTTTGAATTCAGGGACTGCTCTGTCTGCTTTGTGCTGACCACATTTATATGTCTAAGGTATGTGTTTAATAGAAGTATATTCTACATCTTTTGCCCACTGGGCCAATTGCTGTTCACGAGCTCCTAGCCCCACTTGTTCCCAGTGGAACCAGCCTGAAGCAGCAGAACAGAGGTTTTGTTTCATTATATTGTCTGCTGTTGTAAAACAAGTCATCCCTTAGGGATAAAAACTCTCCCTCGAGTAACGCGTCTCCCGTATTTGCCCCATACGCCCAGGGCTCATCTCTCAGCTGAGTGATCAAAAGCTGAGCTCCAAGATTCTGAATTTCATGTTGGGGTACAACAGACCCTGCTGTGAGATTGGGCAGGGGAGAGCTGGTTGTGCTCCTGAACTAGTCCCTCCTCTCTTAGTTATTCCTGTATTTGCATCACAGTCTATAAACTCCATCAGTGCCCTATTGCTTTTCTTCCAGTTCCCATATTTTGTTATAAAAACAGCTCTGGTGAGTTAGGTATCTAACTCAAATTTCACAAACCTATCCAAAACGAGTTCTGGTACAATTCCTTTTTTACTTGAAGGTCTTTAGCTTAGTTGGCAAGACCTGGGTTCGAGCCTATACAGTGAGGCATGAACTAGGGCGGGAGCGACAAGGACAGAAACCCTAGAACCCGTTACAATAACAAAAGGACAGAAATATATGGGGATAATTTCGAAATCGCAAATATGAGATACCATAGCGCGGTTTTTTCTCACTCCCTGGCGGAAATGGGCTTCATTATTATGTGTATTCTTGATACATCACAAGGAGGTACTGTTCTCTTTATCGTAGCCCCGAACACCTCGTATGGAGTTTGCGTGAGTGAGGTCAGTAACGAGCTCGACCCAATCTACTGCTTTCATCCAAAACAGCCCTTTATTTGGCTTTAAACTCCACCTGTTACCCCTCACACTCAATGTTTCAGAAAAAGGTTTTAATTTAAGCTTTGCCCAGCAGAGTATTTGAGCAGAGAAAATGAATAGAAGCGCTATTCGCGCCAGTCTAGCACAGTAACCACTAACTCCAATAATAAAATAATAATAATAATAATAGCAGCGAAAAAATCCCGGCTCCTGCTTAAAAAAACAACTATTGAAATTGTACATCTCCAACACTGGCTGGAGACTTTGGGTACCCGGGCTCAGCGGTTATATAGGACAGGACTCGGCGAGTTGCAGGTGAAACTCATTGCTCTGCGCTCTCCATGCGGAATGTGCGTCTCCTCCCTCCAGACTCGTCACACCGCCTTCATACTCTACAGCGGGGGAAAAAAAACTCCCCTTTACTGTCTTCATACATCCCTCTTAAATCCCAGAAACACCGAAACTCCGGGGCGTTTCTGTGAGTCAGTACTGGGTTTTTCTGTTCGAGGTTACAAGCAGAAACAATAAAAGCGCTGAAAGCAGGAAGTTATTTCTGCTCTTAGGCATAAACGTGTAAAAATACATTTTCTGATTCCTAAAACCTAATAAAATCCATGTAAGTTTCCCTTTTGTTCCCAATGCACATAACTGAATATAAACCAGTCACTAGTTATGGCGCAGTTCTTACAACAAAGATACTTACATTACGAACTTTTTTTTCATACGAGCTCTTGCCGTTTTTAAATTGAATATTTTGTTTCAATTCGCTAAATCACACGAAACACCAGCAACACTCATCGTAAGCATCTGACCAATCACATTCCTGAATTTTAAAAGTATTAAGTATTTATTTTAAACTTTTTTTAATTTTATACACTTGTTTTACATATTCTTGCCATTTTTGGCATATTGTAAGTGGATTGTAACTTCAAAGTGATCATTCCTGAGCTTTATAACTGTGTATCATTTCTTTTAACCTTATTTTAATATTTTTTAATTATTTTTGCATTTTACAGAACGTTTTAAATATATTGTGAGCATTTTAGCATAATTTTAAAATAGGACTATCAATGCTCCTGACTTTTAAACCTGTATTTCTTCTGACATTAATCTCTCCACCTGCAGATGAGGAGGGAGGTATTTGATTTTAAATTTGTTGATTTGGGGGGGGAATGTACATGAATTTCCTTGTGTGTATCACCAGTGGGAAACTTGGCATTTTTGGATGAATTGCAATCTATACTGCAAGGCCTTAAGACTGATATAGTAATGACTGGAGATTTAAATAACACATTTGATACATCACACAGGAACAGCATAACATCTAAAATGGCAGAACCCTCTAAATCACTGAAAAAATTCAGGCACATTCATAATCTATAAGATGTTTGGTGGTTACTGTGTCCTGCTTCCCTTTCATATTTTTTAGTGTGCACGAATCTGTCCCTCTTCTTTTACTAGTTTTTAAGGAATATTCTGATATCTCTGATTACAAGATCAAGCCAGAAAAAAAATGATGACAATTAGTAGGAAGAATGATTCAGTACAATGTATTGAAAATGTATCAGGATGGTCAGGAGGCGCGCTGCGAGAATGTCCTGCCCTTAGGAGCCTTTCTGCTCCTGGGCCGTCCTTCCCTGGAATTCTTTAGAATAGTCTCGCACCCCTGGAATTCTCCTTAGAAATTCTCCTTCTGGGAGCTCTGTGTTGCCTGTTTTTACCTGGAGGAACTTCAGCTCGTTCATTGGCTGAAAGTTCCATGGGCATCAGAATTCCACGTAGGTTACTCGGCCCTACCAGTCCCTGATTGGTTGATCAAGGTGAGATGTGAGTCACTTACTCCTGACACTTAGGAATGCAGTCCAGATGTCCATCTGGCACTCCCTAGACAGATAGGCGCCAATGGATGACCATTGATCATGATAGCCAGGCTTAGCTAAATGCATCCCCATTTGGGAGCTGTCCCTTATCAAAAGAAAACATCTTTAAATCAGCCTGCATGAATAGTTTCTCTGTGGCTGCACCACAGAGATGAAGAGAGAGATGGGGCCTTATTTGGGAAAGCACCGCAATACTTAATTCTGTCTTATTAACAAGCATTGCCGCTACAATTAGTAGGAAGAAAGATACAATGTATTGAAAATGTAATATGTTTTAAAGGATTAAAGGGAAAAGAAATACTTTATCTACGCAAACTAATTCAACTGAGCTCCTCTAAACAATATAGCCTGAAGAATTGCCAAAGCACAATGTATCAATTTGGGTGACACTGGGGGAAAAGGATCACAACATTGAGAACCACAAGGCTTATTTTCAACAGCAAACTTTGTGCTTGAAAATATTTGACAAAAAAAGGAATATTACACGCACGGAAACCAATATTTACCACTAGGGTAGAATGCAGCATAGAACAGTTGAGGTTGACTTGTTCACAGTGAACTGTCCTCCAGCGATAGTCAGCTGTAATCACCGACGCAGACATGATGTTAATACTCTGACAGCACCTTGGCTGATTTGGTTAAAGTGTTTTCCCCCTGGTTATAAAAACGTCTCAAAATTGTGACACTGAGGTGTGAGACACAATGTAACAGGCTCTCATAATCCCGAAGTACAAGAAATTTTACTGTATTGTTTTTTAAATTTGATCCTGTGAACATTGCATGTCCCTCCTTCCTCATTACCAAAACATCTCAATGTCACCAACAGTATGTACATTTGTTATTACAACACTTCACTGTTGCATTTCTGAGTTGTGACGTTGTGAACATGGCATGTTAAAGTATATAGAATATCTAGATCAGAACAGGCTAAATGCAATTCATAGTGATTTATCATTTTCTTATTTTCTAAATGAAAAAAAATATTTTTTCAGTGATTATGACACTTTGGTATGATATAAAATATGCTTCAATGACAGAATAAATAATTATGGAAAAAATACCCACAGTGGTATTCATATTTGTGATTATGGGAATGTTAAATATCAGGTGAGTAGCTGTGTCAGCAAGCGTAGGCTGCAAAGGAACAAGTAAAGGACTATTCCTGCTGAAAAGAGAAGAAAAGAATCACAACGTTTCGGCTGTGGAGCCTTCTTCAGGTGTGAGAAAGACAGGGCAGTAAGCAAAGATAATTTTCTTTTTATCTTTGCTGACTACAGTTTATCTTTGATGACAACATCAAAGACATTAAGTAATTTTTACTGCTAACAGCTCCACATCAACTTCCTTTTATATCTAACCTCATCAGATCTCTCAACTCCCAACTCTTCCAGTTTCTCACTTCAGAGAAGGATAAAACATTCAATCATCCTCTACAGAGAGAAACCATCAACACCCCTACCACCTCCACAAATCCTAACCTTGTTGTTACTATACCCTCTGACCTTTCCCTTTCAACCCTTTACATCCTCAGCTGACATATTTTAAAATTACAATAGACTGTATAGTATTTATGTTTAAATTTAAGGTAAATATGTCAAAATATCAAAATCCAACTGCACAGTGCTATCGTAACAATGCTTGTCAAGTTCTCAAACAAACCTGCATTGTATTTTTAATATATTTCAGCAGAGGATTCAACTGGAGTATAAATGACGATTCGACGATCATTTTTCTTGGGTGAATATGGTTTTCTGGGGAGTTACGATGTTGGGCATTATTGGACATTTCCTGGTGATCCTGACACGTGTAAAACACTCGCATTTGTTGCAAATATTAAAATGGCTATGGTTTCGCTGAGAAATCCAATCGAACGAAGACAATATTTACATCGCCAAAGAAACTCGTCCCTGGGTGGAATCGAACCACCAACTTTTTGGTTAACAGCCGAACGCGCTAACCGATTGCGCCACAGAAACTGACATGTAGGTTTTTCTCTCGAATCACAAATTCCCGATTAAAAAAAAAAAATCTCTAACCGTTTATTTTGCCAGCCGGTAATATTTCTTCTGCAGTGATAACCAAGAATTGGATTTCATTTTCCGCAAGCTGTGTGAATTTAATCAAAAATAAGTTTTCCAGAAAGGAAATGAACACATGCATTTAACGAAAACAAGCCCTTTGTGAGTGCCCAAAATGGTACGTTCTGTACTACAAGAAAGGAAGAAAGACACGGCTGGGATTTGAATTTGGTTTTTTTGTTTCATAAAGAGGCGCTTTAACCAACCAAGCTACGGTGACAGGACAACCGTCACCTTTTACAGCCACTTGGACACACCGCTCTGAGACATCTGCGTTTAGTAAGCGCTGAACCTGCTCTCAGAGCAAATTGCCTCTTTTACATAGCAGCCCCGACACTGAGAAACGAAGAGAACTGGCTTTAATCTGGCATTTTTCATGTCCAATGCGTTTGACATCTCCCAAGGGCGACAGAGTTCTTTTGCGACACTATTTCTTCTTCTTTTTTCTTTCTGTACGCTTTGATAAAAACGAAAAATCGTGAAAAGGGAAAAATGTACTTTTTTTCATAGAGAAAACGTGCACCAGGAAATGTGTTGAGAAGAAATGATTTAACATGATACGTGACCTAATTTATCGGAGCAATTGCTCACCTAGCAAGGTCTGGAGAGGTTGGAGAGTCTGGTGGATGTGATAATTATACGGTGTTGTGGAAGAAAACAGTCTTTCTCTGAATTCTCAATCAATCGGAATTTCAGTGCGAAACATAAAACCCTTGTCATATTTAAAGAGATTATATTTTAAAACTCATAAAAATCAGAAAACACATGTTTTTCACTTTGAAATTTTAGACGGAGCGGTGCATTACTAGTAGCGGCGCTGAGCACACTATGGGGGAATTCAGGTTATGTGAAATGTCAGCGGTTTAATAAATAACGCGTCTGATTTCGGATCATAAGATTGTAGGTTCGACTTCTACCTGGCTCGTGTAAATTATATTCAAGCTCCTCAGTAATAGATGTCTATTATGTAATGAACCGCACCTGAAAGCAAACGTTGGGTCTGTTTCCTTTGTTTTCCAGCATGAAATAGCAAATCGTTACAAAAAGCACCTGCAAATGTACAATAGCGTTTTTTTTTCAAATTACATTTTCAGGCTTCAGACACTTTTTTAATAAAACAAAAGTGTCCGGAAACTCATTAACTTTCAGGTTTGATTGAACCTGAATTAAAAGAAGTTATCTGAAACTTCCGGGATTCCATTCTCTGATGCAGCTGTCTCTAAAGTTGGACGTGATGTTTAGCAGATGTGAACGGTGCCTTTTCTCTTGTGTTCAAGGCTATTCGCTGTGTGAGCTCCACACTGCGTGTCCTGTACTGCTCTATTTTGTTTAGATTATCTATGTGGTGTACAGATAGAACTCAACTGCATGGTGTGAATTCCGTGTTCAGGACCAGCAGAACCTGAAAAACCAATAGCTGACACGCAGCTTCCTGATCTGGAATCAGACGCGCTACCGTTGCGCCACGAGTTCACATCTGTCAGCGCCTTTGAATTCCCCAAAGGAGACAAAAAAAAAATCCGTTAAGAGCGCCGCTCTTCCGAAGAGAGTCTCTTCTTCCCAGACCACATTTTATTCTTCCTGCGCAGCTCTTGTGCAGGTGTTGTTCTCAATTACAGATCCAGGAACACTGATTTTTTTTCCTATTTTTTTAAATTAAGTACCCCATGGTGCAACGGTAGCACGTCTGACTCTAAATCCCCAAGTTCATTTTCAAAGTATATCGGAGTCAACTGATACTGATCAGGTTCTGCTGCTACTGAACCCGCAGTCTTCACCTTAAAGTTCAATTCCCCAAGCCTTTTGACCTTATATGTCCATCCCTTCTCGTCAAAACTCGTATTTCCACAGGGTACCCTCCAGAAATCGCAGTATAGAATGAAAAAACTCCAGTAGATCTCGGCCGCTGTTGGTGATTTTCATTTAAAAATAAATGAATCTCTGGAAATTTTACGGATTGTATCACTTTCACCGAGACCGAGAAGTGTTAGCTGTACATGAGTCTTTGTGGTTCGGTTGTTAACCAAAAGGGTGGTGGGTTGAGCCCTCCCAGGGACGCTATGAGCCTTTTAATGTACACACCCGTCTCACTTTAACTCCACGGCCGGTCTTGTACCGCAATCAAATACAGAGCCCGTAGGAGGCAGTAAGCCCGCGTATATAGCTCACTGTGTGTATAATGAAGAAGCAGAGGTTAGTTTCTCATCTGCGCGTAACAGAGCCTTACGCAACTCGTACTGTACGAACAGCTAGAGTTTGATCCCCGCACGGGCTATTAGTTGAAAGGCCATTGTAAATGACGTGTAAGAGATTTATAGATAGATACTTTATTGATCCCGTGAGGGAAATTAATAAAGCTTATCCAGCTGGCGTTTATGTTTCACACTAAATTGCGATCTTGAAACCAAAATAATTAGAAATATGGAACACAACCGTTGTTCCCCAAGAAGGAAAGCTGTTTAACACTGTCGTCACTCCTTTTTATTTAACCCAGATTGTGAAGACAACTCTGCCCTATCAAAGGAAAATGTTGCACAAAAGTTGGAAAGCACACTCTGAATCCATCTGTACTGTATACTTGATTTCCGCGATCCGTTCAAGGCTGCTTGGTGCTTCGCTAGCGAGTCATTTCAGGGAAGAAACTCAGTTTAGAGAACTACTGGTGCATTTTCACTCATTGAATTTGATCTTTGTACTCTCTTTTCATTCTCAGCTATAATATTTCAAAATTACAGTTCGGATTTGTTGGAGAACTTCACAGGCATTATTAAGTTAGAACTGTACAATTGTATTTTAATATCTTGGTATATTTACCTTCATTTTAATATGGATGTAACCATAAATGTTGTACTTTTGTCGTACTTTTTAAAACATTTTAACTGAGGACGCACGACGACTATTATACCATGTGATACATGCAAGACATCTGTAAACGAAGATGTAATTACAGTCAAATTGGCAATTAACAGAAAACCACAAGTTGTATAATATTATTTCTCTATGTCGATGATTAGTTGAAGGATTTGAAGAAACTATATATTATTCCTCGATATCGATGATCAGTTGAAGGATTTGAAGAAACAGCAGCGATAGCAGCTGATTTTGGTTTTGAACCCATCTTTACACCTCAATAATCCATTTGTCCTCGAAAAAAGAAAAGACAGGCATGTTTTGAGTCTCATAATGATCATATTCTCGATCCAAAGAAACGTATAAATTTGATTCCTTCCGTAGTATTTTGGATTTTCTTACAATGATCTCACGAAGTATTGCCAGGATCTATATCTAGCGTTCGGTACCGATAAAACTGCTGATATTGATTGAGTAGAAATCTATGATGTATTGACAACTTTATCTGAAGCGAGAAGTCCTAGAACACTGCCTATGATGTGTTAGGATTCATACCAAGATATACTTTTTGTTTTCAACCCAAAATGCTGCTATTGCATTACACATTATATGAACATTACCAGGTTTGGTAGCTTCTCTGCGCGATTTTTCAAAACTGAAACTAATTACAAAATTACTTAAGATCAACCATGACAAAAACATATAAATCAGGACTAATATTAATATCAACTGATGTTACTACAGAAAAAAACTACAGTTAAAATTTAACTGAAATATTAATAAGACTATGCAAGCCTAAAAAGTAGAACAATTAAATTTATATAACTTTTTTTTGAGAAATGGGCTCACACACCGGAAGACACTAACGTTTCTCTTCGTTAGAGTATGTGAATAACAGTTTAACTAAAAATATTTGGAGTCCAGAGGGAGGACTCGCTCGCTGAATGATCTCTCAAGAAATCCCTGGTAAGATTCAACAGGTGTTTTCTTCAACAGCCACTAAAAGTCTGATGACCTTCTCTGGATTTTCTGAATATGACGTTAAATTAGTTCAAATCATTTGGTAGTTAACAGAACGAAATGCTTTGGAGGTACATTTAAAACAGCAGAGCAACACTGTAGCACTTCGTGTGTGACTGAAATTAATTGTGTAAACCTGGCTCTCTATGAACACGAGCAAAGAGTTCTCACTCAACAGAAGATTGCGATGTGAGCACAGTAACATAAGACACCTGGAGATGCCGGGGATTAAACCCGGGACCTCATACATGCGAAGGATGCGCTCTACCACTGAGCTACATCCCCTAGCCTACCGATGATGGAACTGACGTAAAGATGTTCATATGTTTACTGAACACAATCCACCCTTCACGAAGAATGCTTGCAGTTTCCCACTTTCGCGTTTCTTCTACTACAAAGTAAATTAATGGGAATGAAGAAATAAGGAAGGGAAAATAATCGCATCGAAGCTTCCAGAGACTGGGCAAAATGAATAATTTATTTTTATATCCAGTCACATGGGCGACGGTGGTTGATTCTTCAACGGGGGGGGGGGGGGGGGGTGCGTTTTTCTACCTCCTTACTCGATTGTCTTTCAATTATGTTTTCCTTGAAACCTTTTTGCATCTTTTAAGTGCTTGCGATTAAATTACGCATAGAAAAACACCAGTACAGTTGATGTTCATGGACCGATGCACACAACTCCAGTGATAAAGCCCTGTCTGTAAATATTGTAGAAGAACGTTAAAGGGCGAAACAACGCTCCAACCACGTGAATGGTAACAAGAAGGATCGTGTTCTTATTTAATATGTGCTTTTGAATTGCCTTGTCAATACACACAGGCTTTAGAGATGGACAAATAATTTACAGTGGTGTTTGTAAACAAAGATGGAACATGTTATTTCTATACCAGGAAGAAAGGAGCAGACTCTTAAACTTTAAGAGGCGGAAACAACACCTCATCACAGCTAACACTAATTAAAACGACATCACAACAGAAGAGTGAAGCCTTGAGTGAATCAAATCAGTTTTTGTTGGTCGTCTGTGTCTTCATAACTTTGTAGGTGAGAGAGAGGATTGCGAAAATGTGCAGGTGCTTCTCAGAAGTGCGTTGGTGGTATAGGTTCCTTCAAATAACTGAGCCAGTGCATCCCAAATCTTTTCAAGATGATCTGTGATCTGGTAACACATCTCCTGAAACAAACATTCGAGGTAGGAAGCATGCTCTTAAACACCAAAACACTCAAAAAGGAAGAAGCAGATCTCTGTACACAAGACGGCAGTGCGATATTAGAATTTCTGAGTTCTTGATGGATTCAGGCTCCTTCTCAGAGGTCCTTGCTCGCCAAATAACTTTGCATCTGAGGAAGAGCACCACGGAATAAAACCCAACTCAACAAGCGAGCGCGTTGGTTGCTCTTGCTCTTAATGCAAGGAGCTGTTTTTTTTTTCCTCGCAATAATCATTATTAACCAGAAACAGCAGCACAGGTAGGTCGCATTTGTGATTATGTCACTTCTCTGCTTCAGCAAGGTCAATAAAAGACTCTGAAAGTAGTAAAGCAAAACTGAACTCAAAATCATATTAGGAATTCTGAGCGATATCTCCATACAGGTAATCCAATAAGAACGTTGAAATATTTGAATATCATCTCTCTGTATATTGCGCTGCTTTTTACCCAGAGTAAAACTATTGGATTGAAGGAATGCTAACTGCTGGGTTAAAATGTATAGTTGTTATTTGGAGAAATCTATAAACTCGTGATCTTTTATGTTTTAAAAGACAGCACAGGAAAAAACGACAGTGCTTATTATTTTCCGGAGATGGAGCACTGATGACCTATCCGAGCTAATTGATAAAGCCCACCCAGTGGATACACTAGCAGAACGTCAAAGAACATTCACCTTTGTATCCAAAGAAACCACAGGAACAACATCAGGAAGCACAATCAATTCCCCTTTTAAATCTTTCCTGTAAATTATGCTATGTGAATTCATGAAGTTAATCCTCTGATCTCTTTTGATCATGAACAAAGTATTTCTGATGGAGCGCTTTGTTAAAAGGTTTAATAAGCTTTTCCCCTGCCAACGATTCGGCGCTAAGAATTAAAAGTTTCACAGACAAAAGCAGCTCACCGCCACAGCCAATATTAAATGTGCTTGCCGGAACACTATCATGTGCACTGCCTCAAAAGTGATCTCGGCAGACGTTGTTCCCTACATAAAGCTGAACATGCCAAAGAGAATTTCTGTTGAGAAAACAAAATATTTCTTCTGCCTTGATGTTAAGCTGACAGCCTGTCTTTTAGAAAGTCTATCTCTAAGCACCTCCCGCAGCCTAACAAAAAGCGCTTTTACTGATCGTATTGCAGGTCTTAAAATACTAACATTTGGCAGCAGTGGGATTCAAACCCACACCCCAAGAGAGACTGGAACCTAAAATCCAGCACCTTAGACCACTCGGCCACACTACTGTCCTCCATCCTCATCTTTCTCACATTGCTGGCTTGGACTGGGGGGCATCAGCTCTTGTCGTCCGATCTAATGATATCATGACATGTGGAAGTGACTGCACCTTCATCTTCCGAAATGCTTTCAATAGCACAAACGCTACTTTCACCGGCACAAACGTAGCAATAACAAAGGAGGTGGGATTCATCCTTTGTGCTGTTTGTAGGGGTGCAACTCTACGGTGATGCAAGAACAAAAATCAAAATCCTTTGCTACTACTGTTGCTTTTTTCATAGTTTCTTCAAATCCTTCATTTGAACGTCGATTTTGAAGGATATTGATGATAATACCACATAAATTGTGGTTTTCTTGTGATCGCCAATTTTATTCACCAGCCTTTTTTACAGTTCCTTCTGTGTTTCACAAGGTGTAATAGCCCCCCTCGCATCCTCAGCTAACATATTTTAAAATTACAATAGATTATACAGCATGCATGTTTACATTTATATTAAAATTAAAGTTAATAAACCAGAATACATACAGTGCTATCCCAATAATTCTTGTCAGGTTCTCCAACAAATCTGCTGAGGGTGCAACAGGAGTATAAATGAATTTTCCCGCCAGCCATTCAAAGACCAAATTCCATGAGTGAACATTATTTTCTCAGACGTTGCCGGCATTGGACTTTGCCGGTGGTATTGAATTATGTCCACAACTGTTGTAGTAGTTCCTTCTTGAAGTTCGACATGTGCAAAGCACTCGTAATATCATAGGTGTTAAAGTTTCGCTGAGTCTAATCGACGTAATTGAAGCCGTTTTGTTATTCTGTTGTAAAAGCCGAAACCCGAAACAATAGTAGTGTTAAGAGGAAATGCCTCCTAACAGCTGACAAGCGCTCCTAGTTAGTGTCATGGTGTGTATCCCTGCCTATCATTGGGAGACGGGTAGCTTTTTTACACTCAAGATTCCAATCTTCAATGCTTTGTGTGAGAGCTTACATAACTTTCCTTTTCTCACATTTTCTGACGACTATTCCAAAGGTGCACCCTGTCAATTCCGAATACTTTTCAAAAATCTGCCTGCATGTTTGATTATTGTCATTTCATTTCGAAAAAGTTCAATATTGATCATAACTAAAGAATATAATGATCACGAACAAAAAAGGGATAAAGATGCGAGTCGATCTTGAATCACAGCTGGGTGACACGGGCTTCTGTTCTGATATGGTTGTACGAGAAACGGGAGGAATCGCCAATCTCCTATAGAACATGAGTTGAATCAGGAGTGAGCCATTTCGTATACTCGTGCATATGTCAACGCCTGACCTACATCGTAAAACTAACATTAAGTTGTCAGAGACATTCATTTATATACAAACAAGAGACAGACCAAGTAATAATTCTACATTAGTTCAGGTGGGTAAACCTGAACTAACTAATAAACGTATTAATAATTCTACATTAACGTGTCCTACACTGATCAGACTAATTGACATGGTCTGATTCAGAGCCTGTGCAGCTCGTGCTAATTACAGCAATGACAGTTCTGAACCCTCATCACCGAACTGAGCACAAGTTCAGCTGTTCTCCAGTTTTGTTACACATGTTTTTTTCATTGCAATTGAGTTCAGAGCTGGAGCTGATCTCCAGACAGTACAGTGTTTTGGGTAAGTTGTCGAAATTCGCATGAGACTGTAGACAACTTACCCAAAGTGTTTTCTATAGCTTTCAGGTGCAGTTCATTTATATAAAAGAATGTAAGTGGTATAAACTCAACAAGCCAGACGGCAGTCCAACCTATAATTTTCTGACGCGAGGCCTGACGCGTTATTCATTACACCACTGACCCTGCAATTGTAGTACTAAAAAAAACACGTTTTCTACATTTATGTCTGTTTAAAAATCACTCTAAAAAAGACAAAGGGTTTGTGTGTCGCGCTAAAATTCCGCTTCATTTCGAATGCAAATAAAAACCGTTTTGTTTCAAGAAATCATAAATTTGTCACATCCTTCATACTATACTTCTCTCTTGTATTAGTAAAGCATTTTGATTTAAACTGAACAATATATGAAAGGTTTCATCTATACACTTACACATAATAAGTATACGAATAAATACTCGAAAGAAGCCGCAGCTCAGGTATTAGAGAGATTTAAAATCGGATCGGAGGATTTAGAGTCCAGACTGCAAACCAACAGCTGACACAGGTCTTTTATAGAACCGTTTTGATTTCCTCTACTTTGTCCCCGTGACGTCATTGTCCTGCTCGCAGCCGAGCCCGACACACGTCTGGTTTCTGTCGCTGGGCGCACACCCTGCGGTCCATGCGGGTCCTGATACGCCAGTACAATGACGGGAACACTAAACTGTAAACAGGTGCCGTCCTTCGGCTGAGACGTAAAACCGAGGTCCTGACTCTCTGCGATCATTCAGGAGAATGGTGGAGGGGAGTCCCCATTACCTGTAAAGCGCATTGAGTGGAGTATCCAGAACAGCGCTATATAAGTGTAAGCAATAATAATAATAATTATTATTATTATGTAAAATGCAATAAAAAATAAAAAAAATATCAAACTTTGATTCAAAATAGATTAATGTAAAAACTGATAAAGCTAATGCTTTTTTCAGGGCTATATCTACTTTTTTTTTAAAAAAGCGAAGACTGTCGCGATTGTGAAAGTTAGAGAATGTGTACCAGCGCCTTCATATCGCGAGCGTCAATCTCGCCCGTAGCTGCGAGAAGGTTAAAAGCGCCCGAGTGAGCTGTCTTTCGTCAAAGTAATTGCCGGAGCAGTAGGACGCAGAGCACCATCCAGCAGCTGTAGACGGTGTTCGGGGAAAAGCTAATTCTGTTTTTAGCACAGGGAGTGAGAATGAGCTCAGTCCGGCTCCCAGCACAATCCATCCTGGTTTGGTTACAGTGCGTCTGAGGCTCTTTGGATCGTAACGTAAAAAAACAATTGCTCACATCTTGTGACTTCCACGACAGGAAGGAAAGATATCACTTAAAAAAATCAGAACTGAAGATTTGGATCCTGGGCCTCAATTTGATCAAATTATTAAAATAATAATTATCAAAATATCAGATTGTGTTTCTGCAACATTTCGTGCACAGTACGCCATTTTTATCTAAAACAGTCACAACGAGGGTTTACACGCAGTGTGGGGTATTTTCCCCTTTTATATTTTTGCCACTTTATATCGAACCTGTTATACTCCCAGAAGTGCACAGTAGCTTGTACTTAATAAAAATGTACAATTCACCGCTGGTATAAACAGATGTGTGCCGTGTTTGCTTTTGTAAGCATTTGTTTAAAAAATAAGTTCACAATACGATAAAAACACAGAAAGCACAAACTTTATAATACAACGATACAAAATCAATACCAAATCATTATGCCAATTAAGTAACTATCCTTTGAAAACAGAGAACACCTTTATATCTACAAAAAAACTTGACATTTGTATGAATTTTTGAATTACAACGCATGCAGTGTAGTCCCTTAATTCAAAGATCAGATCTTGGCCAAAACAAAACAATCAAACGTGGGCTGAATTCGGAACAGGAGCTTCTGCTTCGTCGTTTATTGAGCTTTTGATCAATGTCTGAATGAAACAGATTCACTTTTTTATTTCTTTGGTTAAGGTACAGAAAAGCACCTTCCTTCGCACCAGAATCGAACCAGCAACCTAAGGGTTGCCACTGATTCTACTACACTCTTCTGCTATACCAACTGAGCTATCGAAGGAATGTCAGATATCGCTCTCTGGCACATGCTGCCGAATGTAGTGAAATGTTCCGGGTGATTTAAATCCCACTCCGACATCAAGTTTCCAACTCGTTTCCTTAGTCTTGTTTACCTTGAATTTAAGCCACGAACCAGGATTCTACTGTATAAACTACCAGGGATATTACAAAATGTTTGATGGGGCATCAATCATTCCAGGCGGAAATTGACTCCTTTTTTTCTCGAGAGATCATATTAAACATTTCATTAGTATCGAGAGGAGGATCACCATGAGCCACAAAACAAACAGTTTCTTTCTGTCTTTATTATAAAGTAGCGTTTGTGCTACATTAATAATATTTTTGTGGAAATAAAGAAGTTGTAAATTTTAAAATTTATATTTGAATCGAAATGTGGTTTTGAGTTAAATATTAGCGTGTTCATGTAATTAGTTTGTGTTTGTCATTACTATATATATATTGCCATGTTACTAGAATTTGTAACTGAAGTTTACTAGTTGTGTTTTTTATGATGATTAGACATTTGTTGATTACAATATTGTATATAATCTATAATTTGAACTACATATTTTTCAGGTGTGAATAATTGTATATTTTAAGAATACATTTCTAAAATAAATCATTGGCTTTATTTTACTAGTTTCTACTCCTATAAAAATCTTTCTTTGATGTATAATAGACCTTTAACTATATATGTATTATAGTCTTCTAAATTTATCCGTATAATAGAACTCCAACCATTTATGTATAATAAACATATAATCATAGATGTCTAATTGACGTATAACGATATACGTATATTAGAATTTCATTCTAGACCAGTTACGGAGCACATTTACACGTCTAAGGTAAGCGTTTAATAGTCGTATATTCTACATCTTTTGCCCACTGGGATGTGCCGATTTTAACTTAGCAAACCAAGATACACATTTTCTAATGAAGCCTTAATTAAAAGACAGTTTGTTTCTCGAAAGCGTGTTATGTAAAAAAAGAGAAAAACGAAAATATATGGATGACAATCTTTCAAAGCTGAAGATTTTACTTTTGAAAAATTGACATTTTATGTATGCAGATGCATTCGCTGGTTTTAGTACTTTGCTGTACTTCCTGAATCATTTTCAGTATTATAAAGTGGGTGTAGATTTTTCTTTCAGGTTAGGACGCGAGTGTGTACATGTGATTGATTTTCGTTTCACTGATTCTCATTGAAGATTTGGGAATTAACGACGAAAGAATCAGTTGCCTCGGAAAGCAGAAGGTTTGGTTCTCAACGATATTGAAGACACGCCCATGTAGAGCAGCGGGTGATGTTTTGTACTATAAAAGACCAAGTGCTCAAAGTGACGTCTGCGTTTACCGTTTAGACTTTTCATCTTGGGCGCACTTTTAGAAAGCAAAGATAGAGCAGTTGTGTTGAATCACCCCATAACAGCTGTCAGCAGAGTGGCGCAGCGGAAGCGTGCTGGGCCCATAACCCAGAGGTCGATGGATCGAAACCATCCTCTGCTATGTACAGTTTATGCACGATTGATAAGGACACCATCAATTTAATGAAGTGCATTAAAACTGTTTTTTTCTCTTGTGTGTATGCAAGCTTTACACTTAAGGTACTCTTTCATCTTTACCAATAGCAGATGCCCAAGTGTATCTTTGGTTGTTCTGCGATCTTTCATAGCTTCCTCAATTCCTTCAAATGAACATCCATATCAAAGCAATTATGTATATATATTACAATTAAGGTACATATTAAAAATATCAACACACATTTGTATAATGCTCATTTAATAATGATTGTCAAGGATTGTCAGGTTCTCCAACAAATCTGTGTTCTAATTTTAAAATATTTTTGCTAAGGATACAACGGGTGTATAAATGAATTCTCCCAACAGCCAGTTAAATTCCACACGTGAAGATGGTTTTCTTGGACATTGACTTAGGTACTTAATTGTTTACTTGTTGTAGTTGCACACGAGTAAAACACGAAGATTTCCTGCAACATTCAAGAGGGTTTGCAAAGAAATCCCTTCAATTTTTAGCGGAGATTATGTTTAAATCATCACAATCTGAAGCGCATCCCTGAGTGCGTTTGACCCACCAGCCCTTTGTTTAACAGCTGCACAAGGACACATTCCCGTTGCTTTTCACAAATCACTGGCATTTTTTTGCAGCATTTTTTCTGTCCTGAGAAGCAAGATTTGTATTTTATCTTTCAGAAATTGTATGAATTTCTTGAAGTTCAGAAACAACTTGTTCCAGTAAAGAAATGAACACTTGCTTCAAAGTAAATCAAGACGTATGTGTCTCTTGCTGTATGTGCTCTTATCTGTCCATCTCTCTCTCCTCTTCTCTCACTCTGGCAGTCTGTGCAGAGTATCTGAAGGAGATGTAAAACCACTTGGAAAAGAAGAAAAATTCTCAGGAAAATTCTCAGGCAGAATAAAAAAATTATTTTCTTCTCAGTCAGATTCACAGCTCAGACAGGATCTCAACTCCGTACTGCTCTCTATCCTCACAATCCCGAACCAGAAGATATTCAGACAATCAGTGCTGCTATATGAACAATATCAGACAGAACAGCCTGGACTCATGTCACATTTCCCCATTTTATCCTTCCTCCCAGCCCTCTTAGAGACATAAAAGAGCTCCTGGTTCTCCTCTCTGTGAACTGGGCTCAGGGGTCACTGATTTGGCAGTTGTGGGTTCTGATCCAGGTCGAAAGCAAGATGGTTCTATTAACGCTTTCCAGAACTTCCAGCCCTTCAGTATTACTTTCTTTACTGTATGTCAGCCTCCCAAAATGTTTATACATGTTTTATAACACATATGACTGTGGAATTATCTTATTATTTATATATAGTATTTATGTAATAAACACCAATAGTGACACTATGATCAGTATATTGATTATTTGTAGCCGATGGTCCGATGGTCGTGTCTACAATAGTGACCATTTGACCAGTCTGTAGCTCTGAGCAGTGGGACTCAGATCACACAGATGACCTGTCTGTGTGTGATTCCATACCAGTCCTGGGATTCAGCTACTCTCACAAATGTCTCATAGACCGTCTTATAAATTTACAATTAGATGAAGACATGTAACAGTTTTACAGATAATTTTAATAATCAGACAGTAGTTTTGGCAGTGGATACATCTCCACATGGGAGAAAGAAACTGAAATATATGTGCTCACTGTAAAGTAGGAAGAGGTGGTCAGACAAGCAAAACAACTTTGCAGATAATGTGAAGTGACATTGTTTTGTGTCAATCTGCTCACAGATTTCACTTCATGTGCCTTAAGCTGTGCAATTTGTATGGTTGTTGAATGAGATTGATTTCTTCACAAGCCCAGTCAATTGCCAGTGGAGAGCTTGCCGACGCACACCTTCATGAAGACTTTCTTTAAGATTTCATTGTCACGTTGCCTCCTTTGCATATAATAGTAGCTCCGACACTAAGAGAAAGGATGAGAAATGGCGTTTATCATGCGATTGCAGTGTTTGTTTCTTGTGGCTGCTGTTTCATTTTCAACTGTGGACTCTTAAGAAGTCCTTTATTTGACTTGATCAACACTAATCCCTAGAGGATTTTGAAAGGTTGAATCAAAATGTTACATGACTCTGGTGGGACTCGAACCCACAACCTTTGAATGACTTCATTCTATCAAGGTCTAGAAGTCCAATGCACTCTCCATTGCGCCACAGAGCCAACCAATATGTAACTCTATAAAACAGCTACAGAAAGCTGTAACTCATGCTTATCCCGTTGTCTTTAAATTAAGCTCCATAAATATTGACAATGAGTGGCCTGTTGTCTACGAATAGATACCGCTGGGATTCGCACCCAGGGTCTCCTGGTTTTTAGTGAGGCGTCTTAACCAGCTAAGCCACGGTGCCAAACCTACTAAATGTTATCCACAACTTCAAACACCTGTGAGAAACGGGCAACTGCAGTGTTACGCCTGCTGGCTCAACAGATAATCCTTTTCGAACTTTAAGGAGAGGATTTCTTTGTCAATTCAATTAAACATTTTAGAAATGCTGAACGATTGATGTGTTTCACGCGCAGAAATATTTTATCGTTACGTACTTTTTCTGTGCAGTTAGTTCTCCTTCAACTCCGCCCAACAACAGAGGTCGTTTTTAATACAGGAGTAAAGGCTCATTGCACATCAGCAAAACATCACGTACAGGTTTAGGGAGAGCGACATCAGTGATTGGAAGGTTGGAAGTTTCGGGTCACTTTTTTATTATAGATTCAAGCAGCCCTGAATACCTTTTCAAGAAACATTTCAGAATCCCAGTCACGTCCAGTATGATTGCTACACAGGTCTACAGTATACAATCAGAATACTGTTTGTGCATTATATAAAACACACCGCCCAAAGCATTTCTAAAACAGGAATTACATGTTCCTGAATGCGCCCTCCTTTATAAATAAAATAAAGGGTCTGAAGCCTGCTCCAAAGAAGCACTATATTCAGAGCTGACAAAGATGTGATAGGAAACATCTCGGAAAACGAAGATGCAGTCATTTCCACACGTTGCACAACAAGAGCTGAACCCACCCGACGTTCTCCAAAAGAGTAAGGTGTTGGGAGTGTGGCTGGGTGGTCTAAGTGCTGGGTTTGTGCTCCATTTTCTTCGCTGGGTTAGGTTTGAATCTTGCCGCTGCTAAGTGTTGGTGGGTTAAGACCTTCCTTCTATTGCGACTTCAATGGGTAAAAGCTTTGCTTGACAATCTGTCGAGAGACTGAACTAGGTGTTTCAAGATAGTCTTTGTCAGCTTAACATCAAGGCATAAAAAAGCCTCATTTTGTGTTCCCAACAGCAATGCTCTTTGGTCCCTTCAGCATTATGCAGGAAACATCTGCCGTGATCACTTTTGAGTCAGTGTGAATCGTAGTGTGCCGCAATTGTTTTTAAAATTGGTTCTGTAGGCATGGTGCATTTGTCTGTGAAACTTGAATGCTGTGCTTTTTCACGCAGAATCATCGGCAGGAGCAAAGCTTATTCAATCTTTGCGCACAGCGCTCCATCAGAAATACTTTGTCCAAGTTTTGAAGAGATTGTGGGATTCTCTGCACACGTTCACATCTCGTACCTCAGACAACTCCACCATTCGATGGGAAATTGATTCTGCTTCTTGCAGTTGTTCCTGTGGTTGCAGTAGTTACAAAGTTGCACTTTCCTCCACCTTCTGCTATAGTATTCACTGGGTGAGCTTCATCATTTGGCTCAGAAAGGTCAACTGTGCTTCGGAAAAAATCAGCTGCAGTGTCGTTATTTTGTCGGTGAGTATGGCTGTCTTTTAAAGCACATGAAAAACACGGGTTTGTGGATTTCTCGAAATAGCAATGAATTCAGTTGTGCAGTGCTTTACTGCTTTCAGAGGGTCTTTTATCGACGCTGCTATAGTAGAGAAGTGACATAATCACAAACGCAACCATTTGTGCTGGCTGTTTCACTAAGTATTAAGCTTTTTCAACTATCACATGATTTTAACTAATTTAACATCATCTCCAGGAGAGCACCTCACACTGCTCACTGAGCTGATGTACAGTATGTGCCCATTTCTCAAAAATTAAATATCATCTGAACTGATTTTTTCTATTTTAAATGCTTTCCTATTCTTTTAATATTTCAGTTAAATCTTGAAGTACTTTCCATTGATATTAATCCTAGTCCCGATGAACGATTCTGGGACATGGTGTACCTTGAATAATGTTCTTATAGGTTTCAGTTTGGAAAAGTGCGCTCTCCAGAAGCTACCAAAACCTCTAATGGTCGCACAAAGCTTAATGCAATAGCAACGTTTGGGGTTGAAAAAGAATATTACTTGCTATGAATACGAACACTGTTACAGGAGGCGCATAAGAACTATTTTAGCTCAGATCATCAATTTATCTTACATTTCTACTCCATTAATATCGCTATTGAGTGCTAAAGGTAGGTCCTGGCAATACTTCATGAGATCTTCTTAAGAAAACTTAAAAAAATATATTTCCAGTGCTGAAAAAAAAGTAAAAAATACCGATTATGTGCAACTGATAAAATCTCTTTTCCAGGGATGTTGTAGCCACATGCAAATGACTTTATCAGCTTTAAAAGTTTATTTTGCATTTATAAGACGATCAGCATGAGTAGTATAAAGCGACACCTTTCTTCAAACTTTTGACAGGTACCACGCCCCCTTTTCCAGCCAATGGTCGTCCGCGGTGGTTAATGTCCCGCCCCCTTGTCAGCCAATGGCGTGTTGTTATTTGTGCATGTCCCGCCCCCTCAGGAGCCAATGGTGTGGGTCGGAACTCCCGCCTCCCCCCGGCCGGTCGGTCCCGAGCCTCAGGGTCCCAAAACCCCAAGGCGGCGCATCCCTCGCTTTAGGTGTGTGAAAGTGTGTATTGGTTTGGAAGGGGACCATGTCTGCCGCGGGGTTGAGTGCGCTCTATTATAACCCTAGGAAATCGGGTAGTTACGGCGGCGCGGGGATTCTGGTGCGGGCCGCGAGATCCCGGGGTGTGAGCGGCACCAGCCGCGGCCGGGTGGTCGAGTGGTTGTCCGGCCAGACTGCTTATACGCTGCACAAGCCGTCTCTCAAAAGCAGCAGGGGTGTAAGCACACACACAAACACTGACTGCGTAAAGTCTCACGGACAAACACCATGTGAAATGTGAACCGCTTTATTTCAACAGGGGGTTTTCAAACACAGAAACAGAGCAGCAGCACTTTTTACACAAGTTACAGACTCCAGTTTGCAAGTATGTGAAATGTGAACCGCTTTATTTCAACAGGGGGTTTTCAAACACTGAAACAACGCAGCATACATGCGTTACCGGCTCCTGTTTGCATTCAACAATTAAATGTTGGTGCGGAAAATTAGTTCGGTACACGTAACCACCACCCCAACATTGCTGAGAAACTTTGCGGCATCTGAATAAGCATTCATAACCCCCTTCCGCTCCCTGTGTCTAAAGCCATGCGAACCACACTGGGCGATCCAATCTAGCAGGGCAAAAAAATTTGCCTGCGTAATCAGTGGGATGGTGTTACCACAGGTTCTGTGCAAAACATGCTGTATTTTGGAATACACACTGTAGAAACCCCAGGCTTCCTTTTCTGATCTGAAAACATCAGATCTGCAATAATTTAGAGCAGGTATACGCAATGTTCTTTCCAACACTATTTCCTGTACAAATTCTTGAGAGGTAATGTGAATATTGGGTGGTAGAATCCACCGTGGTACGACAGACATCACTTAACTCTGCTTTTGTTTTGAAGGCAACAACGCCTCAGGACCTCGTGACCTTCAAAAAGGGGGGATATGTAGCGGCAATACTTGTTAATAAGACAGAATTAAGCGTTGGTATGCTGTCCTAAAGGAGGCCCCATCTCACCCTCCATCTCTGTGGTGCAGCCACAGAGAAAGTATTCATGCAGGCTGATTTAAGATGTTTTCTTTTGATAAGGAACAAGCTCCCAGACGGGGACACACTTAGCTAAGCCTGGCTATCATGATCAATGGTCATCTATTGGCGCCTATCAGTCTAGGGAGTGCCGAATGGACATCTGGACTGCATTCCTAAGTGTCAAGAGTAAGTGACTTATATCTCATCTTGACCAACCAATCAGGGACTGGCAGGGCGTGGTAATACCACGTGGGTCTCCAATGCCCGCCAAACTCTCAACCAATCAGCACACATCTGGGTCTTGGTCAAAAAGGGAGAGCAAGCTCAGATCGGGGCTCTCCTTGGCCATTTTCACGCATCCTCAGAGACAATCACGTGACAACTGCTGTTGTCTGCAAAAGGACTTGGACTTTGTTCTAAGCGCGAGGCCGAGGATCCCGTACGTACTCAGAATTCTACCAACGTGAATGCTCCGCTGGATCAACGGCAGCCTACAGTTGGACCCTCATCGACAACCTGAATAGCTTATTCAGAAGCAGCGCTGGACCGGGGAACGAACCAGCTTCTTACCAGGCAAAAGAGTGACTTGTGAGGACTCGCGGTCACACTCTGTGCATAGAGACTTTCTACTAGCCAGCCGGACTGCTGGTAGATCCCCTCGGAGCAACGACTGCCCTGCGCGCCGCAGTCAGATTCCTCCGCCCGTCCTACTCCAAGCTGCACCTCGACTGGTTGGCCGGTAGCCAGAGGACGCTGACACAACGCCCATTGGACAAACGCTGCAACAGAGCCTGTCAGCTGGTTTGGTGTTCGTGCCGGGAAATTCCAAATCCATACACAGTGGATAAGTAAACCCCATGTTCTACATTGCGTCTCGAGAATTCAATTGTACCTCAACACAAGTTGTTATCAATTTAATTTATGAGTAATGTATTTACTTCCGAGTTTAGAGTAACAGTGGGTAATAACACTGATTAGCGATTTGGTAACCGAACGATATATATTGACATATATTCTCTGTTGTGTATCTCTTTGTGTTTGCATCTCTTCGAGATTATATACCTTGTATATTGATAACCCTCACAGTAAGGTCTGCCTCTCGTATCCAGGCAGACTAGTATATCTTTGGTGCACAATTGATATTAATAAATGTATCTCGTGTATTGAACCCGTGTGTGTGCGTTGTTAGTTGTTCTGACGATTGATTTTCTAAAAGCTACAACGAACAACCTCGTGATTACTGTTACAATTAATAATTGTCTCCGTAAAACCATCAAACCACTACATTTAATGGCGTCCCTGTGCGGGCTAGTTTAGAATGAAATGAGAATCAATCGCACAGAATAACTGATGTCGCTGTGAGTTCAAGTTCAGCACAGCACCGTGGCTTCTATACACGAATACCGGGTGTGCTGATAACTGCGTAAAGAAATCCCCCTGTTTTCTAGCGGTTAGTGTAACGTGTGCTGATTGGAAATCCATCTGCTCGGGTGTTTAGATTCCATACTGTATTTTGGTAAAAGGAAAAAAAGTAATACTCTTAAAGTTTCTCTGACGTAATGACAATGGCTGCTAAAATGTCTGAAGTGGAGTCGCTTATAAGTACTATTTCTAGCGACGACAATCCTGGTTACTGGAGCGGTATCGAAAAGTTGAACTTTGATGATATTGAGAAGCTGCAAATAAATCTAGTAACTAAGGTAGCGAACCAGCTTAACACGGGAGGGTCTGTGAACGCAGTTCAGGTCCTATCGAGTTTCGCCTTAAATCTAGCTAAACAGCTGGAACTGTCTTTGCCCGAGCTGACAAAGTTTCAAAAGCTTCAGGGAAAGCTAGAAAGATATAAGGCGGAGCGAGTTGAGTTGTTGGATATAATCCGAGAAAAGAGAGTGAAAAATGAGGAAAGTGAAGACAGACTCAGGGAAGTTTTAGGTAAATTAGATGACCTGTCTGCTAGAGAAACTGCGGCTGAGGTAGCTAGGAGAGACCTGGAAGCGAGCTTGAAAGAAAAAGAAAAAGAAATTGAGTTTAAATGAGCTCAGCCAGGAAAGGCAAAAGGAGTTAGATGCTGCCGTACTGGAAGCAAAACAGGCTAGATCCCACTTGCATCCCAGCCCACCTAGCAGCCCGGAGCGCTCACCCAGCGCGCCGGGAGGAGGTTTCTCCCGGCCAGGGTCTGTGGTCGGATCGGCATGGGGGAGATCGCCAAGTCCTGCGTGAGACGCAAGGGCGATTCAATTCAGGCATAGACACCCTGCTCCTGATCACGGCCGTCTCCCTGCCCGCGGAGAAACCGAAAAATTAACCTCCACTCCCTGAGGCAGTTAGCCAAAGATGTAGAAAGGTTTGACCCGTCAGTGTCAGGGAATAATGTGGAAACCTACATCGATGAGCTGAGATATACTTTGCAGTTTATGCCCGAAGTGTCCGAACAGGAAAAGGCTATGTTAGTAAGGAAAACTACCAGCCGAGCAGTCCACGAGTGGATGTCTAGACAAGGACCGGAGGTCTGTAATAGCTTTGAGGAGCTGTGTCAGGCAATGATCGGAGAATTTTCGGCTTTTATCGATCCCATAGCTGCCGTGGCCGCTGCGCACCATATTAAGCACGAAAAAGCTGAAGTCCCTCGCGACTATTATGAGAGGCTTAGGTGCACTTATCTTGCAGGGCGGAATGAAGAGTGTTGCAAAGAGAACGTGAATTTCAAAGGTTTATTCATTGCTAATCTGCATCCCTCAGTCAGGAAAATGATTGTGATGCACACTGATGCAAAAGCGATGAAAATGGCAGACATTAGAAGGTTGGCTCAAAAGGCCTGGGGAGCTGAAGTCTCTGCTTCCTCAGAGCGAAAACCTGCTAAAACGGCCGTGTTCGCCACTAAAGCCAGCAGGGTTGACGACTCGCCTCAACCCGAGGGAGCTGAGGTTCCTGAGCCCGCTAAGCCCTGGCGCAAAATAGGCAGGCAGGACCGCAGTAAGCGTCAGAGCCGCCGTGAGCGCTACGGGGAAGGCAAGGGGTCAGGCAGAGCCTATCATAAGGCTGGACGAAGGGAATCGACTGCAGCCCGCCTGGCCAGGCTTGAATAAGCCCTGCTTGAGAGATCAGGACAGGGTAAACCTTCCATACCGAATGCCGGAAGCGTGAATGAGCGGAGGGGGACCACGCCCCTTCCCACTGGAGGAGGCGGGGATCCGTCCCAAGCCCCTCCCTCAGTCTATCTGATTGGGTGGGAGGGTTCCTGCCTGGAAGAAGGCTGTGACTCTGAGTTGGGCGCTGACCCCGCCCCTGAAGTCAAAGAAAAGGCAGGCTTCCAACAATTCTTAGGGAATCTCAGCCAGAAAGGCAAAGCAAGGCGTATTTATATCAAGGTTTCTCTTGAAAACGTCTTAGATAGATAAGCACTGATTGACACTGGGGCTGAAATTAGTTTGATGTCAGCCGATCTACTCAGCGAACTCAAACGAGTAGCGAAAGGAAAAGGCATCAGACTTAAGGTAGAACCGTGTAAGATAGATATTTCCAGCTATACCCAGGATCATGCCAGGATCACACACCGAGTGTGGGTGGCACTTAGGTTCGGGCCAATGAACGTGGTGCATCCTGTTTATATCTCTAGGTTTAAAACAGAGCCACTACTCATTGGCCAAGACCTGCTTGACAGGCTGGAGCCTCTGGTGGACTGCCAGCGTGGAAAATTGTGGACTCAGGTCAAGCACCCTAAGCCTGTTATACAGCAAAAAGGGGGGTTCAGTGGTTATGCTGTGATCACACAGTGCCCACTGAACACTATAGCTGAGTTGGAGGATCCTCCTGGTTCCTCTGGACGAGAAATAAATGTCTCCTCTTGCTTTCCAAAACTACAGGGAAGTCCTGCCCAGGCCAGCACTCCCACGGTCTGCCAACTACAGGAGCAGTGCTCTGAGCAGCTGCTTGACCCGCCAGGTAAAGCACACCCCTTTTTCATCCCTGAAGAAGAGTGGATCTCCCTGTCCGGTAATGAATGGGAGTCCTTTCTGTGCGCCCTGGTACCTCAGGGGGACCAGGACTACCACCCCATGGTGGTGGGAGGGGTCCAGGTGGCAGAAGTGCAGGTTGATGATGTAATTCTCAGCTTCAGCTCTGAGAAGTCCATAATCAGTGAAGGTCTGTTCGAGGACCTGTCGCGAAGCCGTCAGGTGACCCTGGTGACGCAATCACAGGTTCTGTGGTGGGCACCCCCACCTCATAGGTCCATTTGGAGCAAAGGAAGCTGTGCAGCTTCCATCTCCATCGGAAAAAGGAAGTTTGCTCACTACTTCCAGGTAGCACCTCAGCTGACCCACTCGGTCTGTATTGGTGCAGACCTGTTGGTTCGACTGGGCGCCCAGCTGGACACAGTAAACAGTGTGCTGTGGACACGGGTGAACCCAGATGCCCACTCTCTAAGCGGCGACCCCGAGAACATTTGGTCAGGTCAGACGATTCCTCAGGCCTGCCAGGTAGTAAACGAATCGGACGTGATCGTTCCTGCGTCAACAGCAGGGTTTCCGGTACGCCTTGTCCTAAAGAAGGGGCAGAGAATGGATGCTGAGATGGTTTTCTTCCAACCATCAGCTCAGTTTATCAGACTGAACCTAGCAGTCTGTGGTACCCCCAGACTGGAACGGAATGGCCGAGCCACCTGCCTGTTGGTGCAGAACATAGCAAAACAAGATGTCAAAATCCCTGCCCGCACTGACATGGGACTGGTGATTGACAATGGTTTCTATGATTTCGAACTGGCCATCCCAGTACTGGGGCAGCTCCCTGGTCCCTTGGCCAGGGAGGGGGGAACCGAGCAGGTGTACTACACCTACCCCCGACGGATGATTGCAATAGTGCCAATAGAGGGATTCTGCAACCAGGAGGTGTGCAGAGTGGACCTTAGCGATAAGGATGAGATGGTTGTGTATACAGTACACGCAGGTGTTCCGACGGACCACTCAGCCGAGAGTGCGACCCGGGATACCGCCATGCCGTCAAAAGCGGGGTTCCTAGAGCAGGTACAGGAACAGGTTGGTAAGGCAGATGCCCTGGAAACGGAAAGCCAGCGTCAGCAGCTGCGTCAGATCTTCCAGGATTTCCAGGAAGTGTTTGCACGGGACGCCTATGACTGCGGGGTGACGGATTTGCACACAGTGCGCATTCCTACGGCCCCTGGCGCCCGCCCAACCTATGTCAGGCAGTATCGCATTCCCCTCATGGCATACGAGTCCATAAAGCAGACGTTGGATGCTCTACTAGAGCGTCAGATCATAAGGGAGTGTAACTCCACTTATAACTCCCCACTGTGGCCGGTGCTGAAACCCAATGGTAAGTGGCGTCTGACCATTGACTACCGGCAGCTGAATAAACAGGTTCCTTTGTCACGATGGCCAATGATCTACCTAGATCAGGAGTTAGCCAAGGTGACAACAGCAATATATTTCACCACAGTGGATGTGGCCAATGGGTTCTGGACCCTTAAGATAGAACCGACAGACCAGTACAAACTGGCCTTTTCCTTTGGAAACAGGCAGTTCACCTGGAATCGATGCCCCTTTGGGTATTCCAACTCCCCAGCGGAGTTCAACATATTTCTGCACAAAGCCATGAGTGATGCAGCCGCCAGGGGCAACCTGGTCTATGTGGACGATATTCTGATGCGGAGTCAGACCTGGGAAGAACACATGGCCGAGATCAGGCATGTGTTGACCCAGCTCTCCCGTGCAGGGGCCAAACTGTCTCTGGCTAAGGGACAGTGGTGTAGGACCCAAGTGGAGTACGTGGGACTATTGGTTGGAGCCCAAGGCATACAGCCACAGTCCAGCAGAGTCCAAGCTATCCAGAATATGAGGTCGCCCACTAACCTGTCTGAACTGCGCAGCTTTCTGGGAGTATGTAATTATTCCCGGCAGTTCATTGAGGATTACGCTGAAATAGCAAGGCCCCTCCACAAGCTGTTGCAGAAAGACGTGCCCTTTGAGTGGGGACCTTCCTCAGAACAGGCTGTGATGGAGCTGAAGCGCAGACGTGCACCGTGCTTGGCCTACCCTGACAAAAATAAGGTCTTCTACCTTGAAGCAGGGTTCTCAGAGCACTGCCTTGGGGCTGCTCTGAGTCAGGAATATGACCAAGAGCGAAGGGTGGTGGCGTATGCCAGTCGAGCCCTGAGCCCAGTGGAGCAAAAGTTCTTGGACTGCGAGAAGGCCCTGTTGTCTACGGTCTGGTCGGTAGAACACTTCCGTAGTTATGTAGGGGGACAAAAGATCATCATCGAAACCTGCCACCAACCTGTGACATTCCTGCATAGCCAGAGACTGAAAGCGGGCAGGGTGTCAAATAGCAGGATTGTGGCATGGATGATGGCCCTACAAGGCTATGAGATAGAGGTACGTTATGCACAGAGCAAGAAAATGTACCTGGGACAGGGCCTGGCTTTGGGCCAAGTGTGTCACGGCTGTGACACTGACATGGAAGCTCCAGAAATGATTCCCGCTGCTGAGCTACCGAACAGTCATCGGTACTACGATGAGAACGTGGGCCAGGGCTTACCCATGGCCTATGTTGACGGTTGCTCTTTTCGCCACGAACAGCAGGTGCTAGCAGGGGTAGGAGTAGTCTGGCAAGACAATACTCCCTGTGGGCCGACCCGCTATAAGCTAGGACCAAAGACTAGTCAGTATGCGGAAGTAGCTGGGGTGCTGATCACCCTCCAGCAGGCCCTGACAAATGGCCTTAAACAATTTGTCATCTGTAGTGACTCAAACTACGCCCGACATAGCTTCGTGTCCCATCTTCCGTATTGGAAGGGTAAAGGCATGAAAAATGCCCGGGGAAAGGAAGTAAAGAACAAAGAGTTGTTCCTGGCCAGTGACAAGCTCACGACCGAGGCTGGAATGATGGTTTACTGGAGGAAGGTGAAGGGACACTCCCAGGTGAAGGGACCCGACAAAGACGGGAATGATGAGGCCGACCGGCTGGCCAAATCTGGCGCCTTAGAGGGTGAACCCTGGCAGTTCCAGCAGGAATGGCTACCCCCAGAAACCGTGGCTGAGGTCAAGGCGGTCACCCGAAGCAGGGCTAGACAGGATGTCGGAGCTGACCCTCAATCTGTAGTGCTTGGGTCACAGGGTTTTAACACCGATCTTGCGGAAATGCAGAAACAGGACCCAGCAATTGGGCAAATGTATCAGCATATCGCTGACCCAGTGCGTCAACCTCTTTCGGAGCAGGTGCTGAGCCAGTCTCCGGAGCTGAAGGAGCTGGCAGAGGTGAAAGACAACCTAAAAATTATAAAGGGGTTGTTGGTTTGTGTACCAGTTGCACAAGGTGTCCCAAAGTGGGTAGTTCCCCGCTGCCATCGGGGGGTCATGATCCAACACGCTCATGACGAGCCCTGTGGGGGCCACCGGGGAATCAAGGCCACGTACGACACTATCCAGCAGGTGGCATTCTGGCCTCACATGGGCCAAGACATCGCCGCGTATGTAAAGGGGTGTCTGACGTGTAGCCAGTTCCAACCATCACGGCCCTTGCACCGTGCACCACTCCAGAAAAAGGGCATGACATTCCCCTGGTCCAATCTACAAATGGATTGGGTGGGGCCGCTGGTGAGGTCATCCAGAGGGAACAAATATTTCCTCACTGTTACGTGTGCATTCACAAAATGGATTGAGTGCCTCCCAGCACCCAACGACACGGCAGAGACAACTGCAGTGCTGTTGGTGAAACATGTGTTCAGTCGATGGGGACTCCCCCTGACCGTGGACTCGGATCGGGGAACCCATTTCACAGCTACAGTAATGGCAACCCTGTGGAATATGCTTGGGGTCAAGGCCCAGTTGCATATCTCCTACCACCCTCAATCCTCGGGCCAGGCAGAAAGGGCAAACCGAACGGTGGTTAGTATGCTCAAAAGGTTTGTCTCCACCAGCAGTAGGGACTGGGACATTAAGCTGCCCCTGGTTCTGATGGCCATCCTAGCCACGCCCCATTGCTCTACGGGGGTCCCACCTTTTGAGATGATGACAGGTCGGAAGATGACTCTTCCCCTACACTGTCTTTATGGGGTGGAGGACCTGAGAACGACGGGGGCTGCTACGGCCCATCAGTATGTGTCAGGCCTGCGAGCACATCTGCAGGCAACCTTTGCTTTTGCCCAGAACAAGCTGGGAAGGAGTGCAGAGGGTAGGAAAGCATACTATGACCGAAAGGCAGTTAACCAGGAACTCCAAGTAGGAGACAAGGTCCTGTACTTCCAATTTGCCAAACCCACAGGGGTGGCCCGGAAGCTCTTACCCAGTTGGACAGGACCCCACGAGAATGTCGATAAGGTATCACCGGTAGCTTATCGAATTCGGATTGAAAAAGGAAGGCAATCTCTGGTCTACAAGTGGGTGCATCGCAACCACCTCCGGTTGTATCGCCCACCTCAAATGGTGCCGGAGGACACAGAATAGGGTTAAAAGTCTAAACCCGATCAAGAAGGGGGTGCCCTTTTGTAGCTGCAGGTAGTTAGGTACTGTAGTGTAGGTCCTCCTAGGAAAATATATTCAAAATTATAGTGGAACTGTACCATGTGCCTCATCTGTGTTCCAGAATGGGAATCCTAAAACTGCCACGGCTGGTCCTGACAGTGCTGTGGATCGCCTCGACACAGCCCCTTGAAGTTGTGGAACCCGGTCCTCCTACCGGCATAGTCCTGCAGGATGCTCCCGGATTGTTGTTAACAAATTGCAGAACACATACTCAGCGAGTGTATGTGCGGCTGGACCCAAGTGATGTGTTTCGGAAGCACATCAACATGAACAGTAGGGTGTCCTATCATGGCAGGCAGTGGGCTAAGGATGCTGTATGGCATGCCCAGCTAGACACTATACACATGCTCCGCCAGCTGAGGAAGGCAACAGTCAGCCAGGAGGAGATGACAGGCCTCAGCCGCCCCAAAAGGTTCTTGGGGGGTCTGATTGCTGCGGCCTCCGCCGTGGGTTCGCTATTTTCAGCTGGTCTGTTTGCTGCTAACACTGTCACCCTGACCACCCTGAGAAGGCAGGTGTCTGGGTTACGTAAGGAAATGCCAGAAATTCAGGACAGGCTGTATCAACAGCAGCAGCGGCTGGAAAGCCTAGGGAAAACCTTCCAGGGCACAATATTAGCAGTAAACCTTCATGCAGCAGTGTTAAATAACACCCTCCACACCGTGGGCAGGATTGTCGACGTGTTACAGTGGGATTATGCTTACGTGCAACAGGTCAAGATGCTGATGCAGGATTTGCTTAGGGAGCTTAGTGCCACGGTAACTAGCCTAGCCATGGGACAGATTCCAACCTACTTGGTTCCACTGTCCTTAGTAGAAGAAGTACTGAAGACAACCACTTCCGAGATGGTGCAGCCATTGCAAGTACATCTTGCATACAGTCTAGGCAGTGCCATTCCTATACATGTCAACCCCGAAGCCAAGGAAATAGGTTTCCTGTTGAACTTTCCCATCGTGAGTAGCAAGAATATCTATAGACTCAAGTCTATATCGAACGTTGGCTTCTAGAGGGGGGACATGCATGTGAAGTTGACCACCCCACCGCTCGTAGCTTACCAGGAGGATGATCCAAATTTGTATCTTGTTCCAAACCTGGAACTGTGTATATCAACCAAGGATATCCACTGGGTATGCCCGAGTAAGCCATTCCTTAGGGACACAACTCAGAGGTTGTGTGGTATCAGAAAGGGGGCTGCCACTAAAAAAAGTGTAAAGCCACAGTGACGAGCAAAAGTGAGGTTAATGAACCCCAGGTTGAGCAGGTGGGAAAGAAATGGCTGGTCAGCACACCACAGTTAACGGTTACAATAACATATGACAGGCATGATACAGCTACCGAAGTGCAGCTACCCAACCAAACAGTTTTTCTACAAGTTCCTGAAGGAGCTATAGTGCATCTCAACGATTTAGCACTGTATCACCTGGAGTCAGAACTGCATGAAACGGAACTCGAGATTGTGGACGCTTTCAGAGGACACAGCGTTGACTTGGATGAGAGAATCCAAGAGACAGTAAGTCTTGAGGGTGTACAGGTAGTCGAATTTGTTCTTAATGACACAAACTTAAAAACTACACTGGTAGGTCCCAAGCACAGTCGTTGTGGATCCTCTGGGGCACTAGGAACAATAAACGTGGTCATCTTGACACTGCTGCTGGGTAGCTGGATCATGGCTGGGGTAATGTGTTGGATGCTGTTCTCTCGTATCAAAGCCTTGCGGGGTAGTTTGAATGAGACAAAGGGAGCAATGGTTTATCACCGAAATCAGGTAACCACTCCCAAACGTCTGCCTGCTGCAGAGCTATCCGATACTGATAGTGAACTGCCAGAAGTTTAAGGTCTAGGGCTAATGATGATGCCCAATGCCTCATTCCTAGGTACCTTATAACTGAGAGCAGGTATACGCAATGTTCTTTCCAACACTATTTCCTGTACAAATTCTCGAGAGGTAATGTGAATATTGGGTGGTAGAATCCACCGTGGTACAACAAACATCACTTAACTCTGTTTTTGTTTTGAAGGCAACAACGCCTCAGGACCTCGTGACCTTCAAAAAGGGGGGATATGCAGCGGCAATGCTTGTTAATAAGACAGAATTAAGCGTTGGTATGCTCCTAAAGGAGGCCCCATCTCACCCTACATCTCTGTGGTGCAACCACAGAGAAAGAATTCATGCAGGCTGATTTAAGATGTTTTCTTTTGATAAAGAACAAGCTCCCAGACGGTGATGCAATTAGCTAAGCCTGGCTATCATGATCAATGATCATCCATTGGCGCCTATCAGTCTAGGGAGTGCCGAATGGACATCTGGACTGCATTCCTAAGTGTCAAGAGTAAGTGACTTATATCTCACCTTGACCAACCAATCAGGGACTGGCAGGGCGTGGTAATACCACGTTGGTCTCCAATGCCCGCCAAACTCTCAACCAATCAGCACACATCTGGGTCTTGATCAAAAAGGGAGCGCAAGCTCAGTTCTGAGCTCTCCTTGGCCATTTTCGCTCATCCTCAGAGACAATCACGTGACAACTGCTGTTGTCTGCAAAAGGACTTGGACTTTGTTCTAAGCGCGAGGCCGAGGATCCCGTACGTACTCAGAATTCTACCAACGTGAATGCTCCCCTTGATCAACGGCAGCCTACAGTTGGACCCTCGTCGACAACCTGAATAGCTTATTCAGAAGCAGCGCTGGACCGGGAACGAACCAGTTTCTTCCCAGGCAAAAGAGTGACTTGTGAGGACTCGCGGTCACACTCTGTGCATAGAGACTTTCTACTAGCCAGCTGGTAGATCCCCTCGGAGCAACGACTGCCCTGTGCGCCACAGTCAGATTCCTCCGCCCGTCCTACTCCGAGCTGCACCTCGACTGGTTGGCCGGTAGCCAGAGGACGCCGACACAACGCCCATTGGACAACCGCTGGAACAGAGGCTGCAACAGAGCCTGTCAGCTGGCTTGGTGTTCGTGCCGGGAAATTCCAAATCCAAACACAGTGGATAAGTAAACCCCATGTTCTACATTGCGTCTCGAGAATTTAATTGTACCTCAACACAAGTTGTTATCAATTTAATTCATGAGTAATGTATTTACTTCCGAGTTTAGAGTAACAGTGGGTAATAACACTGATTAGCGATTTGGTAACCGAACGATATATATTGACATATATTCTCTGTTGTGTATCTCTTTGTGTTTGCATCTCTTTGAGATTATATACCTTGTATATTGATAACCCTCACAGTAAGGTCTGCCGCTTGTATCCAGGCAGACTAGTATATGTTTGGTGCACAGTTTATATTAATAAATGTATCTCGTGTATTGAACCCGTGTGTGTGCGTTGTTAGTTGTTCTGACGATTGATTTTCTAAAAGCCCCAACGAACAACCTCGTGATTACTGCTACAATTGATAATTGTCTCAGTAAACCCATCAAACCACTACAGGCTCCTTATCCAGGAGGCAGGCTCAGTGTTTTTCACGAGCATCAATGCACAGTTTTTGTGCAGGTTCATCTGAAAAGAAAAGACATCTCATGTCTCCCTCTGTCATCTGTGAGCTTCAGCAGTTGTCTTTGTGATGACCTTGCCGTTGTAATCACACACCACCTCTCCCTTCTGGAAACACCTGGAAGTCACAAACTTCTTCCCCTTCACAGGATCGTCAGTGATGCTCAGGCCTTCCCAGATTTGATACTTTATCAACTTTTTAATTTGCATGTCATTTGGTGGCAGACCTGTGTTGGGCTTCCACTTCTCAAGCACTTCAGACACTGTTGATACATTGGCTGACCAGTCCATCTTCTCTATCTCCTTTCACAGCTGCTGACCTGGGCATTACAGCGCAGTTTAGTGAAGTAAAGATGAAATGGCTGATAAAACACAAATAAAATGCAATTAAGGTACATTCCAGATTTTCTTAAATACTGTACATGATTGGAGCTATGCAGGTGGAGGTCTTTTGTTCGGTATTAACATGGATTTTAATTGGCTTCTATTAAAATTGGCCATGGTGTGAGTGAGTCCTGTGATGGACTGGTGTCACATTATGGGTGATACAGTACTTTGCATCCACTGCTTGCCAGGATGGTTCCAGTTCTACCACAACCCTGAATTGAGTGGATGGGTATATCAATGTAGCCATCAACTTGCATGTTCCTCTTCTTCACTCAATGCAAAGGAAGCCAGCTGTTGTTTGAGGTTTTGTGCTCTTTAACAGGAATTATGACCATTTTTGTGCCCACTTGTTGAAACAACACTTTCTTTGCACCCATTCCTCAACCTGTAATAGCGAGAAAATAAAAATGAATACACCAAACTGTAAAAATCCCATCTATGTAATTTCTTACTTTTGTTGTATGAAAGTATTCTTACTGTCATGTTCTTTACCACCCCTGGGTGCTACAGGTGCTTCAGCTGGAGAAAGGCCTGCAGGTAATACAGTACAAGAAGCTGCTCAGGCAAGGTGATGTCTTGCCCAGTCTGTGCAACACATCTCTCTTTGCAACCATCAGCACCTTCCAGCAATCGTTCGTACTTGGTTCTGGACTCTGCAACTGTCTATATCTGTGGGAGAAATTAATACTCATCAACTTTTTTTGTATTCAAATTAAAAGTACAACTGAAAGAAGTTTTAAAATGAAAATGACCTATTTTTAGTAATCTCTTGGCAACATTCTTACTGTTCTTCTTCTGAATATCCTTTAGGATACTTTGGAAGTTGATGATGAGGTTAGCCAGGCTGGGATCCTCTACTTTCACACTGATATCATTTAGGATGTAGCCCGGAAAATGGTTTATGTTCTTAATATAATTAGCAATGATTTGGTGAGACAGTCCAGTGGTCTTCATTTGGTTACAATAATTGTTGTTTTGGATAGGCCCTTTACAAAGTTTAAGGAAGATGCAGATGGATCCATAAAAACAGGAATCTGGAAACATTTTCTACCTGACAAATGTAGAGTCACTATGTTTATGGCTGAGATTTCACATGGGTGAATTTTAAGCTAAGGAGTAAAAACATGTGCTATGGAAATATCACTGCTCAATTTTAAATGCCTTTAAAAATAAATACCTCCTGAGAGCAATCTGCCACTCCAAGATCCTTGGTAAGGTCCTGTTTAAACCCAGCCAGGTGAGGAGCATCCAGGGAGTGCGTTCTGTCCAGTCCAGCCTGGGTCACCGTCTTCCTGAGAGCCTGCTGATGGCTTTTAAGAACTGGGGGGACAGTAGGAATACAAAATACACATTTAAACATTTTTACTTCTAAGACAAACTAGAATACAAGTATAAAACAAAATATACATTTGGAAAAAATAGAAAGTTCTCCAGAACTCACATCTTCCCCTTCCTCTTCCACTTCAGTCTCTGGCATCTCTTCCTCCTGGACAGCAGCCTCTTGCTCAGGGCTTCTGGACCACTGGTATATCATTTTAACATACCCTTACATAAAGGTAAAGGTTAGAAATGAAACAGAAGAAGCCTTATAAATTATAAATATCTTACCTTGCTGATGTGTCTTCAGGATTCCACATAAAACAGTCCATGGACTCCGCCAGTCTCACATTCTCACCACACATGAGCCCTATGCTCTTGCAATCCCCGACCTGCCCATTCCTCAGGTGATTCAACAGGTCCTTCCTGGCCTGGAGAAGGAACTTGCTGATCTCCTCTGCTGAGGCTCATTTCATACACACCCTCTTTAGGTGAAGAGGAAACTGGTCAAATGTCTTCAGGCAGGTCTTGCACACCAGAGGAATCCTCATGGGTCTCTTTTGAAAATAAATAACTTTTGTGTAAAGGAACAAGTCAAGACTGTTTCAGTTTCTTAACCGAGCCTTAATTTTCTCTCCAATAGCTTCACCATATTGTTTATTGTATTTTTATCAGAATTATACCTTGCTCTAAAATAATGACTTTATAAAACAACTCAACTCTTACTTGGTCTTGTTCGCAGTCTTTCCAGTAGAAGTCGTTGTAGAATTTAAAAACTGCTGTGATAATTTGATCTGCCAGAGTGTCCTTCCCTAACCCAGTATTGATAGCTTGTGTACTGTAGGGTCCAAAGGTGGTGTTCTGCAATTTCCTCCCATAATGTTTCTTTGATCAGTTGGAAGCAAGTGTGAAAGCTTCCTCCCAGTGGGGAAGCTCAAGATCCTCTAGTTGTATGACAGATTTTCTTCGTAATGCTCTTCGAGGATCTGCAGTGTGGTGTGAAGCCAATTTTTGGCATTGCTTACCAGCTTCAAATATGTGAGTTTGGGTGGCTTGGAAGGTTTTATGAATTCCTCTGTCTTCCGTCGTAGGCTGGCGGGTGCTCGGTTCTCCCGTCCAATAAAACTGCTGTGTTTTGTAAATGGTGGACTGTTTGGATCATTTTGTAGATGATCCTGGTTCCTTGTTGGAAGGTATCCTGTCTGTTTGACATCTTTGTTGTGTAGGCAGTGTGGAGGGTGACCGTACGGTTGCGTGCGTTGTCAACTCTGGATTGATCCATACTTACCATTTAAATGCCTAAAGCTTCGTTGACACCGTTAGGTTTCCACTGTTAGGCAGCTTTACCTCTGTAGAATCTGTGGCTCCATAGGAAGACAATCTTGCCTTTCTGTGTGTCGCTATGTTTCTGCCTGGGTCTTCTTCAGGCATTGTTCTGGAACACTGTGTCCATGCTGGCCTGTTTTTATCCTGTTTTGTAAGGGGCAGTGTGTTGTAGTTCCTCCTAGGGGGCTAGATTGTATCCTATGGTCTGTGTTCCTTCTGTACGTTTCTGTATGAGTAGGTGCAGTTTCAGTTGGTGAATGGGTTTCTGCTTACCCTGGTGGGGATTATGCATGGACCATTAACATCTCAATAGGCAATCAGGGTCTTTTGTTTTCCTCCCTAGTAGGACTGTGCAAGCTGTGCGAGTTTCCATAGCTGATTGGTTTCAGTTATTCTTCTGTTTGTTGCGTGTTAGTATGGTGAAGAGTTCCAGTCCCTGTAGGATCTGGCTAGTTAGGAGAGGGGAACAAAGCTCCTTCTCCCAGATTTTATCTGAGAGGGGACCATCTGGGACAAGGAGAGCACTCTCCTTCCAACGACTAAAACCCTCCCGGTTTTTCTGATGTTCAGGTCTTGTGTAAAGATAGTATAAAGTCTTTTGATCCACTCCCTTTCCTTTTTCTTTCTTTCTATCTCTGTCCAGTTGGGGTTGCTTTCCAGTCCCGTGGTTCCTGATGTACCTGTGTTGTGTCAGCTGGGTTCGGATGGAGTTACCCGTTCCCCCCCACATAGGTCACCCCGCACTTTTTGCACTAGATGCTGTAGATGGCGTTATTGATGTTTTCTGAGAGTGCCCTTTGCAACTGGAAGATTTCTTTAGTTTCTTTGTTTTGGATCGTTGTTTTCTGTTAATAAATGTTTGGCTCTTGGTGTATATGATCTGTTGTGTACAGGTTTTAGCTTGCTTTGGACTAATTAATGCTGAAGGTTTTTGTTTTTTTCTGTGTGCAGATATGATTTTGTGCTCCCTTCGTATGTTTGTGTTTTCTAATATCATGGTTTTTGGTTGGTTTTTATGCTGAGTTGAGAATATGATGTGTTGAGGGGTATTTTTCTGTCATCTGGAGTTTTTCTATTTAGAAATGTTTGTGCCACATTTTTGAGGAAACTTTGTGTGTATCTTCTCTGGCATAAAGCTTGGAAGAGTGTGTATTTGGCCTCCTCAAAGTCTTGTTGTGTACAGATTTTGTGGAAGTGTAGGAGTTGTGATTTTACCAGTCCTTTTAAAGTATGTTTTGGGTGGAAGCTATCCTTGTGCAGTAAGCCGTGTGAATGTGTCTTTAAAAAATACCTTGATGTCCAGTTTGTCTGTGTTGTTGAAGGAAGAAACCTTGTATGTGGTGGTGTCTAGGAAGTCTATCAGGCTACCATGCTTGGTGTATTTGAGTTTAATGGACCGGTGGTGTGTGTTGAGGCTGTTAATGATTTCTTGTAAGGCTTGATATGTGCTGCCTATATGTTTATTTTTTATATCTTTGCCCTGGGATGGACTGGTGTCCTTTCCAGGGTGTAGCCTGCCATGTGTCTATTTCTTGCCACGTTTTAAAGTGGAGTTACAATCCTACTATTTTTACAGTTTTAAATTGACATTTACAAATGTAAAGGAACAAGTAATAGGTTTATTCCATGCTGAAAAAAAGAAGAAAGAGAACACAACGTTTCGGCCGTGGAGCCTTCTTCAGGTGTGAGAGAGACAGGGCAGTGGGGAAAGGTAAAGTAGCGGGAGAACAAAGGTTGGGAGGGAGGAGGAGTGAGAGGCGGGAGCAGGGGACAGAAAGAGAGGCCAATCAAGAGGTGTGAAGTCAGAATGGGTGCAGAGAGGTGTGAAATGAAACTTCCAATGAATGGAGAAAGTTTAAAAGAACAGTAGTCTGTCGTTAAGGGAAGGGAGAAGGTGTGATCCTAGCTGCAGAATAATTTTAGTTTCGGTGGTCTTTCTGATGTATGAGTTTGGAAAACCGTCTTTGAGAACACAGACGGATAGATTAGAGTGGTCGTGGCCGTCAGAGGTGAAATTTACAAATGTATATTGAAGCAGCTACCCACCTGAACTACACTATGTCAGCATGTGTAGTCTGCAAAGGAACAAGTAATAGGTTTATTCCATACTGAAAAGAGAAGAGAGAAAACTCAATGTTTCGGCTGTGAAGCCTTCTTCAGGTGTGAGAAAGACGGGGCAGATTACAAAGATTAAATGGCACAGAAGAACAAAAGCTGGGAGAGGGGAGGAGGCAGGAGCAGCAGAGAGGCCACTCAGGAAGTGCTAAATGGAGAGAGGTGAAGAAAGGTGTGAAGTCAAAACCTGCAAGAGAATAGAGAAGATTATTTTAAAATAAATCAGTCATTGAGAGATCCTGGCTATTTGAGGTGAAAAGAAAAACTATGGGCTTGGAGAAATCTTTAACCTTCCCAGCCCTAATATGTTCTCTGAAGTGTTCTCCTGGTCTCCTTTCGGTTTCCCAAATGTAGATAGCTGGGCATTTTTTGCAAGAGATACAGTAAATGAGATAGAGGATGTTGTCAGGGTTATCCGGAATTGTCCTGTGATGCCCTGAATGTCGGTAGATATGTATTTGCAAGTGATGCAGCGAGTGCTATTGCAGGGGAAGGTGCTGAGTGCGAGGGAGCTGTGAACCAGAAGCTTATGTGGTGGTCAGCGATAAGAGATGATTGGGCGGTCGGAAAAAAGAGTACCAATGGAGGGATCGTCCTGTAAAATGTAGTCATTGTTAATGATGGTCCTGGGGATAGAAATTGGGTTAGGGTGGTAGGGAAGCACCGAGGGAATGCAGTTGTGAGACTGGGAGTTCCTGATTGAGTTGATGATCCGAGGGCTGTTTTTGGCCCGGGAGTAGAATAAAGCGACACCTTTCATCAATCATTTTGACAGGTACCACGCCCCCTTTTTCAGCCAATGGGAGGCCGCCATGGGCAGATGTCCTGCCCCCTTATCGGCCAATGGTGCAATGTTATGGGTGGATGTCCCGCCCCCTCCAGAGCCAATGGTGTGTCATAATGAGTGTTGTTGTCCCGCCTTCCACCCTGAGCAGCCCCAGGCCTCAGGGTCCAAATGCCCACCACCGCATCCCCTTCGATTTATAAATAAGTGTGTGAAAGCGCGTATTAGCGATGAGGGATGGAAGGTGATAATGTCTGCTGCAGGTTTGAATGCAATCTATTATAACCCTAGGGAATCGGCGGTGTGGGAAGTCTGGTGAGGGCCGCGAGTTTCCGGGATGTGAGCACACACACACACACACACACACACACACACACACTGACTGACTGACTGACTGACTGAGTAAAGTGTCACAGAAAGAACTCGCAGGACAAATAGCATGTGAAATGTGAACCACTTTATTTCATCAGTAGGTTTTAAATTACAGAAACATCCCAGTATACACTTTTAAACTTTTCACACACATTACAGACTACTGCTTGCAATCGCCAATTAAATGTTGGTGCAGAAAATTAGTTGTAGCTATCGCCCCAACATTGTTCAGAAACTCAGCAGCATCTGAAAAAGCATTCATAACGCCCTTTCTCTCGCCATTTCTATAGCCGTGAACACCGAACTGGGCGACCCTAACAGAGCAAATAAATTAGCCTGAGTGATCAGAGGGACGGTGTTACCACAGGTTCTATGTAAAATACGTTGTATTTTGGAATACACACCGCTGAATCCGCCAGGCTTCAGTTTCTGATCTGAAAACATCAGAATCGCAGTAATTTCACTCATGTTCTTTACATGCACATCTATCTCTTTAACAAATTCAAGGACATTAGTATTCAGTTAATTGATTTTCATTTCAAGCTTTGCAGAAAGAAGAGTGTAAAGCACTTTTTGTAAGAATTCTTACGTATACATTCGAAATTTTTCATTCTTCTCACGATGGCACACCTGTGTCTATAAAACAGAGTGAAAGCTCTATTCACATTGCGAGTATTTCACAGCCCTGGTTTTACATAGATCTTTTTTCTTTTCTGTAAAAATATGTATAAATAAGTATAAAATAAGTTTTGCAACGCACCAAAAGTCACGTGTAGTATTTTTCCATCTACCTTTACAAGTAAGGAGCGTACATACTCATATGGCGAGCGGTCGTCAATTATTTTTCTCAGCAAGTGCTTTATACTCCGCTCAGTATCATCTGTAAAAGTATAGGCACCCAGGCCACTGGCGATGTACAGAACAGCCGATAAAATTCGGGCTAAACTGAGACGCTTATAAATTTCTAATGCGGCAAACAACACATCTTTGTACTGTAACATGACCAGGGGAAGGGTCATTCATAACAGGTATTTTCAGAATGACCTACTTAAAATACTAGATATGGACCTTAGCAAAATGGCTGCCAAAAAGAATCAGCTGACCGGTAAATGGAAAGGGTCTACCCTGAGAAACAATGAGACACAGCTGAGCCGCATCAGGAACCGAAATATAAGTGCCCTGGAGGCAGTGAACAGGGCGGAAGCCGATAAGGTGAATGCGGTTTGGAGGAAAAGAGAGGAAAGAGGTGTATGTTAAAGATCGGGCTAAAGAATAACGGACTACTGAAAGGAGAAAAGGTTTATGGTTTTTGGATTACGGACACTGGATAAGGATACATCGCGGATTGGCTTTATTACGGACTTTTGGAACTCGGATCGGATCAGGATTAAGGAAACGGATTACGGATTGTATTTGGAAGATAGTTGGAGGAAGAAACGCCACGAAACTCAGGAAAGAAAAGTGTGGTGTGAGTACTACTTTCATTTACATAAACTTTCCCCCGGAGACACCACAGTACCCATCCGCGCACCCGACAACCAGGCATGTGTGACCCCGTTGACCTGGATGATTAATCAAACAGGCCGCGCATTCATCAACCACAACCCCCTTTAAACAATGGTTGAAGGTGCAACATACCACCGACTTTACAATCTGATCCATAGCATCGGGCTCATTAGAGCCATCGTTAGCTAAACTAGGTTGAACATCATCATTAATCACATTTTGGCGAACACACATGAACAGACACGAAACATTCAAGCTTGATGGTAGTTTGAAGATTGATGCGTCGACCTCTTCGTTATTCTATTAAAGGAAAAAAGAAAAGGAAGGCTTAACAAAATAAATAGGCATGCTTTTTACCTAAAATATTTAAATTGTAATGCCTCTTTTGTGTTAGAGTTCTTCGTTTGCTTCGAACTTGTTGTGGTTTAATATTTACCATTTGTAGCAACTCTTCATCAGTCGTTGACAGACCCCCAACACCTGAATCACCATCAGAGTTCACATGACAGCCACTGTCACACACCACTGAGTGCTGGGTCAGCTTTTGCTAAAAAGAAGACAAAGTGTTGAAAACGAAATACGCTAAACGCAGATTGAAACGACAATTCTACTATCAGAAAAAATATTTTAGCAACCTACTTCTTCAGTTTGCAAAGCAGAGGAATCCGATGATTCACTACTCAAAGAAGCCATCTTCGCAGCAGTCAAAATCGGGGCCTGACAGCTCAGGTGTCACACTTCAAAACCGGCAAGTCGGCTAATTTAAGCATAAACTCCAAATTTGTAACCATGCCTACATAGCTCAAGACATTTTTCAAATGGTTGTGATGTTTTAGAACACCCCACCATATCCCCCCGCCCCAAAATCACACGTGTTTTATCGAGAGTGAAAAGTAATCACGTTGAATTAAAATATGTAAGCTTATTTCAATGACAAATTCTCAACAACTTTTCAAAAGTTTGAAATGATTTTCCACGTACCGTGAACGTAAAGTCTTTAAACCTTAAAAATATTAACATGCAACACAAGTCTCAAATGATGTGTGTTTCTCTAGAAAATAAATTACATTGAATCAAAAAATGTAAAACTTATTTTATCTTTTGAGAAGAGCGTTGTAGGGCAGGTCTTTATATTTTAGTGGATAGGTCATAAAAGTGTTTAAATAATTGAATAAGACACATTTAGCAGTGATAAATTATAAGCACGAGCAAAAATTGATATTTATAACGCTTATAGATTTTAACAATATAACAGACTTTACTAAAATGTTTACTTTTAAATTAAATATTACATCACAACATGTCCACACCCAGGCACCTGCCGTTAAAGGTTATGGGATGTAGAGATACAGTATATAAGGTTCATGATGAGAATAAAAAACGCTCATGCTAATACACAAGCACCTGTGTCTCACCAAAGCTGACAAATAAAAAGCCAAAAAGCCGCACTGCACGTGTGAAAAGGAGAATGAGCGAGTGAGCGAAGATAGGGTGCCTCCTGCAATTAAAGGCTTACAGCACCTGGTATTCCCAGGCGGTCTCCCATCCAAGTACTAACCAGGCCCATCCCTGTTTAGCTTCCCAGATCAGACAAGATCAGGCGTGCTCAAGGGGGTGTGGCCGTAAGCCAGCGCAAGGCTCGCTGGCACCCTTCTTATAGAGAGGACAGCTCCGTCACCTCTTTTACGACGCTGCTTTTTTTCCCTTGCGTTTTTCTCTTCTTCCCACGTTCTCTCTCTTCACTGCCTTCGTCCCTGCTCTATTTCACTTCAGCCTTTCACTCTTGCTTCCTTCCAATGAGGACGGAGCTGCGGGAGAAAGGGCGCTATAGAGGATCGCTGTGGAGAGCTGCTGCTTTGCTTTGACATCTGAGCTCTGTGGAAAACGATCTCAATACAATTCTGAAAAACGCGACTCCCCGAACGCCAGCCGAACAAGTCTCCACAGCCGAAGCGCTGTGTCTCTTTTCAGCTGGCGATAAACCTTTCCTCGATCCTTTGCGGACTTGTAAAACTGTTCATGATCAGAATAAAAAACGCTCACGCTAATACACAAGCACCCGTGTCTCGCCAAAGCTGACAAATAAACAGACGGAAAAGCCGCACTGCTCGTGTGAACAGGGGAATGAGTGAGCGAGCGGGGATAGGGCGCCTCCTGTGCTTAAAAGCTTACAGCACCTGGTATTTCCAGGCGGTCTCCCATCCAAGTACTAACCAGGCCCATCCCTGTTTAGCTTCCGAAATCAGACAAGATCAGGCGTGCTCAAGGGGGTGTGGCCGTAAGCCAGCGCAAGGCTCGCTGGCACCCTTCTTATAGAGAGGACAGCTCCGTCACCTCTTTTACGACGCTGCTTTTTTTCCCTTGCGTTTTTCTCTTCTTCCCACGTTCTCTCTCTTCACTGCCTTCGTCCCCGCTCTATTTCACTTCAGCCTTTCACTTGTAGCGGCAATGGTTGTTAATAAGACAGAATTAAGTGTTGCTGTGCTTTTTCTAATGAGGCCCCATCTCTCTGTTCATCTCTGTGGTGCAGCCACAGAGAAACTATTCATGCAGGCTCATTTAAAGATGTTTTCTTTTGATAAGGGACAGCTCCCAAATGGGGATGCACTTAGCTAAGCTTAGCTATCATGATCAATGGTCATCCATTGGCGCCTATCTGTCTGGGGTGTGCCAGATGGACATCTGGACTGCATTCCTAAGTGTCAGGAGTAAGTGACTCACATCTCAACTTGATCAACCAATCAGGGACTGGTAGGGCCGAGTAACCCACGTGGGACTCTGATGCCCATGGAACTTTCAGCCAATGAACGAGCTGAAGTTCCTCCAGGTAAAAACAGGCAACACAGAGGGCCTGAGAGACTATTTCCTGGACTTTTCTAAAGGGAATTCAAAGGAGAATTCCAGGGCAGGACGGCCCAGGACCAAAAGGCTCCCAAGGGCAGGACATTCTCGCAGCGCGCCTCCTGACCATCCTAAGACTCAGCCCGGACAACCACGGAACGGCCAGTGTGTCCGAGTGCCAGAACTTTCTTTTGTTCTAAGAGTCTAGAGCGGAGGTTGCCAGAGAGTAACCAGAGGATCCACCTGAGGTAAGCACCAGCAGCAAGCCTTGTGAACAGGTCGGAACTGTGGACAGCTGAATCACTATTCAGAACTAGCGCTTCATCAGGAATGAACCGGTCCTCTTCCTGACTTGCTGGGACCCACAGTCATCTTTTCTCCTGTGCACAAACTTTGCTAGTTAAAGCCAACACTAACTAGCCGGTCAGTGAGCATCTGCAGCACAGCACAGCCTGGCACGGAGCCAGAGAGCCCGCAGGAGATCTGAATCCCCAGAGATTGGATGAGTATTCAACTTCAATGCATTACAGCTTGAGAATTCAATTGTTATCCCATCCAGTTGATATCAATTTAATTCCTAAGAGTTATGTACTTGTTTTCAGTATCTAATGTAGAAGTTGTAACCAAGTTCACTTTATGAAACGATCTAAATGAATGATATACTGAACGTATGTCCTCTTGACATATGTAACTCTTTGTAACTGATTGTATATATACCTTTTGTATTCTGATAACCCTCTCGATAAGATCTGTTAGGTTTATATGCATATTTTATGTATTAATAAATGTATCCTCGTGTATTAGTACCCGTGGGTGTGTGCGTTGTTTGAGTTATATCGCATGGTTGGATTCTAAGGCCATCAAAAGAATCATTTTGTGATTTACGGCTACAATTAATAAATGTCCCCGTACATGCCCAAACCCTACAGAACTGGTGCCTTCAGAGAGCACACTACATTTATTGGCATCCCTGGACTCATTTCAGTCATACCTGGGCTATGGTAAGACTAAAATGAGTCAACCAAGCGGAATAATTCAATATAAAACGCCGCGGGTTTCATACGCGACAATACAGTGTGCTGAAAGCCGAAAGGAAAAAAGTTCCCCTTGCTCTTTAAGCAGTGCTTGATTGTTTTGTGATCTTTTGCGATCTACCGGGTTGATTGCATACTTGATCTTGTGGTTTTCTGTGGTAGAACTGTGATTTCGTACTTAAAAGTAATACTCTTTAAGTTTAACGATGGTTGCTAAAAGGTCTGAATTCGAGTCGCTATTAAGCACTCTCTCTAGCAGCGACAGGTCTGACCACGATCTCCGTCATATCTCCGTCAGCGGAGAAGCTAGGAGAATAAACCTCCATTCTCTGAGAGAGCTAGCGAAGGACATGGAGAGATTTGACCTGCAGTGTCAGAGAATAATATCGAGAGGTATATTCAAGACCTCAGGTATACCCTGCAGTACCTGCCAAACGCCACAGAACAGGAGAAAGTGTTTCTGGTCAGGAAAACTAGCAGCAGAGCTGTACATGAGTGGATGGCTAGGCAGATGAAGAACGTCTGTGATGACTTTGAAGAGCTGTGTCAAGCACTTATCCGAGAATACAGTGCGTTTATTGACCCGACTGCCGCGATAGCCGCCGCCCTTAACATTAAGCACGAGAGAGCATAGTCCCCTCGCGAATATTAGGAGAGACTTAGACGAACTTATTTTGCAGGGCAAATGATGAGGGTTGTGAAGAGAACACACATTTCAAGGGTTTATTCATTGCGAATCTCCACCCGTCAGTCAGAAAGATGATCTTAATGCATACAGATGCACAGACCATGAAAATGACCGATATTAAGAGATTAGTGCAGAAAGCCTGGGAGTATGATGTCCAAAGTCGCTTTGAGCAAAAAGGTGCTAAAGCGACTGTGTTCGCCGTCAGAGCCAGCAGGGTTAATTCCCCCCTGCTCGAAGGAGCACAGGCTCCTGAGCTGGCTAAGCCCCGTTCCAAAGCAGGCACACAGGACCGCACCCAGCGTCCTAAGTGCCATGAGAACACCGGGGAAGGGAAAGGGCTAGATAAAGCTGAACAAAAGGATTCAGTAGCCGCCCGCCTGGCCAGGCTTGAACAAGTTTTATTAGGACAGAGACAACCGCTCCCCAAGGCTGCCAGAAGCGTGAATGAGCTGATACTCTCCACTGGAGGAGGCGGAGACCCGCCCCCTCTCCCCCCCTCAGTCTATCTGATTGAGCGGAAGGGTTCCTGCCTGGATGAGGTCAGCCACTCGCAAGCGAGAGCTTACTCCACCCCTGAAGTCACAGAGCAGGCAGTAAAACAGAGAGGAAAAGCAGGAAGCTTTTACCTCAAGGCTGCCATGGGAGATGTCTTACACAGTGAGACATTGATTGACACTGAGGTTGAAAGGTGTTTGATGTCATACAGCAAGCTCAAACGGGTAGAAAAAGAAAAGGGCATGCGACTCAGAGATGAACCTTTGGTGGATCACCAGAAAGGCAAGGTGTGGAAACAGGTCAAGGCTCCTAAGCCTTTTGTACAGAAGGAAAGGGGGGCCAAGAGGCAGACTGTGCTCACACAGTGCCCACTGAACACAGAAGCCTTTGTGGAGATTCCTTCTGTTCCCTCTGGACAAGAAATAAAAATATTTTCTTGTTCCCCGGATATACAGGGAAGTCATGTCCCGGCTGAGGTCACAACAGCCTCCATGCCACAGGAGCGGTGCTCCAAGCAGCCGCCTGATCCACCAGGTAAAGCACACCCCTTTTACATCCCTAAAGAGGAGCAGATCTCCCCACCTGGCGATGAAAAGGAGCTTTCCCTGTGCACCCTGGCACCCAAGAGGGGTCAGGACCACCACCGTGCAGTGGTGGAAGGGATCCAGATGGCAGGAGAGCAGGTTGGTGATGTAGCCCTCACCCTTAGCCCTGAGAGGTCCTCTATTAGTGAGGATGTGCTTGAGCAGCTGTCACAGGGCCACCGCCAGGTGCCCCTGGTGCAACATTCACAGGTTAGAGAGGAGGTCCAGCTGGACGCTGAGACTACTGCGCTGTGGACACACCTGATCCCAGATGCCGATTCCCTCTGCTGTGACCCAGGGAACCTGCAGTCAGGTAACATTATTTCTCACAACTACCAGGTAGTGAGTGAGATTGACCTGATTGTTCCTGCCTCAACGGCAGTGTTTCCAACACACCCAGTCCCCCGGAAGGGACAGGGAATGAAAGCCGAGCCGGTTTTCTTACAGCCACCAGCTCAGTCTGTCAGTCTGAGTCTGACCAACAGTGGTTCAGCCAGATTGGAGCTGGATGGTCAAGCCACCCGCCTGCCAGTGCAGGACATCGCAAAGAGGGGTGTCAGAATCCCCGCCTGCACTGACATGGGCCTGGTGGGTGATAGTAAGTTCAAAGACAGTGAACTAGCTATCCCAGTGCTGGGGAAGCTTCCTGAACCCCTAGCTAGGGAAGGGGGGAGCGAGCAGGTGTCCTACACCCACACCCAGCGAACGATTGTAAACATGCCGATAGAGGGATTCCTCAATCAGGAAGTGTGCAGGGTTTACTTGAACAGTGAGAATGAGGTAACAATCCCAGATCACTCAGGTGCTCCAGATGACCACTCAGCCGAGGGTCAGGCATGCTCCACAGCTGCACTGCCCCCTGCAGGGTTCCTAGAGCACAGGCATGAACAATGAACAAATCGAAAAAGCAGATGCCCTGGAAATGGAGGAGCAGCATCAGCAGCTGCGTCAGATCCCCCCAGATTTCCAGGATGTTGGTGTCCAGGATGCCACACGGCATACTGAGAAAGACACCATGTACATGCTGCGCCAGCTTAGAAAGGTGACAGTCACTCAGAAGGAGATGACTGGGATTAGCCACCCTAAAAGACTTTTGGGAGGACTGATTGCTGCCACCACTGTTGTGTATTTGCTATTTCTGGTAGGTTTGTTTGCTACTGGCACTCTCACCCTGACTGCCCCAAGAAGGCAGGTGTCAGAGATGCCCGAGGGTAGTGACAGACGGTATTAACAGCAGCAAAAGTTGGAAAGCTTAGGGAAAACCCTACAGGCAACTGCCTATGCAACAGGGTTAAACCTTATTCCCCAACCAGTGGACATGATTGTTGGTGTTATACAGTGGGTTTATGCTTGTGTGCAACTGGCCAGAATGTTGACACAAGACCTGTTAAGGGAGATTAGTGCCACTGTAGCCAGTCTAGCCATGGCACAATTCCCAACCCACTTGATTCCACTCAGTAGAGGAGTATGTGACATTAACCTCCCCATCGCTCATAGCTCACCTAGAAGGCAATCCAAGATTGAATTCGGTTCCAAATCTTGAGATGGGTATAGCTACCAAAGCTATCCATTGGCTGTGTCTAAATGATTCACCAATGAAGGGTGTAAAGCTACTAATGGGCAGAGGGAGGTTAATGAACCCCATGAAGAGCAGGTGGGAAGTAAATGGCTGGTCAGCACACCACATTTAACTGTCACCATGACTTGTGACAGGCATGATACAGCTACCACAATGCAGCTAACTAACCAACAGTCTCCTGCAAGTTCCCAAGGAGGCCATAGTACAGCTTGGTAACTTAACACTGTACGGTCTGGAACCAGACAACATAAGACCAAACTTGAGGTCGCGGATGCCTTCAGGTGCCACACTATTGAATTGGATAGAAATCCAAGAAACAGTAAGCCCTGAAGAGGTACAGGTAGTTAGTTTGCTTTAATGGAACAAACCTCCAACCCACCCTGGCAGATACCCAACACAGGTGTCGTGGTTTACCGGGGGGCTGGGAACAGGAACTGTTGTTATTGTAACACTACTGCCAGGTAGCTGGATCATAACTGGATGTACTCTGAATGCTGTACTCTTACATCAAGATGTACTCCGGGTAGCATGAATGAGTCAAAGGTACCATGTCAAAAGAAAGGAAGTTACTTCTTCCCAAATTTCTGCCTACAGAGGTATCAGATATTGACAGTGAACTTCCTGATGTGTAATGCCTAGAATGAGACGATGTCTCCTACCGTGTTTATACATACTCCAGATGTTATTCATCCTGTTTGTTCCCAATGCTGGTTCCTGTATGAATTCTCGAGGAGTAATGTGGAGATTTAAGGTTAATGTCCTAATGACAAGGGACATCACTTAACTCTGTTTTGTTTTGAAGGCAACAATGCCTCAGGACCTCGTGACCTTCAAAAAGGGGGGATATGTAATGGCAATGCTTATTAATAAGACAGAATTAAGTGTTGCTGTGCTTTCCCAAATGATGCCCCATCTCCCTCTTCATCTCTGTGGTGCAGCCACAGAGAAACTATTCATGCAGGCTGATTTAAAGATGTTTTCTTTTGATAAGGGACAGCTCCCAAATGGGGATGCACTTAGCTAAGCCTGGCTATCATGATCAATGGTCATCCATTGGCGCCTATCTGTCTAGGGAGTGCCAGATGGACATCTGGACTGCATTCCTAGGTGTCAGGAGTAAGTGACTCATATCCCACCTTGATCAACCAATCAGGGACCGGTAGGGCCGAGTAACGCACGTGGGACTCTGATGCCCATGGAACTTTCTGCCAATGAACGAGCTGAAGTTCCTCCAGGTAAAAACAGGCAACACAGAGGGCCTGAGAGACTATTTCGGACAATTTTAAAGGGAATTCAAAGGAGAATTCCAGGGCAGGGCGGCCCAGGAACAGAAGGCTCCCAAAGGCAGGACATTCTCGCAGCGCGCCTCCTGACCATCCTGAGACTCAGCCCGGACAACCACGGAACGGCCAGTGTGTCCGAGTGCCAGAACTTTACTCTGTTCTAAGAGTCTAGAGCGGAGGTTGCCAGAGAGTAACCAGAGGATCCACCCGAGGTTAGCACCAGCAGCAAGCCTCGTGAACAGGTCGGAACTGTGGACAGGTGAATCACTATTCAGAACTATCTCTTCATCAGGAACGAACTGGTCCTCTTCCTGACCTGCTGGGACCCACAGTCATCTTTTCTCTTGTGCGCAAACTTTGCAAGTTAAAGCCAACACTAACTAGCCGGTTAGTGAGCATCAGCAGCGCACTGTCGCAAGCCGCACAGCACAGCCTGGCACGGAGCCAGAGAGCACGGATTGGACAGTTTAGAAGCCTGCAACTGTTTCTTTGAGCCCGCAGGAGATCTGAATCCCCAGAGATTGGATGAGTATTCAACTCAATGCATTACAGCTCGAGAATTCAATTGTTACCCCAACCAGTTGATATCAATTTTATTCCTAAGAGTTATGTACTTGTTTTCAGTATCTAATGTAGAAGTTGTAACCAAGTTCACTTTATGAAATGGTCTAAATGAATGATACACCGAACGTATGTTCTCTTGATATATGTAACTCTTGGTAACTGACTGAATATATACCTTTTGTATTCTGATAACCCTCTCGATAAGATCTGTTAGGTTTATATGCATATTCTATGTATTAATAAATGTATCCTCGTGTATTAGTACCTGAGTGTGTGCGTTGTTTAAATTATATCGCATGGTTGGATTCTAAAGCCATCAAAAGAATCAATTTTGTGATTTACAGCTACAATTAATAATTGTCCCAGTAAATGCCCAAACCCTACAGAACTGGTGCCTTCAGAGAGCACACTACACCTGATTGTTCCTTAGGCTGGGACAGCAGATCATAATCTGCTCTCTTATTATTGAGAGACTGGCTCACTCCTGTCTGTTCCTCAGGTTGGGACAGGAGATCACACACTGTATTATTATTATTGAGAGACGGGCTGACTGTCTGTTCCTCAGGCTGGGACAGTGGATCACACACTATATTATTATTACTGAGAGACAGGCTCACTTTCAATTCCCCAGACTGGGACAGGAGATCACACACTGTATTATTACTGAGAGACAGGCTCACTCTGTTCCTTATGCTGGGACAGGAGATCACACTCTGTATTATTATTATTGAGAGACAGGCTCACTGTCTGTTGCTCAGACTGGGACAGGAGATCACACGGTTTATTAATATTATTGTTGAGAGACATGCTCACTGTCTGTTCCTCTAGCTGGGACAGGAAATGACACACTGTATTATTAGTATTGAGAGACAGGCTCAGTGTTCCCCAGGCTGGGACTGGAGATCACACACTGTATTATTATTATTGAGATACAGACTCACTGTCTGTTCCTCTTGCTGGGACTGGAGATCACACACTGTTCTATTATTATTGAGAGACATGCTCACTGTTTGTTCCTCAGACTGGGACAGGAGATCACACACTGTATTATTATTATTGAGAGACAGGTTCACTGTCTGTTCCTCAGGCTGGGACAGGAGATCACACACTGTATTATTATTATTGAGAGACAGGCCCTCTGTTCCTCAGGCTGGGACAGGAGATCACACTGTATTATTATTATTGAGAGACAAGCTCACTGTTCCTCAGGTTGGTACAGAAGATCACACTGTATTATTATTATTGACAGATAAACTCACTGTTCCTCAGGCTGGGACAGTAGATCACACTGTATTATTATTATTGAGAGTCTGGCTCACTGTTCCCCAGTCTGGGACAGGAGGTCACACAAGGTATTGTTATTAGTGAGAGAAAGGCTCGATGTCTGTTCCTCAGGCTAGTACAGGAGATCACGCACTGTATTATTATTATTGAGATACAGGCTCACTGTCTGTTCCTCAGGCTGGGACAGTAGATCACACTGTATTATTATTATTGAGAGACAGGCTCACTGTCTGTTCCTCAGGCTGGGGCAGGATATCACACACTGTATTATTAGTATTGAGAGATAGCCTCTGTGTTCCTCAGGCTGGGACAGTAGATCACACTGTATTATTATTATTGAGAGTCTGGCTCACTGTTCCCCAGTCTGGGACAGGAGGTCACACACTGTATTATTATTATTGAGAGAAAGGCTCGCTGTCTGTTCCTCAGGCTAGTACAGGAGATCACGCACTGTATTATTATTATTGAGAGACAGGCTCACTGTTTGTTCCTCAGACTGGGACAGGACATTCCACACTGGATTATTATTATTGAGAGACAGGTTCACTGTCTGTTCCTCAGGCTGGGACAGGAGATCACACACTGTATTATTATTATTGAGAGACAGGTTCACTGTCTGTTCCTCAGGCTGGGACAGGAAATCACACACTGTATTATTATTATTGAGAGACAGGCTCACTGTCTGTTCCTCAGGCTGGGACAGGAGATCACACACTGTATTATTATTATTGAGAGACAGGTTCACTGTCTGTTCCTCAGGCTGGGACAGGAAATCACACACTGTATTATTATTATTGAGAGACAGGCCCTCTGTTCCTCAAGCTGGGACAGGAGATCACACTGTATTATTATTCTTGAGAGACAAGCTCACTGTTCCTCAGGCTTGGACAGGAGATGACACACTGTATTATTATTATTGAGAGACAGGCTTACTGTCTTTTCCTCAGGCTGGGACAGGAAGTCACACACTGAATTATTATTATTGAGAGACAAGCTCACTGTCTGTTCCTCAGGCTGGGACAGGAGATCACACACTGTATTATTATTATCGAGAGACCTGCTCTTTCCTGACTGTTCCTTAGGCTGTTACAGGAGATCATAATCTGCTTTATTATTATTGAGAGACTGGCTCACTCCTGTGTGTTCCTCAGGTTGGGACAGGAGATCACACACTGTATTATTATTATTGAGAGACGGGCTCACTGTCTGTTCCTCAGGCTGGGACAGGAGGTCACACACTGTATTATTATTATTGAGAGACAGGCTCACTGTCTGTTCCTCAGGCTGGGACAGGAAGTCACACACTGTATTATTATTATTGATAGACAGGCTCACTGTCTGTTCCTCAGGCTGGGACAGGAGATCACACAGTTTATTCATATTATTGTTGAGAGACATGCTCACTGTCTGTTCCTCAGGCTGGGACAGGAGATCACACACTGTATTATTATTATTGAGAGACAGGCTCACTGTCTGTTCCTCAGGCTGGGACAGGAAGTCACACAGTTTATTCATATTATTGTTGAGAGACATGCTCACTGTCTGTTCCTCAGGCTGGGACAGGAGGTCACACACTGTATTATGATTATTATTGAGAGACAGGTTCGCTGTCTGTTCCTGAGGCTGGGACAGGAGATCACACACTGTATTATTATTATTGAGAGACAGGCTCACAGTTCCTCAGGCTGGGACAGGAGATCACACTGTATTATTATTATTGAGACAAGCTCACTGTTCCTCAGGCTGGGACAGGAGATCACACTGTATTATTATTATTGACAGATAAACTCACTGTTCCTCAGCCTGGGACAGTAGATCACACTGTATTATTATTATTGAGAGTCTGGCTCACTTTCCCCCAAGCTGGGACAGGAGGTCACAAACTGTATTATTATTATTGAGAGACATGGTCACTGTCTGTTCCATTGGCTGGGGCAGGGAATCACACACTGTATTATTAGTATTGAGAGATAGGCTCAGTGTTCCCCAGGCTGGGACAGGAGATCCCCCACTTGATTATTATTATTGAGAGACAGGCTCGCTGTCTGCTCCTCAGGCTGGGACAGGAGATCACACACTGTTGTAGTGTGCTCTCACGAGGCACCAGTTCTGTAGGGGGTTGTGCATTTACTGGGACAATTATTAGTTGTGGCAGTAAATCACAAAATTGATTCTTTTATTGGTCTTAGAATCCAACCATGCGATATAACTCAAACAACGCATACACAGGTACTAATACACGAGGATACATTTATTAATATATAGAATATGCATGTAAACCAAACAGATCTTATCGTAAGGGTTATCAGAATACAAAAGATATAAATTCATTCAGTTACAAAGAGTTACACATATCAAGAGGACATACGTTCGGTATATCATTCATTTAGACCGTTTCGTAATTGAACTTGTTTACAACTTCTACATTAGATACTCAAAACAAGGACATAACCCTAAGGAAATAAATTGATATCAACTGGTTGGGATAACAATTGATTTCTCAAGCAGTAATGCAGTGAAGTTGAATACTCACTGACGGTGGGCTTGTTTTCCCACCGTTTCCGTAGTGGTTATCACGTTTGCTTCATACGTGAAAGATACCTGGTTTGAAACCGGGTGGAAACAGGCCAGTTTCGTTTGTTGGCACGCACTCTTTGGGGATTCACCTAGCGCTGTGAACACTCTCCCGCTCCTCTTGGTGCGCTCCTGCCACAACACAGGAAGGCTGGAGCAGGTGGCTGGGGGCGATGCGCAAAGCCGAAATAACTCCGTTGGGTGAGCGTTCGACTGAAGATCTAAAGGTCCCTGGTTTGATCATGGGTTTCGGTATTTTGTTTCATCGCGCCCTTTGTTCCTCTCTCCAGTGCCCCCTGCCTAAAGTGACGCTTCCCTTTCTCAGCCCGAAACGCAAGCGAGACACCAGCAGCGGTCCCTGCAGGTTTCCGTAGTGTAGCGGCTATCACGTTCGCCTAACACGCGAAAGGTCCCCGGTTCGAGACTGGGCGGAAACAGCCTCTTTTTGCACGCTCCTGTACTTCACAGAGGTCTTGAGCGACCGGTCATTTGTTCCCAATGTATTTCCGGTGCCTTCATGCACTCTTGTACCAAACGCACGTTCCTTCTGTACGCGGAGCCGATCATTTGCAATTGGGCTGTGCCGACAGACCAGGACGAGCTCTGTCGGCTCAAAAGCAGCGCAGGACCTGCAACAACAACAGAAAGATTAGCATCCAGCGGGGGCCTCTTAGTGAGCCCAAGATCTCATCAAGAATCGGCTCCAGCAACAGGGCTGGGCGCATTGTTCCATTCTCCGACCACTCTCGGTGTAAACAAGTCCCTCCTGGTCTCTGCTTGAAATGCACTTTCCTGCGTTTGCTTTGGTGTAACTGGCTTCCCCTGCATGGGCGAATGTGAAGAAGATCCTTAGTAAGTCATTGAAGAAAACCGAGAAGAGGTCAGAGTGGCCTCTGTCGTTCATCAACGATCCAGTCAGGCAGTACTCCTCTGTAAAGCGCCGTTCCTTCACATCGATTGGCTTTTTTTTGCCTTCATTCGCGCAAGTAGAAAAAGCAGACGCCCCTATTCTGCCGTGACCCGGATTCGAACCGGGGTTGTTGCGGCCACAACGCAAAGTACTGACCACTATATGATCACGGCGAGTTACCGATACCCACGTGGCAGGGCGGAAAAGGCTGTGCTCTCTTCGTGTGACCTAATTCGGAAAAGTCCTGACGTTGCATTTCAACTGAGCCCCAGTATACATCGACCCTTCGACACTCTGAGTGACAACTCTCTTGCGCGTTTTCTCATATTTATGTAGTTTGCTTGCATGATGCCCGGAACAGCAGGGGTGTGTGCTCCCATATGGTCTAGCGGTTAGGATTCCTGGTTTTCACCCAGGCGGCCCGGGTTCGACTCCCGGTATGGGAACCTGTCAGTTTTGCCTCCTGCTTTCCAAAAGATCAGCACCGTGTACGAAGGAGCCGCATTAAAACCACTCGAACGTGCAAAACACGCGAGAAGAGGGGGCGCTTGTTTCCAACCGAAGACTTCTCGCGTGTGAGACGAGCTGATCATCCCTGCAGGAGGTGGGAGGGTTACTCTGGTAGACAGGGCTGACCTTCGGCAATAGGATTTATACTCTCCAAGATGATATTTGCACTTTCTGGAGAGGCGATTTTCTCCACTTCAGTAGCCCGATTTCGTCGATTGCGTGGAGAGGGCTGTAGAATGTGGCGCCGCCTTTCCTGCTCCGTCCATGACAGGCGTGCTGGTCTCTGGAGAGAGAGCACGGTCCATCAGCGCACTCCAATAAAGGCACTGGAAGCAGCTGAATCGCATTGGCGAAGCTCAGCGCTGGGCCGCTGGGCAGGGATTGCCACCGTTTCCGTAGTGTAGTGGTTATCACGTTCGCCTCACACGCGAAAGGTCCCCGGTTCGAAACCGGGCGGAAACAGACCGGCTTCCTTTGTCAGCACGCACAAAAGGGGATTGGGGATTCGCCTAGCGCAGTGATCGAACAGACCCACTCACCTCTTAGTGTGGCGGGATCTGCACAGTGCATGTCGCAGCGCATCCTGCTTTCACTTCAATGCGCGTCCTGATGTACCCCAGTCTCCCGCGTGACAGGTGGGGATAATCACCACTATACTAACGAGGAAGACATCGCTCTCTCCGACCCCCGGCATCGTGTCCCGACCCACCGTGCTGGAAGCCGACGCCTGCTGTGATTCCTTTACGGAGCAGAAATGACAACCGAAGAGCCGAGAGATCATTTCAGCATTTCGCGTCTGAACAGAAAACACAAACGACCAACTCGGAATGATTTGCCTTTGACGCTTATCAAAGCGTTCTTTGTGCATCGAACAGACCCACTCACCTCTTAGTGTGGCGGGATCTGCACAGTGCATGTCGCAGCGCTTCCTGCTTTCACTTCAATGTGCTTCCTGATGTCGAGTCGTGTGCCGTGCGGAGGCTCTGAAAGCGAGAGCAATGAAAAGGTGCACGGCGCTGTGAAAGAAAACAGAGAAGTGAAAGGCAGTCCTTTCTCTAAGGACGTAAAAGAAAAGCTTTCTACTCCCCGTCAGGGAATCGAACCCTGGTCTCCCGCGTGACAGGCGGGGATACTTGCCACTATACTAACAAGGATGACACCACACTCGCCGATCCTCGGCATCGTGTCCCGACCCAGCGTGCTGGAAGGCGACGCGTGCTGTGATTCCTTTACGGAACAGAAATGACAACCGAGGAGCCGAGAGATCATGTCAGCATTTCGCGTCTGAACGGAAAACACAAACGACCAACTCGGAATGACTTGCTTTTGACGCTTTTCAAAGCGTTCTTTGTGCACGACGACTGCGCCGCCTAGCAGATACAGATGGGTTGTACAACTCTGAACTAGCAAATGGAAGAGGGCTAAGCCCCCTCTCTTTTAGCCCAGGTTCGATCTGTCTCCCAGAATCACCAGGGCGCACGCACACACACCCGTGCCGTTGAAGTGCTCTGCTTCATTTCTAAGGGCAACTCAACATTCACTCCTACCCCGAGAACAGAAAAGACAGCGTCCGCAGCAACAACAGCTCAGGTCTCTGCACAGGAGCTAAGCTGCCCCCATCTCCTCTGCTCTGCGGCTCCTGCGGAGTGGAGTCCTGCCTGGAGCCGTGTTTGCAGGCGGCGGCTCCCCGCGCTCTGTCTGTGCGTCCAAGAGCTCCTGGGAGGAAGAGAGAGCCCTCCCACTCGGGGGCTTTTCCACGGTCTGTGTGAGGAGGGGCGGGTGTGTCCAGTAGCTTATCGAGCGGAAGCCTGGGGCGGCGGAGAGCTGTGATCGTGCAGACCTTGAGGTGTCACCTCTTTGTCTGCTTTCCCGCCCCCCCTCCGCCCAAGCTCTGCTCCAGAGTAGCCCGGCAACCCCTCACACCTGCATGTGTCACAACCTAAGGTGTGGTCATGAGACACCCATGGGGTGCTGTTCTGTTCTTGCTAATTGTTTCCTGCCCGTCGCAGGCAGGAGTCCATGCGAGGAAGATGCGCTGGACAGAGCTCAGAGGGCGCAGCTGGGTGGCTTTCCTTCTGAGTGACGTTCCTGCAACACTCTCCCGCTCCTCTTGGTGCGCTCATGCCGCAACACAGGAAGGCTGGAGCAGGTGGCTGTGGGCTTTGTGCACTGTCGAAATAGCTCAGTTGGGAGAGCGTTAGACTGAAGATCTAAAGGTCCCTGGTTCGATCCCGGGTTTTGGCATTTTGTTTCATCGCGCCCTTTGTTCCTCTCTCCAGCGCCCCCTGCCTAAAGTGACGCTTCCCTTTCTCAGCGCGAAACGCAAGCGAGACACCAGCAGTGGTCCCTGCAGGTTTCCGTAGTGTAGCGGCTATCACGTTCGCCTAACACGCGAAAGGTCCCCGGTTCTTGTTGCACGCTCCTGTACTTCACAGAGGTCTTGAGCGACCGGTCATTTGTTCCCAATGTATTTCCGGTGCCTTTATGCACTCTTGTACCAAACGCACGTTCCTTCTGTACGCGGAGCCGATCATTTGCAATTGGGCTGTGCCGACAGACCAGAACGAGCTCTGTCGGCTCAAAAGCAGCGCAGGACCTGCAAGAACAACAGAAAGATTAGCATCCAGTGAGCCCAAGATCTCATCAAGAATCGGCTCCAGCAACAGGGCTGGGCGCATTGTTCCATTCTCCGACCACTCTCGGTGTAAACAAGTCCCTCCTGGTCTCTGCTTGAAAGGCACTTTCCTGCGTTTGCTTTGGTGTAACTGGCTTCCCCTGCATGGGCGAATGTGAAGAAGATCCTTAGTAAGTCATTGAAGAAAACCGAGAAGAGGTCGGAGTGGCCTCTGTCGTTCATCAACGATCCAGTCAGGCAGTACCCCTCTGTAAAGCGCCGTTCGTTCACATCGATTGGCTTTTTTTTGCCTTCATTTGCGCAAGTAGTAAAAGCAGACGCCCCTATTCTGCCGTGACCCGGATTCGAACCAGGGTTGTTGCGGCCACAACGCAAAGTACTGACCACTATACGATCACGGCGAGTTACCGATACACACATGGTAGGGCGGAAAAGGCTGTGCTCTCTTCGTGTGACCTAATTCGGAAAAGTCCTGACATTGCATTTCAACTGAGCCCCAGTATACATCGACCCTTCGACACTCTGAGTGACAACTCTCTTGCGTGTTTTCTCATATTTATGTAGTTTGCTTGCATGATGCCCGGAATAGCGGGGTTGTGTGCTCCCATATGGTCTAGCGGTTAGGATTCCTGGTTTTCACCCAGGCGGCCCGGGTTTGACTCCCGGTATGGGAACGTGTCAGTTTTGCCTCCTGCTTTCCAAAAGATCAGCACCGTGTACGAAGGAGCCGCATTAAAACCACTCGAACGTGCAAAACGCGCGAGAAGAGGGGGCGCTTGTTTCCAACCAAAACTTCTCGCGTGTGAGACGAGCTGATCATCGCTGCAGGAGGTGGGAGGGTTACTCTGGTAGACAGGGCTGACCTTTGGCAATAGGACTTATACTCTCCAAGATGATATTTGCACTTTCTGGAGAGGCGATTTTCTCCACTTTAGTTGCCCGATATCGTCGATTGCGTGGAGAGGGCTGTAGAATGTGGCGCCGCTTTTCCTGCTCCGTCCATGACAGGCGTGCTGGTCTCTGGAGAGAGAGCACGGTCCATCAGCGCACTCCAAAAAAGGCACTGGAAGCAGCTGAATCGCATTGGCGAAGCTCAGCACTGGGCCGCTGGGGAGGGTTTGCTACCGTTTCCGTAGTGTAGTGGTTATCACGTTTGTCTCACACGCGAAAAGTCCCTGGTTCGAAACCGGGCGGAAACAGACCGGCTTCTTTTGTCACCTCGCACAAAAGGGGATTGGGGATTCGCCTAGCGCTGTGATCGCACAGACCCACTCACCTCTTAGTGTGGCGGGATCTGCACAGTGCATGTCGCAGCGCATCCTGCTTTCACTCCAATGCGCGTCCTGATGTACCCCAGTCTCCCGCGTGACAGGTGGGGATAATCACCACTATACTAACGAGGAAGACATAACTCTCTCCGACCCCCGGCATCGTGTCCCGACCCACCGTGCTGGAAGCCGACGCGTGCTGTGATTTCTTTACGGAGCAGAAATGACAACCGAGGAGCCGAGAGATCATTTCAGCATTTCGCGTCTGAACAGAAAACACAAACAACCAACTCGGAATGACTTGCCTTTGACGCTTATCAAAGCGTTCTTTGTGAATCGAACAGAACCACTCACCTCTTAGTGTGGCGGGATCTGCACAGTGCACGTCGCAGCGCTTCCTGCTTTCATTTCAATGTGCTTCCTGATGTCGAGTCGTGTGCCGTGCGGAGGCTCTGAAAGCGAGAGCAATGAAAAGGTGCACGACGCTGTGAAAGAAAACAGAGAAGTGAAAGGCAGTCCTTTCTCTAAGGAGGTAAAAGAAAAGCTTTCTACTCCCCGTCGGGGAATCGAACCCTGGTCTCCCGCGTGACAGGCGGGGATACTTGCCACTATACTAACGTAGAATTTGGGCATGTAAGGGGACAATTATTAATTGTAGCCGTAAATCACGAAATTGATTCTTTTAATGGCCTTAGAATCCAACCATGCGATATAACTCAAACAACACACACACACACACACACAGGTACTAATACACGAGGATACATTTATTAAAACATAAAATATGCATGTAAACCTAACAGATCTTATCGTGACGGTTTTCAGAATACAAAAGATATATATTCATTCAGTTTCAAAGAGTTACATATATCAAGAGGACATAAGTTCAGTATATCATTCATTTAAACCGTTTCGTAATTGAACTTGGTTACAACTTCTACATTAGATACTCAAAACAAGTACATAACTCTTAGGAGTTAAATTGATATCAGCTGGTTGGGATAACAATTGAATTCTTGAGCTGTAATGCTTTGAAGTTGAATACTCATCCAATCTCTGGGGATTCAGATCTCCTGCAGGCTCTCTGGCTCCGTGCCAGGCTGTGCTGTGCTGCTTGCGACGGTGCGCTGCTGATGCTCACTGACCAGCTAGTTAGTGTTGGCTTTAACTAGCAAAGTTTGTGCACAGGAGAAGAGATGACTGTGGGTCCCAGCAAGTCATGAAGCGCTAGTCCTGAATAGTGATTCAGCTTTCCACAGTTCCGACCTGTTCACGAGGCTTGCTGCTGATGCTAACCTCGGGTGGATCCTTTGGTTACTCTCTGTCAACCTCCGCTCTCGATTCCTAGAACAGAGGAAATTTCTGGCACTTGGACACACTGGCCGTTCCGTGGTTGTCCAGGCTCAGGATGGTCAGGTACCCTTGGTACCCTTCATTGGTGAATCATTTAGAAACAGCCAATGGATAGCTTTGGTAGCCATACCCATCTCAAGATTTGGAACCAAATTCAATCTTGGATTGCTTTCTGGGTGAGCTATGAGCGATGGGGTGGTTAATGTCACATACTCTTCTACTGAGAAGAGTGGAATCAAGTGGGTTGGGATTTGTGCCATGGCTAGACTGGCTACAGTGGCACTGAACTCCCTTAACAGATCTTGTGTCAACATTCTGGCCTGTTGCACACAAGCATAAATTCACTGTATAACACCGGCAATCATGTCCACTGGTTGGGGGATAAGGTTTAACCCTGTTGCATAGGAAATTGCCTGTAGGGTTTTCCCTAGGCTTTCCAACTTTTGCTGCTGTTGATACAGTCTGTCACTACCCTCCGGCATCTCTGACACCTGCCTTCTTGGGGCAGTCAGGGTAAGAGTGCCAGAAGCAAACAAACCTACTATAGCAAATGCACAACAGTGGCGGCAGCAATCAGTCCTCCCAAAAGTCTTTTAGGGTGGCTGATCCCAGTCATCTCCTTCTGAGTGACTGTTGCCTTTCTAAGCTGGCGCAGCGTGTACATGGTGTCTTTCTCAGTATGCCATGTGGCATCTTGGGCACCAACATCCTGGAAATCTGGGGAGATCTGATGCAGCTGCTGATGCTGCTCCTCCATTTCCAGGGCATCTGATTTTTCGATTTGTTCATGTCTGTGCTCTAGGAACCCTGCAGGGGGTGGTGCAGCGGTGGAGCATGCCTGACCCCCGGTTGAGTGGTCATCTGGAGCACCTGAGTTATCTGGAATTGTTACCCCATTCTCACTGTTCAGGTCCACCCTGCACACTTCCTGATTGAGGAATCCCTCTATCGGCATGTTTACAGTCGTTTGCTGGGGGCCGGTGTAGGACACCTGCTTGCTCCCCCCTTCCCTCGCTAGGGGTTCAGGGAGCTGCCCCAGCACTGGGATAGCCAGTTCACAGTCTTCGAACTCGCTATCACCCACCAGGCCCATGTCAGTGCAGGCGGGGATTCTGACACCCCACTTTTCTGTGTTCTGCACTGGCAGGCGGGTGGCTTGACCATCCAGCTCCAGTCTGGCTGAACCACTGTTGGTCAGCCTCAGACTGACAGACTGAGCTGGTGGCTGTAGGAAAACTGGCTTGGCTTTCATTCCTTGTCCCTTCTTGGGGACTGGGTGTGTTGGAAACCCTGCCGTTGAGGCAGGAAAATCAGGTCGGTCTCACTCACTACCTGGTAGTTGTGAGAAATAATGTTACCTGACTGCAGGTTCCCTGGGTCACAGCAGAGGGAATCGGCATCTGGGATCAGGTGTGTCCACAGCGCAGTAGTCTCAGCGTCCAGCTGGACCTCCTGTCTAACCTGTGAATGTTGCACCAGGGGCACCTGGTGGTGGCCCTGTGACAGCTGCTCAAGCAGATCCTCACTGATAGAGGACCTCTCAGGGCTAAGGGTGAGGGCTACATCACCAACCTGCTCTCCTGCCATCTGGATCCCTTTCACCACTGCAGGGTGGTGGTCCTGACCCCTCTTGGGTGCCAGGGTGCACAGGTAAAGCTCCTTTTCATCGCCAGGTGGGGAGATCTGCTCCTCTTTAGGGATGTAAAAGGGGTGTGCTTTACCTGGTGGATCAGGCGGCTGCCTGGAGCACCGCTCCTGTGGCATGGAGGCTGTTGTGACCTCAGCCGGGACATGACTTCCCTATATTTCCGGGAACAAGAAAATATTTTTATTTCTTGTCCAGAGGGAACAGAAGGAATCTCCACATAGGCTTCTGTGTTCGGTGGGCACTGTGTGAGCACATTCTGCCTCTTGGCCCCCCTTTCCCTCTGTACAGAAGGCTTAGGAGCCTTGACCTGTTTCCACACCTTGCCTTTCTGGTGATCCACCAAAGGTTCATCTCTGAGTCGCATGCCCTTTTCTTTTTCTACCCGTTTGAGCTTGCTGTATGACATCAAACACCTTTCAACCTCAGTGTCAATCAATGTCTCACTGTGTAAGACATCTCCCATGGCAGCCTTGAGGTAAAAGCTTCCTGCTTTTCCTCTCTGTTTTACTGCCTGCTCTGTGACTTCAGGGGTGGAGTCAGCACTCGCTTGCGAGTAGCTGACCTCATCCAGGCAGGAACCCTTCCACTCAATCAGATAGACTGAGGGAGGGAGAGGGGGCGGGTCTCCGCCTCCTCCAGTGGAGAGTATCAGCTCATTCACGCTTCCGGCAGCCTTGGGGAGCGGTTGTCTCTGTCCTAATAAAACTTGTTCAAGCCTGGCCAGGCGGGCGGCTACTGAATCCTTTTGTTCAGCTTTATCTAGCCCTTTCCCTTCCCCGGTGTTCTCATGGCACTTAGGACGCTGGGTGCGGTCCTGTGTGCCTGCTTTGGAACGGGGCTTAGCCAGCTCAGGAGCCTGTGCTCCTTCGAGCAGGGGGGAATTAACCCTGCTGGCTCTGACGGCGAACACAGTCGCATAAACAGCTTTTCGCTCAGAGCGACTTTGGACATCATACTCCCAGGCTTTCTGCACGAATCTCTTAATATCAGTCATTTTCATGGTCTGTGCATCTGTATGCATTAAGATCATCTTTCTGACTGACGGGTGGAGATTCGCAATGAATAAACCCTTGAAATGTGTGTTCTCTTCGCAACCCTCATCATTTCACCCTGCAAAATAAGTTCGTCTAAGTCTCTCGTAATATTCGCGAGGGGACTCTGCTCTCTCGTGCTTAATGTTAAGGGCGGCGGCTATCGCGGCAGTCGGGTCAATAAACGCACTGTATTCTCGGATAAGTGCTTGACACAGCTCTTCAAAGTCATCACAGACTTTCTTCATCTGCCTAGCCATCCACTCATGTACAGCTCTGCTGCTAGTTTTCCTGACCAGAAACACTTTCTCCTGTTCTGTGGCGTTTGGCAGGTACTGCAGGGTATACCTGAGGTCTTGAATATAACTCTCGATATTATTCTCTGACACTGCAGGGTCAAATCTCTCCATCTCCTTCACTAGCTCTCTCAGAGGATGGAGGTTTATTCTCCTAGCTTCTCCGCTGACGGAGATATGACGGAGATCGTGGTCAGACCTGTCGCTGCTAGAGAGAGTGCTTAATAGCGACTCGAATTCAGACCTTTTAGCAACCATCGTGAAAATTAAAGAGTATTACTTTTAAGTACGAAATCACAGTTATACCACAGAAAACCACAAGATCAAGTATGCAATCAACCCGGTAGATCGCAAAAGATCACAAAACAATCAAGCACTGCTTAAAGACCAAGGGGAACTTTTTTCCTTTCGGCTTTCAGCACACTGTATTGTCGCGTATGAAACCCGCGGCGTTTTATATTGAATTATTCCGCTTGGTTGACTCATTTCAGTCTTACCATTGCCCAGGTATGACTGAAATGAGTCCAGGGACGCCAATAAATGTAGTGTGCTCTCTGAAGGCACCAGTTCTGTAGGGTTTGGGCATTTACGGGGACATTTATTAATTGTAGCCGTAAATCACAAAATGATTCTTTTGATGGCCTTAGAATCCAACCATGCGATATAACTCAAACAACGCACACACACACGGGTACTAATACACGAGGATACATTTATTAATACATAAAATATGCATATAAACCTAACAGATCTTATTGAGAGGGTTATCAGAATACAAAAGGTATATATACAATCAGTTACAAAGAGTTACATATATCAAGAGGACATACGTTCAGTATATCATTCATTTAGACCGTTTCATAAAGTGAACTTGGTTACAACTTCTACATTAGAAACTAAAAAACAAGTACATAACTCTTAGGAATAAAATTGATATCAACTGGTTGGGATAACAATTGAATTCTCAAGCTGTAATGCATTGAAGTTGAATACTCATCCAATCTCTGGGGATTCAGATCTCCTGCGGGCTCTTTGGCTCCGTGCCAGGCTGTGCTGTGCTGCAGATGCTCACTGACCGGCTAGTTAGTGTTGGCTTTAACTAGCAAAGTTTGTGCACAGGAGAAAAGATGACTGTGGGTCCCAGCAAGTCAGGAAGAGGACCGGTTCATTCCTGATGAAGCGCTAGTTCTGAATAGTGATTCAGCTGTCCACAGTTCCGACCTGTTCACGAGGCTTGCTGCTGGTGCTTACCTCAGGGGGATCCTCTGGTTACTCTGTGGCAACCTCCGCTCTAGACTCTTAGAACAAAGGAAAGTTCTGGCACTCGGACACACTGGCCGTTCCGTGGTTGTCCGGGCTGAGTCTTAGGATGGTCAGGAGGCGCGCTGCGAGAATGTCCTGCCCTTGGGAGCCTATTGCTCCTGGGCCGTCCTGCCCTGGAATTCTCCTTTGAATTCCCTTTAGAAAAGTCCAGGAAATAGTCTCTCAGGCCCTCTGTGTTGCCTGTTTTTACCTGGAGGAACTTCAGCTCGTTCATTGGCTGAAAGTTCCATGGGCATCAGAGTCCCACGTGGGTTACTCGGCCCTACCAGTCCCTGATTGGTTGATCAAGGTGAGATGTGAGTCACTTACTCCTGACACTTAGGAATGCAGTCCAGATGTCCATCTGGCACACCCCAGACAGATAGGCGCCAATGGATGACCACTGATCATGATAGCTAAGCTTAGCTAAGTGCATCCCCATTTGGGAGCTGTCCCTTATCAAAAGAAAACATCTTTAAATCAGCCTGCATGAATAGTTTCTCTGTGGCTGCACCACAGAGATGAACAGAGAGATGGGGCCTCATTTGAAAAAGCACAGCAACACTTAATTCTGTCTTATTAACAACCATTGCCGCGACAAGTGAAAGGCTGAAGTGAAATAGAGCGGGGACGAAGGCAGTGAAGAGAGAGAACATGGGAAGAAGAGAAAAACGCAAGGGAAAAAAAGCAGCGTCGTAAAAGAGGTGACGGAGCTGTCCTCTCTAATAGAAGGGTGCCAGTGAGCCCTGCTGTCCCTTATGGCCACACCCCCTTGAGCACGCCTGATCTCGTCTGATTGTGGAAGATAAGCAGGAAGGGGCCTGGTTAGTACTTGGATGGGAGACCGCCTGGGAATACCAGGTGTTGTAAGCTTCTAAGCGCAGGAGGCGCTCGCTCACTCATTCCCCTGTTCACACGTGCGGTGCAGCTTTTCCGTCTGTTTATTTGTCACAGCGCTTCGGCTGTGGAGACTTTTTCGGCTGGCGTTCGGGGAGTCGCGTTTTTCAGAATTGTATTGAGATCGTTTTCCACAGAGCTCAGATGTCAAAGCACAGCAGCAGCTCTCCACAGCGATCCTCTATAGCGCCCTTTCTCCCGCAGCTCCGTCCTCATTGGAAGGAAGCAAGAGTGAAAGGCTGAAGTGAAATAGAGCGGGACGAAGGCAGTGAAGAGAGAGAACGTGGGAAGAAGAGAAAAACGCAAGGGAAAAAAAGCAGCGTCGTAAAAGAGGTGACGGAGCTGTCCTCTCTATAAGAAGGGTGCCAGCGAGCCTTGCTCTTGCTTACAGCCACACCCCCTTGAGCACGCCTGATCTTGTCTGATCTCGGAAGCTAAACAGGGATGGGCCTGGTTAGTACTTGGATGGGAGACCGCCTGGGAATACCAGGTGCTGTAAGCCTTTAATTGCAGGAGGCACCCTATCTTTGTTCACTCGCTCATTCTCATGTTAACACGTGCAGTGTGGCTTTTTGGCTTTTTATTTGTCAGCTTTGGTGAGACACAGGTGCTTGTGTATTAGCATGAGCGTTTTTTATTCTCATCATGAACCTTATATACTGTATCTCTACATCCCATAACCTTTAACGGCAGGTGCCTGGGTGTGGACATGTTCTGATGTAATATTTAATTTTTAATTTATTTAATAAGTAAACATTTTAGTAAAGTCTGTTATATTGTTAAAATCTATAAGCGTTATAAATATCAATTTTTGCTCGTGCTTATAATTTATCGCTGCTAAATGTGTCTTATTCAATTATTTTAACACTTTTATGACCTATCCACTAAAATATAAAAACCTGCCCTACAACGCTCTTCTCAAAAGATAAAATAAGTTTTACATTTTTTGATTCAATGTAATTTCTTTTCTAGAGAAACACATCATTTGAGGCTTGGGTTGCATGTTAATATTTTTAAGGTTTAAAGACTTTACGTTCACGGTACGTGGAAAATCATTTCAAACTTTTGAAAAGTTGTTGAGAATTTGTCATTGAAATAAGCTTACATATTTTAATTCAAAGTGATTACTTTTCACTCTCGATAAAACACGTGTGATTTTGGGGCGGGGGGATATGGTGGGGCGTTCTAAAACATCACAACCATTTGAAAAATGTCTTGAGCTGTGTAGGCATGGTTACAAATTTGGAGTTTATGCTTAAATTAGCCGACTTGCCGGTTTTGAAGTGTGACACCTGAGCTGTCAGGCCCCGATATTGACTGCTGCAAAGATGGTTTCTTTGAGTAGTGAATCATCGGATTCCTCTGCTATGCAAACTGAAGAAGTAGGTTGCTAAAATATTTTTTCTGATAGTGGAATTGTCGTTTCAATCTGCGTTTAGCGTATTTCGTTTTCAACACTTTGTCTTCTTTTTAGCAAAAGCTGACCCAGCACTCAGTGGTGTGTGACAGTGGCTGTCATGTGAACTCTGACGGTGATTCAGGTGTTGGGGGTCCGTCAACGACTGATGAAGAGTTGCTACAAATGGTAAATATTAAACCACAGCAAGTTCGAAGCAAACGAAAAACTCTAACACAAAAGAGGCATTACAATTGTAAATATTTTAGGTAAAAAGCATGCCTATTTATTTTGTTAAGCCTTCCTTTTCTTTTTTCCTTTAATAGAATAACGAAGAGGTCGACGCATCAATCTTCAAACTACCATCAAGCTTGAATGTTTCGTGTCTGTTCATGTGTGTTCGCCAAAATGTGATTAATGATGATGTTCAACCTAGTTTAGCTATCGATGGCTCTAATGAGCCCGATGCTATGGATCAGATTGTAAAGTCGGTGGTATGTTGCACCTTCAACCATTGTTTAAAGGGGGTTGTGGTTGATGAATGCGCGGCCCGTTTGATTAATCATCCAGGTCAACGGGGTCACACATGCCTGGTTGTCGGGTGCGCGGATGGGTACTGTGGTGTCTCCGGGGGAAAGTTTATGTAAATGAAAGTAGTACTCACACCACACTTTTCTTTCCTGAGTTTCGTGGCTTTTCTTCCTCCAACTATCTTCCAAATACAGTCCGTAATCCGTTCCCTTAATCCTGATCCGATCCGAGTTCCATAAATCCGTAATAAAGCCAATCCGCGATGTATCCTTATCCAGTGTCCGTAATCCAAAAACCATAAACCTTTTCTCCTTTCAGTAGTCCGTTATTCTTTAGCCCGATCTTTAACATACACCTCTTTCCTCTCTTTTCCTCCAAACCGCATTCACCTTATCGGCTTCCGCCCTGTTCACTGCCTCCGGGGCACTTATATTTCGGTTCCTGATGCGACTCAGCTGTGTCTCATTGTTTCTCAGGGTAGACCCTTTCCATGTACCGGTCAGCTGATTCTTTTTGGCAGCCATTTTGCTAAGGTCCATATCTAGTATTTTAAGTAGGTCATTCCGAAAATACCTGTTATGAATGACCCTTCCCCTGGTCATGTTACAGTACAAAGATATGTTGTTTGCCGCATTAGAAATTTATAAGTGTCTCAGTTTAGCCCGAATTTTATCGGCTGTTCTGTACATCGCCAGTGGCCTGGGTGCCTATACTTTTACAGATGATACTGAGCGGAGTATAAAGCACTTGCTGAGAAAAATAATTGACGACCGCTCGCCATATGAGTATGTACGCTCCTTACTTGTAAAGGTAGATGGAAAAATACTACACGTGACTTTTGGTGCGTTGCAAAACTTATTTTATACTTATTTATACATATTTTTACAGAAAAGAAAAAAGATCTATGTAAAACCAGGGCTGTGAAATACTCGCAATGTGAATAGAGCTTTCACTCTGTTTTACAGACACAGGTGTGCCATCGTGAGAAGAATGAAAAATTTCGAATGTATATGTAAGAATTCTTACAAAAAGTGCTTTACACTCTTCTTTCTGCAAAGCTTGAAATGAAAATCAATTAACTGAATGCTAATGTCCTTGAATTTGTTAAAGAGATAGATGTGCATGTAAAGAACATGAGTGAAATTACTGCGATTCTGATGTTTTCAGATCAGAAACTGAAGCCTGGCGGATTCAGCGGTGTGTATTCCAAAATACAACGTATTTTACATAGAACCTGTGGTAACACCGTCCCTCTGATCACTCAGGCTAATTTATTTGCTCTGTTAGGGTCGCCCAGTTCGGTGTTCACGGCTATAGAAATGGCGAGAGAAAGGGCGTTATGAATGCTTTTTCAGATGCTGCTGAGTTTCTGAACAATGTTGGGGCGATAGCTACAACTAATTTTCTGCACCAACATTTAATTGGTGATTGCAAGCAGTAGTCTGTAATGTGTGTGAAAAGTTTAAAAGTGTATACTGGGATGTTTCTGTAATTTAAAACCTACTGATGAAATAAAGTGGTTCACATTTCACATGCTATTTGTCCTGCGAGTTCTTTCTGTGACACTTTACTCAGTCAGTCAGTCAGTCAGTCAGTCAGTCAGTCAGTCAGTCAGTGTGTGTGTGTGTGTGTGTGTGTGTGTGTGTGTGTGTGTGTGTGTGTGTGTGTGTGTGGTGTGCGCGCTCACATCCCGGAAACTCGCGGCCCTCACCAGACTTCCCACACCGCCGATTCCCTAGGGTTATAATAGATTGCATTCAAACCTGCAGCAGACATGATCACCTTCCATCCCTCATCGCTAATACGCGCTTTCACACACTTATTTATAAATCGAAGGGGATGCGGTGGTGGACATTTGGACCCTGAGGCCTGGGGCTGCTCGGGGTGGAAGGTGGGACAACAACACTCATTATGACACACCATTGGCTCTGGAGGGGGCGGGACATCCACCCATAACATTGCACCATTGGCCGATAAGGGGGCAGGACATCTGCCCATGGCGGCCTCCCATTGGCTGAAAAAGGGGGGGTGGTACCTGTCAAAAAGTTTGATGAAAGGTGTCGCTTTATTCTACTCCCGGGCCAAAAACAGCCCTCGGATCATCAACTCAATCAGGAACTCCCAGTCTCACAACTGCATTCCCTCGGTGCTTCCCTACCACCCTAACCCAATTTCTATCCCCAGGACCATCATTAACAATGACTACATTTTACAGGACGATCCCTCCATTGGTACTCTTTTTTCCGACCGCCCAATCATCTCTTATCGCTGACCACCACATAAGCTTCTTGTTCACAGCTCCCTCACACTCAGCACCTTCCCCTGCAATAGCACTCGCTGCATCACTGGCAAATACATATCTAACGACATTCAGGGCATCACAGGACAATTCCAGATAACCCTGACAACATCCTGTATCTCATTTACTGTATCTCTTGCAAAAAATGCCCAGCTATCTACATTTGGGAAACCGAAAGGAGACTAGGAGAATGCTTCAGAGAACATATTAGGGCTGGGAAGGTTAAAGATTTCTCCAAGCCCATAGTTTTTCTTTTTACCTCAAATAGCCAGGATCTCTCAATGACTGACTTATTTTAATGTAATCTTCTCTATTCTCTTGCAGGTTTTGACTTCACACCTTTCTTCACCTCTCTCCATTTTGCACTTCCTGTCTGGCCTCTCTGCTGCTCCTGCCTCCTCCCCTCTCCCAGCTTTTGTTCTTCTGTGCTATTTAATCTTTGTAATCTGCCTTGTCTTTCTCACACTTGAAGAAGGCTTCACAGCCGAAACATTGAGTTTTCTCTCTTCTCTTTTCAGTATGGAATAAACCTATTACTTGTTCCTTTGCAGACTACACATGCTGACATAGTTTAGTTCAGGTGGGTAGCTGCTTCAATATACATTTGTAAATGTCAATTTAAAACTGTAAAAATAGTAAGATTGTAACTCCACTTTAAAACGTGGCAAGAAATAGACACATGGGAGGCTACACCCTGGAAAGGACATCAGTCCATCCCAGGGCAAAGATATAAAAAATAAACATATAGGCAGCACATATCAAGCCTTACAAGAAATCATTAACAGCCTCAACACACACCACAGGTCCATTAAACTCAAATACACCAAGCATGGTAGCCTGATAGACTTCCTAGACACCACCACATACAAGGTTTCTTCCTTCAACAACACAGACAAACTGGACATCAAGGTATTTTTCAAAGACACATTCACACGGCTTACTGCACAAGGATAGCTTCCACCCAAAACATACTTTAAAAGGACTGGTAAAATCACAACTCCTACACTTCCACAAAATCTGTACACAACAACAAGACTTTGAGGAAGCCAAATACACACTCTTCCCAGCTTTATGCCAGAGAAGATACACACAAAGTTTCCTCAAAAATGTGGCACAAACATTTCTAAATAGAAAAACTCCAGATGACAGAAAAATACTCCTCAACACATCATATTCTCAACTCAGCATAAAAAACAACCAAAAACCATGATATTAGAAAACACAAACATACTAAGGGAGCACAAAATCATATCTGCACACAGAAAAAAACAAAAACCTTCAGCATTAATTAGTCCAAAGCAAGCTAAAACCTGTACAAAACAGATCATATACACCAAGAGCCAAACATTTCATAACAGAAAACAATGATCCAAAACAAAGAAACTAAAGAAATCTTCCAGTTGCAAAGGGCACTCTCAGAAAACATCAATAACGCCATCTACAGCATCCAGTGCAAAAAGTGCGGGGTGACCTATGTGGGGGGAACGGGTAACTCCATCCGAACCCAGCTGACACAACACAGGTACATCAGGAACCACGGGACTGGAAAGCAACCCCAACTGGACAGAGATAGAAACAAAGAAAAAGGAAAGGGAGTGGATCAAAAGACTTAATACTATCTTTACACAAGACCTGAACATCAGAAAAACCGGGAGGGTTTTAGTCGTTGGAAGGAGAGTGCTCTCCTTGTCCCAGATGGTCCCCTCTCGGATAAAATCTGGGAGAAGGAGCTTTGTTCCCCTCTCCTAACTAGCCAGATCCTACAGGGACTGGAACTCTTCACCATACTAACACGCAACAAACAGAAGAATAACTGAAACCAATCAGCTATGGAAACTCGCACAGCTTGCACAGTCCTACTAGGGAGGAAAACAAAAGACCCTGATTGCCTATTGAGATGTTAATGGTCCATGCATAATCCCCACCAGGGAAAGCAGAAACCCATTCACCAACTGAAACTGCACCTACTCATACAGAAACGTACAGAAGGAACACAGACCATAGGATACAAACTAGCCCCCTAGGAGGAACTACAACACACTGCCCCTTACAAAACAGGATAAAAACAGGCCAGCATGGACACAGTGTTCCAGAACAATGCCTGAAGAAGACCCAGGCAAAAACATAGCGACACACAGAAAGGCAAGATTGTCTTCCTATGGAGCCACAGATTCTACAGAGGTAAAGCTGCCTAACAGTGGAAACCTAACGGTGTCAACGAAGCTTTAGGCATTTAAATGGTAAGTATGGATCAATCCAGAGTTGACAACGCACGCAACCGTACGGTCACCCTCCACACTGCCTACACAACAAACATGTCAAACAGACAGGATACCTTCCAACAAGGAACCAGGATCATCTACAAAATGATCCAAACAGTCCACCATTTACAAAACACAGCAGTTTTATTGGACGGGAGAACCGAGCACCCGCCAGCCTACGACGGAAGACCGAGGAACTCATAAAACCTGCCAAGCCACCCAAACTCACATATTTGAAGCTGGTAAGCAATGCCAAAAATTGGCTTCACACCACACTGCAGATCCTCGAAGAGCAAAATCTGTCATACAACTAGAGGATCTTGAGCTTCCCCACTGGGAGGAAGCTTTCACACTTGCTTCCAACTGATCAAAGAAACATTATGGGAGGAAATTGCAGAACACCACCTTTGGACCCTACAGTACACAAGCTATCAATACTGGGTTAGGGAAGGACACTCGGGCAGATCAAATTATCACAGCAGTTTTTAAATTCTACAACGACTTCTACTGGAAAGACTGCGAACAAGACCAAGTAAGAGTTGAGTTGTTTTATAAAGTCATTAATTTAGAGCAAGGTATAATTCTGATAAAAATACAATAAACAATATGGTGAAGCTTTTGGAGAGAAAATTAAGGCTCGGTTAAGAAACTGAAACAGTCTTGACTTGTTCCTTTACACAAAAGTTATTTATTTTCAAAAGAGACCCATGAGGATACATCTGGTGTGCAAGACCTGCCTGAAGACATTTGACCAGTTTCCTCTTCACCTAAAGAGGGTGTGTATGAAATGAGCCTCAGCAGAGGAGATCAGCAAGGTCCTTCTCCAGGCCAGGAAGGACTTGTTGAATCACCTGAGGAATGGGCAGGTCGGGGATTACAAGAGCATAGGGCTCATGTGTGAGGGAGAATGTGAGACTGGCGGAGTCCATGGACTGTTTTATGTGGAATCCTGAAGACACATCAGCAAGGTAAGATATTTATAATTTATAAGGGTTCTTCTGTTTCATTTCTAACCTTTACCTTTATGTAAGGGTATGTGAAAATGATATACCAGTGGTCCAGATGCCCTGAGCAAGAGGCTGCTGTCCAGGAGGAAGAGATGCCAGAGACTGAAGTGGAAGAGGAAGGGGAAGATGTGAGTTCTGGAGAACTTTCTATTTTTTCCAAATGTATCTTTTGTTTTATACTTGTATTCTAGTTTGTCTTAGAAGTAAAAATGTTAAATGTGTATTTTGTATTCCTACTGTCCCCCAGTTCTTAAAAGCCATCAGCAGGCTCTCAGGAAGACGGTGACCCAGGCTGGACTGGACAGAACGCACTCCCTGGATGCTCCTCACCTGGCTGGGTTTAAACAGGACCTTACCAAGGATCTTGAAGTGGCAGATTGCTCTCAGGAGGTATTTATTTTTTAAAGGCATTTAAAATTGAGCAGTGATCTTTCCATAGCACATGTTTTTACTCCTTAGCTTAAAATTCACCCATGTGAAATCTCAGCCATAAACATAGTGACTCTACATTTGTCAGGTAGAAAATGTTTCCAGATTCCTGTTTTTATGGATCCATCTGCATCTTCCTTAAACTTTGTAAAGGGCCTATCCAAAACAACAATTATTGTAACCAAATGAAGACCACTGGACTGTCTCACCAAATCATTGCTAATTATATTAAGAACATAAACCATTTTCCGGGCTACATCCTAAATGATATCAGTGTGAAAGTAGAGGATCCCAGCCTGGCTAACCTCATCATCAACTTCCAAAGTATCCTAAAGGATATTCAGAAGAAGAACAGTAAGAATGTTGCCAAGAGATTACTAAAAATAGGTCATTTTCATTTTAAAACTTCTTTCAGTTGTACTTTTAATTTGAATACAAAAAAAGTTGATGAGTATTAATTTCTCCCACAGATATAGACAGTTGCAGAGTCCAGAACCAAGTACGAAGGATTGCTGGAAGGTGTTGATGGTTGCAAAGAGAGATGTGTTGCACAGACTGGGCAAGACATCACCTTGCCTGAGCAGCTTCTTGTACTGTATTACCTGCAGGCCTTTCTCCAGCTGAAGCACCTGTAGCATCCCAGGGTGGTAAAGAACATGACAGTAAGAATACTTTCATACAACAAAAGTAAGAAATTACATATATGGGATTTTTACAGTTTGGTGTATTCATTTTTATTTTCTCACTATTACAGGTTGAGGAATGGGTGCAAAGAAAGTGTTGTTTCAACAAGTGGGCACAAAAATGGTCATAATTCCTGTTAAAGAGCACAAAACCTCAAACAACAGCTGGCTTCCTTTGCATTGAGTGAAGAAGAGGAACATGCAAGTTGATGGCTACATTGATATACCCATCCACTCAATTCAGGGTTGTGGTAGAACTGGAACCATCCTGGCAAGCAGTGGATGCAAAGTACTGTATCACCCATAATGTGACACCAGTCCATCACAGGACTCACTCACACCATGGCCAATTTTCATAGAAGCCAATTAAAATCCATGTTAATACCGAACAAAAGACCTCCACCTGCATAGCTCCAATCATGTACGGTATTTAAGAAAATCTGGAATGTACCTTAATTGCATTTTATTTGTGTTTTATCAGCCGTTTCATCTTTACTTCACTAAACTGCGCTGTACTGCCCAGGTCAGCAGCTGTGAAAGGAGACGGAGAAGATGGACTGGTCAGCCAATGTATCAACAGTGTCTGAAGTGCTTGAGGAGTGGAAGCCCAACACAGGACTGCCACCAAATGGCATGCAAATTAAAAAGTTGATAAAGTATCAAATCTGGGAAGGCCTGAGCATCACTGACGATCCTGTGAAGGGGAAGAAGTTTGTGACTTCCAGGTGTTTCCAGAAGGGAGAGGTGGTGTGTGATTACAACGGCAAGGTCATCACAAAGACAACTGCTGAAGCTCACAGATGACAGAGGGAGATATGAGATGTCTTTTCTTTTCAGATGAACCTGCACAAAAACTGTGCATTGATGCTCGTGAAAAGCACTGAGCCTGCCTCCCGGATAAGGAGGCAAATCAGAAGATGGATAAATCCATCAAAGAGAAAAGACAATGTAAGGGCTGTAAGAAAGTCATTTATAATCAACGAACAGCCTGTCATAATTCTGTCTGTGACAAAAAGGGACATTGTTGAGGGGAGAAGAGCTCCTCTGTGATTACAGCATTTCCAGGAAATAATTTCAAGGTTGAAGGACAAGCTCTGGAGTGGTTGGTTCACTGACCATTTCCAAAAAAGAAACTAAGTAAGTATATTAAAGTGCATATTTTGAAGATATTCATTTTCTTGTACCTTGGAATTAATGTAAAAATTATATTCGTGTTAATGTCTTGAAAATAGCATTTCTCATTCTCATCAGCAAGGATATAAGGAAGGGATATGGGACTGCTAAAAAGATACATGATTTTCAGAAGAGTATAGAAGGCAGATAACTATCCCACTCAATTGTTACTGCAAAGAAATGCCACAGTGTAAACAAAAAGGTGAACCATTCTTGAAATTTATTGATAGAATCTGAATAGCACGGCATTCCCAAACCAGGCACTGGAGTTTCCTGCAGCGTTAGATGGGTAGTCTCTTGGTAAGAGAGAGATCGACAGAGTACTGGACTTCATGAACGACACCTTTCCAATTCATCGAGAACAGAGCCCACAAGATCTAGAGCCTAGAGAACAATTTCTTACAATATTAGTGGTAGTTTCTGAATAGGTTAAGGACAACATAGTTGTAGAGCTATCTTGCAACTTCTTAAAAGTTGTAAAAGTGATTACCACATTGCCAGTGGTTTATATTTAAAACCTAAAGATTTTAAATTGAATCTTTCTTAAACAAAGGACATTTTTCACAGGAACAGCAGCCTAAATCAGTTGATGACTGTAAATATGACAAGCTTGTGATAAATTGTAAAGTGCAAAACAAAGTTGTATTGTTTTGGTTTTGTCTTCAACATCATACTAATAGGCATGTTATTTTTAGAGCAGCTGCCTGCCATTCACCACCAGCCAAGATGCCACGAGGTACATGAAATGACCCAGAAGTACTTAATGATACAGAGAAGAGCATATGGGGGGAAAAAAAAGAAGACAAGAAATATCCATTAACACGTGCATCTAGAAGCCAGAAGACGGGTGATGATCAGCATTTCAAAAGCAGACACTGGAGGTTGAATTCAAGTTTTAACAGTGATTGTCTATGTTTGGCTTCAACACAAATCATATTAATATGCTCACGTTATTAATTTGTACAAAGTCCCCAATATTCATTACAGGCGACGTTCCCAGGAGTACACACGACCCAGCCAGAACGTGGCTAGCTGACGTGCAGTGGACCTCAGGGAAAGAACTCTTGCCCACACGGATGTCTCTGCTCTGAAAACCACTGGATAAAGTTATATGGCGGTCTGTTCTCAGCTGTTGATTTTGTGAAAAATATTGAATATGAAAGATTGAAGTGTCACTATTCAATGAAGTTCAGACATAAGTATTATGTTGAGAAGCTAGATCTGTTCTACTAATAGCTTTAGTACCTTAATATTGTACTGTTTGCTCTGGTTTTCAGACATCAGTCCAAGATCATTGGTGTGTTAATTGATTTCTGGTAAGATTGGCCCCACGTTTGAGTGTGTGTTTACATTTCTATCTGGCATCCTCAAAAGATGGTTTTGTTTCCTTTTCTTAATTCCTCTTGATTACTAGAGTTTATTTGGCATGATACATTTGTGATAAATGCTTTTTCTTTGTGAATAGTCTTATTTTAATCTACATAATGTCAATGAGTTAGTACCTTAAAGAACAAGCAGTAAAAGAAATGACATTTCAGGTTTATTAGCTAAAGTTACTAAGATTCCTTTACAGTGCAGAGACCCATCTTTAATATGCTGTGTGTGCTCATAATGGACTTGAAATTTGTTTTTGTCACAATGTACAGATGCAGCCATTCAAAATGCGCGGGCGATACCGCATTATTTTCCGGTATGCTGTACGCAGTCTACCGCAAGTTACCGGTAAATACCGCAAGTTACCGGTAAATACCGCTAGCAAAATAATAGTATTCGGAATTTCCGCAAGGTGGAGCTAATAAAGCTCAACCTCTCATGTTTGAGCTGTAGCCATCAAAGTCTTTAACGAAGATATTAATAATAGTATTAATAATAAATGACCTTGGACAAGCTGTAAACTCAAAGTATTGCCCTGGTCCACATTCTTTTTTTCATTGACCGTCTTTGTAAAAGTAACACCACAGCATTTCGCAATCACGCATTTTTTTCCAATCATGCAAAGTACAGTAATTTTTGAGAATCGATTCACCATGCCTTACACATGCTCATAAAAGAGATTGATTTAGGAACATAAGCATATTACCGTATGCAAACTGTACTGTATACCGTATGTATATGTATATTAAATGTCTTGATTTTGATTCGTGTTTTGATTTAAATCGCAAACCTTACAGCGTACACAGATTTCTAAACTGATCAGGATCGTTATCTTTGTCTTATGCATAATAATGTTCACCGCTCTGTCCAGCAAATTAATAATAAACTTTATTTTATATAGCGTTTTAAACGAATAAGTAATTAGATTGCTCACAAACCTAATCACTTGCTTTTTCTTTTTATTTAGGCTCAGATTTCAACTATAGATCGTATTATTAATAACCATAATAACAACCAACCAACAAAAACAACCATATAAACATAATACCAACCAAAAACATAGATAACGACCACAATACAAAATCAAATATATCAAACCATTATACTCTCGCAAATTCCTACAATTATCATAATCCCGCCCCTTATGCAAAACCAAACCCTCCTCCCATCCCAGTTTCTCCTCTTTATCATAAACAAAATCCACTTCAATTTTCAACATAAAGCCTTACTGCTTGCTGGGTTTTTGAGGGGGGGTTGTCTTTCGCTGGAAATCTCACCTGCTTCTACTTTACGAGTACAACCCCCTCTCTGCAGGAGTGCTGGCTGTGACGAATTAAACCGGTTTCACAAGTATTGTAGGAAGTACAGTGTTAACTGGTAGATGGGCACCTCAATTAAGTCGCTTTAACATGCTAATGCATTGGTGTAACAGTCCGGGAGTGGCAAGCTTCTAATGTCAACTCGACTCGATTGGAAGACAATGAACGTATTTTAGCCCAAAATGAATTAATAGCAAACATGGTTTACATAAAAGACATTTTTCCAAGAAAGTTTATAATAATGCGATCTATAGTTGAAATCTGAGCCTAAATATAAAGGAAAAGCATTTTCAGAGAGCAATCACGCTGTGTTTATGTAGAAAAAGCGATTAGGTTTATGAGCAATCTAATTACCTATTCGCCTAAAACGCTATATAAAATAAAGTTTATTTAGAGATGAGTGATCCGTGTCGCAGTTTAAATAATTTTCGTAGGAGGGCTTGGACAGATTCCAAGTGCATTTTTGCAATTTACGTTGTAATACAGTTTAGAATACAGTTAGTCTAAGCTTTATCAGCTTTATTTATGGGTTGCAATTTAGAAAAAGTCAAAAACCGCACTCAAAATGCAATTTAGAGCTTTCTGGCAAGGGGAGACACCCAAATTATAATGTAACATGCCACTGTTTGTGCATTAACAAAGTTATACTGCAATTTTCCTTAGATACACGATTAAAAAAAATAAATTTTTTGAATCCCCGGCGGAACACACTCCATAAGAATCAGCGCTTTTATACAGTATATCGCCTTTAAACACATATATTTAAACACGAGTTTACGATTTAAATCAAAACGCAATTCAAATCAATATAAATGTTTATTTTGTAACGCATATGTGACTGTTCATTGTTATTAAAAAGACTTAAATTCGATCATGTTGTGATATTTAGAAATATAAATTTGTTTGGTGCGAGTGAGGTTTTATTTAATCTCTGACCAAGGGAAACGTTTCATTTTTTCAAAGAAATGTTTGTTAAAAAATAAAGTGATACACCAATGCATTAGCATGTTAAAGCGACTTAATTGAGGTGCCCATCTACCAGTTAACACTGTACTTCCTACAATACTTGTGAAACCGGTTTAATTCGTCACAGCCAGCACTCCTGCAGAGAGGGGGTTGTACTCGTAAAGTAGAAGCAGGTGAGATTTCCAGCGAAAGACACCCCCCCTCAAAAACCCAGCAAGCAGTAAGGCTTTATGTTGAAAATTGAAGTGGATTTTGTTTATGATAAAGAGGAGAAACTGAGATGGGAGGAGGGTTTGGTTTTGCATAAGGGGCGGGATTATGATAATTGTAGGAATTGCGAGAGTATATTGGTTTGATATATTTGATTTTGTATTGTGGTCGTTATCTATGTTTTTGGTTGGTATTGTTTATATGGTTGTTTTTGTTGGTTGGTTGTTATTATGGTTATTAATAATACGATCTATAGTTGAAATCTGAGCCTAAATAAAAAGAAAAAGCAAGTGATTAGGTTTATGAGCAATCTAATTACTTATTCGTTTAAAACGCTATATAAAATAAAGTTTATTATTCATTTGCTGGACAGAGCGGTGAACATTATTATGCATAAGACAAAGATAACGATCCTGATCAGTTTAGAAATCTGTGTACGCTGTAAGGTTTTTACTTCTTAAACTTTTAAAATACACGTTTCGAATAGAAAGAAATCCTCTTCCTGGTACAGTTGCATGAAGTGAGAGGCGAAACAGCCCTACACAACCCTGTCGCAGTACACGGATATAATCACACCGTTATTAAATTCTTTAGATACGCGATTCCATATTATATTCCCTTTTAATCAAATTCTAAAAGTATGCTTGTTGACTTCGGTATCACGTTAGTTAAAGACTTCGAAGCTTAAAATGTTTAGGGAGAAATGGAATACTGGTGTGTATTTTTTTCTTTAAAGTACCAAGACCAGCTACTGTATATACTGTATGTTTATGTTCCAAAATTAATATAGTTTATTGCCTTCACACGCGTTACAGTATGCTCCTATTCTTTTTATGCTCAGCTACTAAGATTTCCCTTCAGTGGTAAAATTCAATATCTACAACGGGCACAGCAAAGACGTTTACTGTACAGTAAGTCTTTCTACGACAGACCAACGGACCACGAGTGCCCCTGTTGGTCAACCAATCACGTACTGCGGTGCCACGCGTCATCTTGCGTCACGCTGCGCGACGCCACCTGCGGTACGTGTCTGTAACGCGCACTTTGAATGGCTGCATCTGTAAAGGTATAATAAATAGATAATATACTCTATTTATCAAGACTCGACTATTTTAATTCCATACTTCCATTGACTGCTTTGGAATGCATTCCTTACAATTTTCCTAAATAATCATTGTCTCACAGTGTTGACCTGGGTGACATAACAGGGGTCAGGGCTGTGTTGACTGGAGGTTTGTGTAGACTGGCCATTGTCTATGTGAGACTGTGGGATCACTAGGGGTTCCCCCCCCCCAACACCTGTAACATTGTCAAGTGGTATAATTACCTACAAAAGCTAAAGTTTCCTCCATTAAGGGGTCACTATTTGTTACATTCTGGCGGAACAAGAGACAAGATAAACCTCTCACTGTCACTGACGGAGCAGTCCGGGACACTCTATGCTAGATTGGACTGTTGTCTTTGGAAGATGGGGTCACAGGTGATGAAATAGACCACAGTGGAAGTCCTGCCTAGCTGTTATATCACTGAGAGACTCACCCACACATTGAGAAGAGAGCACTGGTTTCTGTGCAGAAAGCAGAACAACTCACTTTAACTGGTCAATTAGGTCTAATGAGTTTTATTGCCCTTGACATCTAACTTACTCCAGCCCCCCTTGTGGAAACAACCCCTAATTACTGCTCATGAGCTCCTGGCCACACTTGTTCCCAGTGGAACCAACCTGGAGCAGCAGAACACAGGTTTTCTTTTTCTTTAAGTTGCCTGCTGTTGTAAAACAAGTCATCCCTTGGGAATAAAAACTCTCCCTCTAGTCTGGTTGGTATCTCCTTTATTTGCCCCATATTCCCAGGGCAAAGCAGCTGAGTGATCAAAAGCTGAACTGCAATTTCACTGAATTTCACACTGGGTTACAACAGACCCTGGTGGGAGAATGGGCAGGAGAGGGCCGGTTGTGCTCCTGAACTAGTCCCCTCCTCTCCTACTCTCGTATTTGCATCACAGTCTATAAACTCCAGCCCTATTGCTTTTCTTCCAGTTCATTTTTTTTAATACAGCTCGTGAATTATGTATACTCTTGTGAAGTATCAAGAAAGCACTCTTATCTTTATTCCCGACGGTCTAGCACAGTAACCACAACTCCAATAACTTTAACTAGAGGAAGAAACCCAGCTTCTGCTCAAAAGGAAAAAAAACCATTGAAATCATAAATCTCCAGCACTGGCTGGAGACTCTGTGTGTCCGTGCTCAGCGGTTATATAGGACAGGACTCAGCGCGCAGCAGGTGCGTCTCATTGCTCTACGCTCCCCGTGCGGAATGCGCGTCTCCTCCTTCCAGACTCATAACACCGCTGCATACATCCCTCTTAAATCCCAGAAACACAGAAACTCCGGGGTGTTTCTGTGAGTCAGTACTGGGTTTCTCTGTTCGAGGTTACAAGCAGAAACCAAAAAAGCGCTGAAAGCAGGAAGTTATTTCTGCTTGTAGGCACAAACGTGTAAAAATAAATTTTCTGATTACTAAACCCCTAATAAAATCCATCTAAGTCTCCCTTTCGTTCCCAATGCACATAACTGAATATAAACCAGTCAAGTTCAGGTACTTTTCTGATGTACAGTATCTGAATAGTTCTGGCGCGGCTGTTGTAACAAAGATACTTACGAACTTTTTTTTCATACGAGCTCTTGCCGTTTTTAAAATGAATATTTTTTTGAATTCGCTAAATCACACGAAACACCAGCATCACTTATCGTAAGCATCTGACCAATTACATTCCTGAATGTTAAACCCATTTAGCATTTATTTTTAACTTGTTTTTTTTTAAATTACACACCTGTTAACTTAGTCCGGATCGCGGTCACCGAGGACCACTCCTGTCTCCCCAGATGACACTTATTATTTTTAAGATAAACGCGAGATAAACAACGTTTGTTTGAAACCGCTCCACAAATTTTCTCACATGCACGTATTCTCAAATATCACCACAACAAAATCATAAAGTTTGTTTCCACAGACATGACACTATTATGCAATAAACCAATAAATTAATGAACTAGCAGAATCCCAATAAAAACACCCGATCACCTGGCCAGCCCAGCATGTCAATATCATACATTTTTACCAACAAAACCGCAAAAGCAAAAACCAGCATATATATATCCCATGTTTTTACCTTATTCTGGAGCATGATATATATCCAAAATAACCCAGACTAGTTTATCTCAAGAGCTAGAGACTAGTAAACGTTACTGATTACGTAGTAAATGTTTGAAGAACGAGCGCCAGAAATAAGGCGATTTGATTGGTAAAAGCCGCTGTCATTCTTTGTATTTTCAGCCATTCAGAGCCCTTAGGGGGTGAGACTTCCTCTAGAAGCTTCAGGCTGCATTTCTAGCTGTCAATCATTGACTCAGAAGGGATAATCAATCAGTTTTTTATCAGTTTCTTATCAGTGCTCCTTTTTTTCACACCAGAAGGCAACTCTGAGGTTTTTTTTCATTGCATAACAGCAGGTAAAGGCTCTCTAGCAGTGTCTTAAGGTTTTTATAGCAATTGCAATGGTTTTTATTCTTATTATTTTCAATATTTTTACGATTTTTTATTATACTGTAGGTGTGAAATTTCATTCCAGGTCCAGTCTTCACAAAACATGATGTAGAATTTTTTCTAATTGATCAATTTGTCCCAAATTTTTATCCAAGCTAGTAACCACATAGAACAAGGTTTTCAAATCATTCCCAGGCCCTTGACATGCATATAGTTGAAAACTCTGACCTCTGAAGACCGAAAAAAAATGTTCGCCAGCTGTTTTTTTTGTTTTTTTTCATATGTTTGTCTGCTGAGTGGACACATTAAGAAATATAAGAAATTTGACTATTCACACTCAAAGCCAAGGGGGTTAGCTTCAATTTAAGACCTGAACCAGGCTCCTGCTATGTTCTGCTGCAGAGATATAACAAATGTTTAAGGGGGAGGAAATTCCAGGCGGACATTGGCTAAATATGTCACTGGTAGTAAAAAGTTAAGTATTCTTGCCATTTTTAGCATATTGTAAGTGGATTTTTTGCAAACATTTTATTTTTTAAATCACATGAAACACAAGCAACCCATTGTAACTTCACATTGATAATTCCTGAGCTTTATAACTGTGTATTATTTCTTTGTACCTTGTTTTAATATTTTTTTATTATTTTTGAATTTTACAGAGCTTTTTAATATATTGTGAGCATTTTAGTGTCATTTTAAAATAGGACTATCAATGCTCCTGACTTTTAAACCTGTATTTATTCTGACATTATTATCTCCACCTGCAGATGAGGGAGGTATTTGATCTTAAATTTGTTGATTTGGGGGGAAAATATACATTCATTTCCTTGTATGTATCACCAGTGGGAAAATTGGCATTTTTGGATGAATTGCAATCTTTACTGCAAGGCCTTCAGACTGATATAGAAATGACTGGAGATTTAAATGACACATTTGATAAATCAGACAGGAACAGCATAACATCTAAAATGGCAGAACCCTCTAAAGTACTGAAAAAATTCCGGCACATTCATAATAAATACAATTTATTTAATTTAAAGCATAAAATTTGCTTTAAAAAGAAAACCACAATTTGTACGATATCATATTTCAATATCGACGTTCAGATGAAGAATTTGAGAATTTGAATATCAATGGAGAGTACATTGATTTTGGGACAATGTTTGCATCTGAATAATCCTTCCTCTTGGAAAGAAGGAAAAAAAAGTTTTGAGTCTCAGTCTTCAGGATCCCCCCCCAAAAACGTGCAAATTTGTTTCCGATGTATTTTGGATAAAGATATAACTCTCATAGAAGATACATTTTATCAGTTGAATGCAGTCGATACTTTCGACTTTTTATATGATGATAGGACCTACATTTAGGGCTCAGTACTGATAACACTGCTGCTATTGATGGAGTAGAAATAAGTGATGTACTGGCAGTTTCTTTTTTCTGAGGCAAGAGGTCCTAGAACACCTCCTATAAAAATGTTAAGATTCAGAGCAAGAAATATTTTTCCACCTCACCTAATGCTATTGCATTAACGAGGCTGAAGTTCGCTTCTTATTCGCCAGCTGCTGCTTTGCGTTTTTCGTTCCATCTTAAATGCTGCTGCTGTGATGTTTTGTCGTCTTTCGCCTGTAGATGGCTCTCTACAGTCATTTTTAAAAATACTTATCCGGATGTATTACTGTACATTTCCTCAGTAAAGGGGAATATGTAAGTAGAGACTGTCCAAATTGCATTTTTGTATGAAACACATTTCAGAAACACAACTCACAATAAAACAAACTGGCATGTTATACCACGAGTAAATAAGACAAAGGCAAAACGTAAATTCACTGGCACTTTCTGCATATTTTCCAAGACCTTGCCTTCTGATCATAAAAAGTCTCAAACTCTTGCATTTTACAAGAAATTTTAATATAGCAGTTTTAAATGGGACATTTAGAACATGGCATATGAGACTATATGGTTAACTGAGGATGAGCAGAGGGTGATCGAACCTACCTTCTGGTTATAAAAATGTCTAAAAATGCTGACACAGATGTGTGAGAGACAATGGAAAAGACTATCAAAATCCTGAACTTCAGGACATTGTACTGTACCGTTTTTTAAATACGACCCTCTGAACATGGCATGAGAGAATACATTGTCAAATGGTAAATGCAATGTTTGCTATATTGCTAGGGCCCTCCCTCCTGATTTTAAAATTGTCTCATATTTCTGACATCAAGGTGTGAGACACAATATAACAGACTGTCAAAATCCTGAACTTCAGGACATTTTATGATACCATTTGAAAAATATGACCCTCTGAGCATGGCATGTGAGAAAATGGCATGTGAGAATGCATTGGGAAAAGGTGAATGCGATTTCTGCTGAATTGCTATGGCCCTCCCTCCTGATTACAAACTCGTCTCACAATTCTGACACTGAGGTGTGAGACACAATGTAACAGACACTATTAAATTGTGAAGTACAAGAGATTATACTGTTACGGTTTTTTTTAAAATTGACCCTCTGGCATGTGAGGACTTGTAGTCAACAAAATAGCACACATTCTGCCAATTTGCTTTGTCCCTCCTTCCTCGTTACCAAAACATCTTAGTATACCGACACTAAGGTAAATGTCTCTAAATCCAGAAGTTCAGTTGTCAAAGTATATCGGAGTCAACCGATATTGATCAGCTTCTGCTGATGCCGAGCCCGCAGCCTTCACCATAAGGTCCAATTCCCCAAGCCTACTGACCTTATATGTCCATCCCTTCTCGTCAAAATTCGTATTTTCACAGGTTACCCTTTAGAAATTGCAGTATAGAATGAAAAAACTCCAATAGATCTCTGCCGCTGTTGGCGATTTTCCTTTAAAAACAAATGATTCTCCAGAAATTTTACGGAGTGTATCACTTACACCGAGACCGAGAAGTGTTAAGCTGTACATGAGTCTTTGTGGCTCGGTTGTTAACCAAAAGGGTGGTGGTTTGAGCCCTCCCAGGGACGATATGAGCCTTTTAATGAACACACCCTCTTCACTTCATTTCTCCACGGCCAGTCTTGTACCGCAATCAAATACAGAGCCCGTAGGGGGCAGTAAGCCCGCATATATAGATCACTGTGTATATAATGAAGAAGCAGAGGTTAGTTTCTCATATGCATGTTGCAGAGCCTTACGCAACTCGTACCAACAGCTGGGGTTTGATCCCTGCACAGGCTATTAGTTGAAAGACCATTGTAAATGACGTGTAACAGCTTTATCCAGTTGGCTTTTATGTTACATACTAAATTGCTATCTTGAAACCAAAATAATTAGAAATATGGAACACAACCGTTGTTCCCCAAGAAGGAAAGCTGTTTTACACTGACGTCACTCATTTTTATTTAATCCAGATTTTAAAGACAACTCCACCCTCAAAGGAAATCAAAGGAAAATGTTGTATTAGCACGAGCTGCACAGGCTCTGAATCAGACCATTTCAATTAGTCTGATCAATGCAGGACAATTTAATGTAGAATTATTGCTTTGTCTATCTCTTGTTTGTATATAAATGAATGTCTCTGAAAACTTAATGTTAGTTTTTAATTTAGTTTTAGTTTTACGATGTAGGTCATGCGTTGACATATGCACAAACACACGAAATGTCTCATTCCTGATTCAGCTCATGCTCCATAGGAGAGAAAAGATTCCTCCTATTTCTCGTACAATTCACTTCACTGATAAGCAAGATTTGTGTTTCATCTTTCGCAAGCTGTATAGATTTCTTTCAAAACAAGTTGTTCCAGAAAGGAAACGAACACTTGCATTCACCTGAATTAAAAGGCATGGGATTTGCCCGTAAGGATAAATTCTGTACAGTAAGACAGGAAGAAAGGCACCGCTGGGAATCGGACCCAGGATCTCCTGTTTACTAGACAGGCGCTTTAGCCAACTAAGCCACGGCGCCGGAAAGTGCTGTTCTTTGACAGCCACTTGGACACGTCTCAACTGCTCTGAGACATCTGCGTTCAGTGTGCACCGAGCCCGCTCGCCTTGCAAGTTGTCTCATTTACATGCGATAGCTCCACCACTAAGAGAAAGGATGAGAAATGGCTTTTATCTGGCACTTTTCATGTCAGAGGATCTCAATCTGCTTTCCGTGTACAAGAGGATGTCCAACTCATGTAGCTAAAGACGTAGACGACAGTGCTCCACTGAAATCTTGATCTCACAACCCTCGGCATGACTCCGCTGTGTTCTGCTTTTGACAAAGGGGGGAAAAGACTTCTTTCATCACACGTTTTGCACTGTTTACGGTGTTTCCAGTGCTCTTTCTTAAATGAAAACCAGGAATCGGCACCATATGAGGTGTGACTAGATAATATTGGAACAAGTAGCCTCACCACTCCATGCGTGACGTGAGCAAAGTGTAATTCCTGTCTTTATTGTGTGCTTGTTAGAGACTTAGCTGGCACCCAGAGCGCTTTAAATCCGGGAGTCAGCAGCCCAAGACAAGAGAGCTTCCTTCGTCTATGTTTTTTGCGTGAAGGTGGGAAACCATGCGTGTGCTGCAAACGATCTTAGTATCGAAGTGCCGTCCCACATAACCGATCCGAACAATCTGCTTTACAGAGGAGCACTGCCGGAGCTTATCGTTGGCAAACTGAAGACCAGGCCGACCTCTTCTGTGACTCTTGAACACTGAATCTCAAGGTTGTGAATTCAAGCTCCACGCTGGCGGGAAATTCCATAGGTAATGATCACATTTTCTTGCATGCTAATCAAAAGAAATATAAAGAAACTTTTCCCGATACCAGTTTTTTACAAAAGTAAAGGCACACGGCACATGTGTGCCACATCACGTCCGAGTTTAGTGACAACTACCTCAGAGATTGTAAGCTGGGTAGTTTCAGATCAGATCACTTTTTTTATCAAAGGTTCAAGCAAACCCGAATACTTTTGCAAGAGACATTTCAGAATCCCAGTCAAATCCAGTACGATTGCTGGATCCTTCGAATTCGACTGAACTATAGCACAGATCTGCAGTCCACCATTAGAATACTGTGGGTGTGTTGTATAAGCCACACGGCCGAAATAGTTCTAAAACAGGAGATGCATCCTCGTTTAGGAATGTGGTATAAAGTGAAATGGTCTGGGAAGAGTCCTACGTTTGAACAGTTCAAAATAGACGTAAAGGGGTATTTACGGACTCTTTCGAAATGTAAGAACAAGCTGTGCGGACCTTATCAATATTTACCTTGTGTAATCGTTTTTCATAAAGTGTAATTGTATTATAGCATGTGCCCCTGATGATTTTCTTGATACGTTATATGTGCTCTTGTTTGTATTGTATGTAGTTTTGTTGTTCAAATAAAACGTAAAAGACACAACTTTCCGGATGCGGCTGCTGTAAAAATAAAATGACATCAAGGGTGCTGTACGCAGAGGTCTGAAACCTGCTCCACAGAAGATCTTTATCCAGAGGTGTTAAAGAAGTCGAGATCTCGCCATGAGAGGGGAAGCATCTCAGAAAAAGCAGGTGCAGTCAGTTCCACGGTCATAACGCCACTAAGTCGGGCGACAAAAGCAAAACCCACCAGGCTTCCTCCGAGCAGGTAATGAGACAAAGAGACAGGGTACAGTGGGTAGTGTGGCCGAGCGGTCTAAGGCGCTGGATTAAGACTCCAGTCTCTTTGGGGGTGTGGGTTCGAATCCCACCGCTGCCAGGTGCTTCTGTTGCGACCCCCTTTCAACTGGCTTCAGACGAAAGGGAGGGAACTGCTTTTTGGCAGTCTCTCGAGAAACTAAGCAAAGTGTTTAAAGATGCTTTCTCAGCTTGACATCAAGGCACAAAACAAAAACCTTCTTGCGTCCTCTCTACCCAAAAGCGCTTTGCCACTTTTTGCGTTATGCAGGGAACGACGTCTGCCCAGATCACTTTTGTGTCAATGCAAATCGTAGTGTGCCCTCCGTTTTAATGTTGGCTGTGCTGGCGTGCCGCTTCTGTCTGTGAAACTTGAATGTTCTGCTTCTTCACACCGAATCGTTGGCGGGGGTTGAGCTTGTTAAATCTTTGCGCATAGTGCTCCTTTGGAAGTACTTTGTCCAAGTTCAAAAGCGATCGTGGGATTTACTTCATGCGTTCAAGAAGCATGCCTCGCACAACAGATTTAAATGGGGAATGGAGCCTGCTTCTTGCTGTTTTTCCTGTGGTTGCAGTTACAAAGTTGATCGTGCTTTCACATTCTGTTAACAGTATTCACTGGCTGAGCTTTATTAGTTGGTTCGTAAAGGAATCTCTGCTTCGGTTCCAGAAAAGTCATCTGTAGTGTGTTTTTTTCCATGCCCATGGCAGTCTTTTAAAGCTGGTAGTAATGGCGGCGAAGTTAATTTTTTATCCTCTTTAAAAGAATAAGGACGGGCTGGGGCGAGCTCCATTTACCACTCTTTCAGCTAACCGCCGAACTCGCGAACTGATTACACTGCAGAGCCACAGGCGCCTCGCTTTTCTCCATTCTCTGGGTTAGGGTGAAAAAAAAAAACTTTGCTGGTATTAGCTGGCCTGCTGGGAGTACCTCTTCTTCACTGATAAGCAAGATTTGTGTTTCATCTTTCGCAAGCTGTATAGATTTCTTTCAAAACAAGTTGTTCCAGAAAGGAAACGAACACTTGCATTCACCTGAATTAAAAGGCGTGGGATTTGCCTGTAAAGATAAATTCTGTACAGTAAGACAGGAAGAAAGGCACCGCTGGGAATCGGACCAAGGATTTCCTGTTTACTAGACAGGCGCTTTAGCCAACTAAGCCACGGCGGCGGCAAAGTGCTGTCCTTTGACAGCCACTTGGACACGTCTCAACTGCTCTGAGACATCTGCGTTCGGGGTGCACCGAGCCTGCTCGCCTTGCAAGTTGCCTCATTTACGTGCGATAGCTCCAGCACGAAGAGAAAGGATGAGAAATGGCTTTTATCTGGCACTTTTCATGTCAGAGGATCTCAATCTGCTTTCCGTGTACAAGAGGATGTCCAACTCATGTAGCTAAAGACGTAGACGACAGTGCTCCGCTGAAATCTTGATCTCACAACCCTCGGCATGACTCCGCTGTGTTCTGCTTTAGACAAAGGGGGGAAAAGACTTCTTTCATCACACGTTTTGCACTGTTTACGGTGTTTGCAGTGCTCTTTCTTAAATGAAAACCAGGAATCGGCGCCATATGAGGTGAGACTAGATAATAATGGAACAAGTAGCCTCGCCATTCCATGCGTGACGTGAGCAAAGTGTAATTCCTGTCTTTATAGTGTGCTTGTTAGAGACTTAGCTGGCACCCAGAGCGCTTTAAATCCGGAATTCAGCAGCCCAAGACAAGAGAGCTTCCTTCGTCTATGTTTTTTGCGTGAAGGGGGGAAACCATGCGTGTGCTGCAAACGATCTTAGTATCGAAGTGCCGTCCCACATAACCGATCCGAACAATCTGCTTTACAGAGGAGCACTGCCGGAGCTTATCGTTGGCAAACTGAAGACCAGGCCGACCTCTTCTGTGACTCTTGAACACTGAATCTCAAGGTTGTGAATTCAAGCTCCACGCTGGCGGGAAATTCCATAGGTAATGATCACATTTTCTTGCATGCTAATCAAAAGAAATATAAAGAAACTTTTCCCGATACCAGTTTTTTACAAAAGTAAAGGCACACGGCACATGTGTGCCACATCACGTCCGAGTTTAGTGACAACTACCTCAGAGATTGTAAGCTGGGTAGTTTCAGATCAGATCACTTTTTTTATCAAAGGTTTAAGCAAACCCGTGTAGCGGTAATGCTTGTTAATAAGACAGAATTAAGTGTTGCGGTGCTTTCCCAAATGAGGCCTCATCTCTCTGTTCATCTCTGTGGTGCAGCCACAGAGAAACTATTCATGTAGGCTGATTTAAAGATATTTTCTGTTGATAAGGGACAGCTCCCAAAGGGGGATGCACTTAGCTAAGCCTGGCTATCATGATCAATGGTCAACCATTGGTGCCTATCTGTCTAGGGAGTGCCAGATGGACATCTGGACTGCATTCCTAAGTGTCAGGAGTAAGTGACTCATATCTCACCTTGATCAACCAATCAGGGACTGGTAGGGCCGAGTAACGCACGTGGGACTCTGATGCCCATGGAACTTTCAGCCAATCAACGAGCTGAAGTTCCTCCAGGTAACAACAGGCAACACAGAGGGCCTGAGAGAATTCTGTGAACTTTTTCGGACAATTCAAAGGAGAATTCCAGGGCAGGACGACCCAGGAGCAGAAGGCTCCCAAGGGAAGGACATTCTCGCAGCGCGCCTCCTGACCATCCTGAGACTCAGCCCGGACAACCACGGAACGGCCAGTGGGTTCGAGTGCCAGAACTTTCCTTTGTTCTAAGAGTCTAGAGCGGAGGTTGCCAGAGAGTAACCAGAGGATCCACCCGAGGTTAGCATCAGCAGTAAGCCTCGTGAACAGGTCGGAACTGTGGACAGCTGAATCACTATTCAGAACTAGCGCTTCATCAGGAACGAACCGGTCCTCTTCCTGACTTGCTGGGACCCACAGTCATCTTTTCTCCTGTGCACAAACTTTGGTAGTTAAAGCCAACACTAACTAGCCGGTCAGTGAGCGTCAGCAGCGCACCATCGCAAGCCGCACAGCACAGCCTGGCACGGAGCCAGAGAGCCCGCAGGAGATCTGAATCCCCAGAGATTGGATGAGAATTCAACTTCAATGCATTACAGCTCGAGAATTCAATTGTTATCCCAACCAATTGATATCAATTTAATTCCTAAGAGTTATGTACTTGTTTTGAGTATCCAATGTAGAAGTTATAACCAAGTTCATTTACGAAACGGTCTAATTGAATGATATACTGAACGTATTTCCTCTTGATATATGTAACTCTTCGTAACTGATTGAATATATACCTTTTGTATTCTGTTAACCCTCTCGATAAGATCTGTTTGGTTTACATGCATATTCTATGTATTAATAAATGTATCCTCGTGTATTAGTACCTGTGTGTGTGTGTTGTTTGAGTTATAGCGCATGGTTGGATTCTAAAGCCATTAAAAGAATCATTTTGTGATTTACTGCTACAATTAATAATTGTCCCAGTAAATGCCAAAACCCTACAGAACTGGTGCCTTCAGAGAGCACACTAAATTTAATTTGGCGTCCCTGGGTGGGCGTGGCAAGACTTAAATGAGTCAACCAAGCGGAATAATTCATATAAAACACTGTGGGTTTCATACACGACAATACAGAGTGCTGAAAGCCGAAGACAAAAAGTTCCCCTTGCTCTTTAAGCAGTGCTTGAGTGTTTTGTGATCTTTTGCGATCTACCGGGTTGATTGCATACTTGATCTTGTGGTTTTCTGTGGTAAAACTGTGATTTCGTACTAGTTTAACGATGGTTGCTAAAACACACATTTCAAGGGTTTATTCATTGCGAATCTCCACCCGTCAGTCAGAAAGATGATCTTAATGCATACAGATGCACAGACCATGAAAATGACTGATATTAGGAGATTCGCGCAGAAAGCCTGGGAGTATGATGTCCAACGTCGCTCTGAGCAAAAAGCTGTTAAAGCGACTGTATTCGCCATCAGAGCCAGCAGGGTTAACTCCCTCCTGCTCGAAGGAGCACAGGCTCCTGAGCTGGCTAAGCCCCGTTACAAAGCAGGCACACAGGACCGCACCCAGCGTCCTAAGTGCCATGAGAACACCGGGGGAGGGAAAGGGCTAGATAAAGCTGAACAGAAGGATTCAGTAGCCGCCCGCCTGGCCAGGCTTGAACAAGTTTTATTAGGACAGAGACAACAGCTCCCCAAGGCTGCCGGAAGCGTGAATGAGCTGATACTCTCCACTGGAGGAGGCGGAGACCCGCCCCCTCTCCCTCCCTCAGTCTATCTGATTGAATGGAAGGGTTCCTGCCTGGATGAGGTCAGCCACTCCCAAGCGAGTGCTGACTCCACCCCTGAAGTCACAGAGCAGGCAGTAAAACAGAGAGGAAAAGCAGGAAGCTTTTACCTCAAGGCTGCCATGGGAGATGTCTTACACAGTGAGACATTGATTGACACTGAGGTTGAAAGGTGTTTGATGTCATACAGCAAGCTCAAACGGGTAGAAAAAGAAAAGGGCATGCGACTCAGAGTGGAACCTTTGGTGGATCACTAGAAAGGCAAAGTGTGGAAACAGGTCAAGGCTCCTAAGCCTTCTGTACAGAAGGAAAGGGAGGCCAAGAGGGAGACTGTACTCACACAGTGCCCACCAAACACAGAAGCCCATGTGAAGATTCCTTCTGTTCACTCTGGACAAGAAATAAAAATATTTTATAATAGACCTCTAAAGTTATCCGTATAATAGACCTCTAACCATATACGTATAATAGACCTCTAAAGTTATACGGAACTCCAACCATATATGTATAATAGTCCTCTAAATTTATCCGTATAATAGAACTCCAACCATTTATGTTTTATGAACATCTAATAATAGACATATAACTGACGTATTACAATAGACGTATATTAGAATTTCATTCTAGACGAATTGCGGACCACATTTAGACGTCTAAGGTATGCGTTTAATAGACGTATACTATACGTCTTTTGTTCACTGGGAATGGCAAGATCGTATTTGGAGTCCAGCATTTCTCATTTCTTATGCAGAGCCATCGACTCGGAAAGCACTGCCGAGCGCAATAAGGAATTGTGGCTTCAGATCGCTGTAACTTAGAGCTGCCTTGGTCTGTTCATGCTGCCTACAAGCTTTGAATTGCTGCCATTTTCTGCAAGCGTTCCATTCTGAGGTTTCATGAAATTCCTTACATTTGAGACAACACTAAAATATTTCATTTGGGTTACCTAATAAATAGTGCAAACTGTATCTGCATGGGAATCCTTTGGCTCATGAAGCCGTTTGTTATTCTGTTGTGAGGTGTGAGGGGCAGAATGCAAATCGAGTTGGTGAATAGAAAATGAAACAGGAGTCACTTCTTGAGCTACGAATTCCAAAAAGTATGAAAACCCATGGATTTTAATAGTGCAGAATACTCACAAATTGCACTGAGTTGCTTGCTTACTTCTGCTGCTTTTACAGTCATTCACTGTCAGCTAGCACTGGAACAATTCAAGAGAGGTAAAAATGGAAGCTGTTAGGAGTGGGATTTGAGCCCACCCCTCCATTTGGAGACCAGAACACCCAAGCTAGCTTGAAAGACACACATTCTTGAGTTTGGCACCTTAGACCACTCAGCCATCCTGACAAGCAAGAGCAAAAGCTGTGCTGAATGCACCAGTAGTTGACTAAACTGAATTTCTTCCCTGAAATGATTTGCTTGTGACGAGCCAAGTTGCCTTGAACGGATCTTGGAAATCAAATATACGGATGGATTCAGAGTGTGCTTTCCAAAGTTTGTGTAACATTTTCCTTTGCTAGGGCGCAGTTGTCTTCCCAATCTTGATTACCTAAAACCGGGTCCCATCAGTGTAAAACAGCTTTTCTTCCTGGGGAACAAAGGTTGTTTTCAATATTTCTAATTTTGGTTTCAAGATCGCAATTTAGTGTGATTTTAAGAAATTATTTAACATCATATGCGATCTAATTTTCTGGAGCAAATGCGTTTTTCTATTGTAATCTCTTGTGAATGTGTGCATAGGTTTCATGGTTTCAATATAAGACTATAAAATGTCTTCTTTGTATTATTCTGTATTAATTTGTGAAAAGACAATAAAGTTCTTAACAAATCCCATATATTTGATTTCTGCATTCTGTTAAGGCTTTAACAGATAACTTTGCACTACAATTTTGAGACAGAGTAACAAGTAGAGACGTTTTGCAAGTTACTTGATGAGCTAGATAAAATAACATGGCGGTGAATAAGGAAGGCACAGTAGGTTTAGAAGACCGACAACTTAGCTCTTGGCCACCATCCCATTGCATTCAAAGTCTCAGCCTACTATACTATGTTGAATCAACGCTAGTAATATTACTGTTGTAATAGAGGAGACCTGGCGACCCTTAAGTTCAAGATTGTGGATTCAAGGGTTTTTTGTGTCCTTTCTGATCCCTCTAAGCTTTTAGTTGGACAGTGCAAGCAGGACGTGATAGTGTTCAGTGATCCCGAGTGCCTTATGACCTTTGCCTGATTCAGCTTTCTTTCCATTTTGAGCCTCGTTTCAGATATTGCTCTGAAAGCATCGGGTGAGCAGGAGTGTGTCTGAATCGAGGAAGATCTGCTCACAAGTAAGTATTAAATACTTCAGTGTTTACTGTTCGAATACCACACTTTGTTAAAACACGGCTGCTTTTTAAGCTAATGTGTAGCGGTTTTTGAGCACGCATTGTATAGTTAATTCTGTTATTAATAAAACCTTAAATTCACATAATGGAATTTGGACGGCGCAAAGTAGTCTAGCCCCTGTACAACTGTACATGCCCGCTGATTAGAGCTTAAAACTACAGTAGCAGGAGTAGCAATAATGGCAACAACGAATTCGGCATTTCTCATGTCTTCTGCAGAGCCATCTTATTGGAATGCACTGCCCGAGATAAAAGAGGACTTGTGGCTTCATTTTTACAGACTGCTGCGTTGCTCTGTTCATGCAGACTACACGCTTTAAATTTATGATATTTACTGCAAGAGTTGATTTTCCAAGTTTTTTTTTTAATTCCTCGGATTTGAGCAGGCACTAAAATATTTCATTCAGGTTCGCCAAATACATTGTGGAACCCGTATTTCCAACGGAATGCTGTCTTACATGAAACCTTTTTGTTATTCGGTTCTGAAGTTTGAAAATGAAAATGGAAAGGGGTGACTCCCTTCGTAGGCTTGAAAGAAGTCCAAGCAACATAAAATCCCACGAATTCTCACAAATTGCATTGTGCTGCACCTTTCTTCTGCTGCTTTTATAATTCGGGCTTCAACATTTGAATGCATACCTTACTTCTGCTAATCACATTCAAGCATTCACTAAGCTTTTTCCTGTCCATTATGTTCTTGCTAAGCAGTTTCTCTGTTTGCCTCCTATTGTGATTGCCAGCGAGCACAAGAGGACTGGAACAGTGTAAGACAGGGTAAAATTGTCAGGAGTGGGATTTGAACCCAAGCCTCTATTTGGAGAGCGGAACACAAAGCTTAAAAGACACGAACCTATGAATTCATAATTTTAAACCATACGACTATCCTGAAGAAATGTATGCTGAATGCACCAGTTGCATCCGATTTTCCGTAACTTTAGGACGATTGACACGACTGGACGAAAACAATTTGTGGCGTTAAGCATGACATAGTCTTGCAGGCAGACAATGTTTTGTCCCACTACTTATATAATTTTATCGTTTTCTTGTTTAAAAAAAAAACACGGTCTTCTCGTTCCTAAGTCAGATTTTAAGTGCTTTCGAACCTTACTTCCAACCTAGACTGACAGCTCACTCGATCTGTTTGTGATCAGACTGTGGAGTGGATCTATACCAAATGCACGTTCCTTCCCAATGCTGAGGCGATCATTCGGAAGATGGGTGTGAAGAGAGACAGGCTTTGTAGAATAAAAAACAGGGCAGAATATGCAAGAACCCTAATTACTGGCGACAGTTATGTTCTTCTTACTACAGAGACTCCTACATTGCGAGTTTTTTTAAGACTTTGAAACTAAAGGAAAGTGGTGACAAATGAAGCAGACACAGGCGGGGCTTGAACCCACAAACTTGGGTTTATAAAACCAATGCCTTACCACTTGGCCACCGCACCTTAAAAGAGTTTTAACAAGGAGATACATAGCAGCGGTGTGACTCCAACAGATGCTCATGAAGAGACTGGAGCTTTAATCCAGCTCCTTAGAGAGCTCGGCCGCGTTACTCTCGACAGCGGCTCTTCAGCTCTTGTTGTTTGACCTAGTGGTGTTATGACGCATGGAAGCAACTGCAACTTCGTTTTCTGAGATGCTTTCTCTCACGAGGTGAAACCTCGACTTATTTGGCACCTCTGGATATAGTTCTTCTGTAGAGCAGGCTTTCACACCTCTGCTTATAGCGCCCTTCAAATCATTTTATTTTTATAGAAAGATGCATTCCAAAACAATATCTCCTGTTTTAAAAATGCTTTATGCGGCGTGTTTGATTAAACGGACAGTTTTCTTATTGTAGAATGCAGATCTGTGCAGCAATTGTACTGGATTTGACTGGGATTCTGAAATATTTATTGCAAAGGTATAACTTTCATGAACCTATAACAGACCTGAAACTCCCTAGCTTCCAATCACTGATGTTACTGTCCTGAAACTCGGACGTGATGTTCTGCAGACGTGCAGTGTCCCTTTACTCTCGTTGTTTTCAAAACGACCTCCGTTGTCGGGCGCAGTTGAAGTGGAATTGGCCTGACTGCACAGGAAAGTACAGAATGATAAAATGTTTCTACGGCTCAAAATGTCCCTTTAGACCCTCGTCACGTCTCTGTTAAGAGCGGGCAGGTAGAGAGCTTTTACAGATGCTCATGATTTTTCACACGGGGTGTTACCTGTTGTAGTGTCTCCCCAGTGGGCAAAAGATGTACTGTAGAATATACAGTACGTTGATTAAACGCATACCTTAGACATATAAATGTGGTCCGTAATGGGTCTAGAATGAAATTCTAATATACGTATATCATTATACGTCAATTAGACATCTCTGATTATACAGTATGTCCATTATACATAAATGGTTGGAGTTCTATTATACGGATACATTTAGAGGACTGTTATACCTATGTAGTTAAAGGTCTATTATACATCAAAGATAGGTCTTACAGGTGTAGAAACTAGTAAATCAAGCCAATGATTTGGTTTAGAAATTTATTCTGAAAATATACAATTATTCACACCTGAAAAATATGTAGTTCAAATTATGCATTTTATACAATATTGTAATAAACATGATAATCATCATAAAAAACACAACTAGTAAACTTCAGCTTCAAATTATAGTAACATGGGAATATATATAGTAATGACAAACACAAACTAATTACATTAACATGCTAATATTTAACTCAAAACCACATTTCGATTCAAATATAAGTTTTAAAAATTACAACTTCTATATTTCCACGAAAATAGTATTAATGTAGCACAAACACTACTTTCTAATAAAGACAGAATGAAACTGTTCTGTGTCTCATGGTGATCCTCCTCTCGATACTAATGAAATGTTTAATATGATCCCTCGAGAAAAAAAGGTGTCAATATCCGCCTGGAACGATTGATGCCCCATCAAACATTTTGTAATATCCCCGGAAGTTCATACTGCAGAAACCTGATTCGTGGCTTAAATTCAAGATAAACAGTCTTCCTAACTTCCCTTCGATAGCTCAGTTGGTAGCGCGGAGGACTGTAGTGGAAATGGTGAGGCATCCTTAGGTCGCTGGTTCGACTGCGGCTTGAAGAAAGGTGCTTTTTGTGAACTTTAATCAAAGAGTTAAAATAGCAAATCTTTTTCACTCAGACGTTGATCAAAAGCTCAATAAACCACGAAGCAGAGGCTCTTGTTCCGAATTAAACTCCCGTCTGAATGTCTTGTTTTGGCCAAAATCTGATCTTTGAATTTAGGGACTACTCTGTCGGCTTTGTAATTCAAAAGTATACACAAATGTCACGTTTTTTTTTTTGTAGATATAAAGGTGTTCTCTGTTTTCAAAGGAAAGGATATGTACTTAATTGGCTTTATGATTTGGAATTGATTTTGTATCGTTATATTATTGAGTTTGTGTTTTTTGTGTTTTTAACGTATTGTGGACTTATTTTTGAAACAAATGCTTACAAAGGCAAACAAGGCACACATCTGTTTATACCAGCGGTGAATTGTACATTTTTATTTACAAGCTACTCTGCACTTTTGGGAGTATAACAGGTTCGATATAAAGTGGGAAAAATATAAAAGGGGAAAATACCCCGGACTGCGTGTAAAGCCCTCGTTGTGACTGTTGTTTTATTGTTAAATACGGCGTACTGTGCACGAAATGTTGCAGAAACACAATCTGATATTTTAATAATTATTATTTTAATAATTTGATAAGTATGAGGCCCCGGATCCAAATCTTCAGTTCTGTTTTTTTTTTAAAGTGATATCTTCCCTTCCTCTCGTGGAAATCACACGATGTGAGCAATTGTTTTTTGTTCTTTTTTTTTCACGTTGCGATCCAAAGAGCCTCAGACGCCCAGTCTGACAGTAACCAAACCAGAATGGATTCTGCTGGGAGCCGGACTGAGCTCATTCTCACTCCCTGTGCTGAAAATTCGCATACTGTTATTTAGACATCGCAAACCAGTCCGACCTCATACAACATTCTGTACCCGCTGAGTAGATCTTATAGCAGCTACAGCCAGAGTAGCAGTAATGGCAACACAGTGCTTGGAGTTCAGCTTTTCTTATTTCTTCTGCAGAACCAGTGGTATCGGAAAATACTGATCCGCATAAGAAGCGCTACCGGTTTCAGATAGTTTTTATTGAGCGCTGCTCTAAACTTTACATTTGCTCAGGCTTGTTTTCCCCATGAAAAAAGACATTTCCCTAAATACATTTTACTTTTTTTTCATCAAGTAGAAATAAATAAAACATATCATTCCATTTAAGCGCCACAGGCAGGATGGCTGATGGTCCAAGGCGTTGCGTTCAGGTTGTAGTTTCCCCTAGAGATGTTTGTTCAAATCCCACTTCTGACAACGAAGTTAGAGTAGAAACGATAACATCCCTAAGTAAAAAAACATCTCACATTTCATGTGTTTAATGTTAAGTGTCTTAGTGGTTGCCTCGGTGGTTGATGGCTCTTCTCTCTTGCAGGGTGATGGCAAAATTCTGGAGAGAGGGAGTCTCCTACGTTAGGCTGCTCTTCGTCAAGAGCGGAGACAACAGGAACAGACTTCAAACCGACATTAATTACTGAGAGCAGGCGAAAACGTCTTTGGAAATGAGGAAATGTCTGCTGACAGTAAACAGAGCTCACGCTGAGCTGCGGACAAGCGCTCCTCGTTAGTACAGTGCTGAGTACCCCTGCTTGTTGCGCGGGAGACCGGGGTACGTTTCTGTGACAGGGCGCTGGTTTATTTTTTTTAATTGTTGAATCATATGTAAATGTTAAACAACTGAGCAGCATATTGCTATAGACCAGGATGGCCGAGTGGTTAAGGTGTTGGACTTAAGATCCAATAGACGAAAGTCCACATGGGTTCGATCCCCACTCCTGGTAGTGTTGTAATACGTTTTAAGTGACAGAACACTTTGATGATTTACACTCTATTTAAATATGAATTTACTCAATTTCAGTTCAGTTCTCTTCACTCCCACTCCCTGGCATAACTGAACTCTCACTATCGCATACTGAAGGCTTTACATCCATTAGCTGTGATACAGCTCCCAATAAAGACGGAATCAAACAGTTTGTTCTGTCTCTCATGATGATCCTCTTCTCGATCCAAATGAAATGTTTAATATGATGCCTCGAGAAAAAAAAGGAGTGAATTTCCGCCTGTAATGATTGATGCCCCATCAAACATTTTGTAACATCCCCGGAAGTTTATACAGTAGAATCCTGGTTTGTGGCTTAAATTCAAGGTAAACAAGACTAAGGAAACGAGTTGGAAACTTGATGTCGAATTAATCACCCGGAATATTTCACTACATTGGGCAATATGTGCCAGAGAGGAGTACTTTAGATCCCTTCGATAGCTCAGTTGGTAGCGTGGCGGACTATATTAGAAACAGTTAGGAATCCTTAAGTCGCTGTTTTCACTCCAGCTCGAAGGAAGGTGCTTTTGTGAACTTTAATCAAAGAGTTAAAATAGCGAATCTTTTTCACTCAGACGTTGATCAAAAGCTCAATAAACGATGAAGCAGAGGCTCTTGTTCCGAATTCAACTAACATCTAATTGTCTTGTTTTGGCCAAGATCTGATCTTTGAATTAAGAGACTACTCTGTCTGATTTGTAATTCAAAAGTAGATACAAATGTCACTGTTTTCAAAGGATAGGTACTTAATTGGCTTTATGATTTGGTATTGATTTTGTATCGTTATATTATTAAGTTTGTGCTTTCTGTGTTTTTTATCATATTGTGAACTTCTTTTTTAAACAAATGCTTACAAAGGCAAACACAGCACACATCTGTTATACCAGCGATGAATTGTACATTTTTATTAAGTACAATCTACTGTATTTTTAGAAAAAAATGGCGTACTGTGCACGATATTGTGATATCTTCTCTTCCTCTCGTGGAAATCACAAGATGTGAGCAAATGTTTTTTGTTCTTTTTTTTTCATGTTGCGATCCAAAGAGCCTCAGACGCACAGTCTGACAGTAACCAAACCAGAATGGATTCTGCTGGGAGCCGGACTGAGCTCATTCTCACTCCCTGTGCTGAAAACAGAATTATCTCTTCCCCGAACATCGTCTACAGCTGCTAGATATTGCTCTGCGTCCTACTGCTCCAGCAATTCCTTTGACCAAAGACAGATCACTTGTGCGCTTTTAACCTTCTTGCAGCTACAGGCTCTTTGATGGTTCATGCTGATCATCCTGTGGATCCAAAAGAACATTTTAAAGCTGATACATTTTCGATTGTAATTTGCATCTAGCTACAAGGTCCCTGGAAAAGAGATTTTATTAGTTGCGTGCAATCGGTATCTTTTACTTGACGTATGGTAGTAGAAATAGTTTGAAAAATGTTTTCTTAAGAAGATTGTATTACCAGGACCTGCCTTTAGCGCTCAGTAGCGATTTCGCTGTTGATATAGATGGAGAAGAAATGTAAGATGAATGGATGATCTAAGCTAAAATAGCCCTAACACCCCTCCTGTAACAGTGTTTGTATTCATAGCAAGTAATATTCTTTTTCAAACCCGACCGTTGCTTTTGCATTAGGTGTTATGTAACCATTAGCGGTTTCGGTAGCTTCTGAAGAGCGCACTTTTCCAAACTGAAGCCTATAAGAACATTATTCAAGATGCACCATGGCCCAGAATCGTGCATCGGGACAAGGATTAACATCAATTGAAAGTACTCCCAAATAAAAGATTTGACCGAAAAATTAAAAGAGTAGGCAAGTATTAAAACAACACCATAACTTCTTGACATAACTTCCAAACTCTTTCCTGGTTCAGGCCATGTAAAATGACATCATTAGTGGTCATGCCGAGGTTGTGAGTTTAAGCCTCACCTGGAGCAGCCTGGTTTTCTGTCTTGACATGTAAACAGTGTTTTGTGTTATTTGCTAAATGGAGAGAGGATTCTGTGTTAATTGTGCTCCTCCTTGAAGAGGTCAAGATGAGATGTTCACGAGGCTGGTGGTAAATATCCTATCCAGGAATATTTTTTGTTCTTTATTGGGGAATATCGAATATCCGGGCTGTATATCGGGGCTGTAGGGGGTCAGATATATAGATGTAGTAAACACATTAGTGGAGACGGTGTGTCTGCTCTCTGTGAGAGAGACTGGCGGGAAGAATAATCTGTGGTCTGGGAAGAAGAGACCCTCGTTGGAAGAGCGGCGCTCCTCACAGGAGAGAATGAAAAAAATCTTTTTCAGGGACGCTGATTTTTCTCTTTGGGGGAGTTAAAAGCACTTGTGGCGAGTGACCTAGTGGTGCAACGGTAGCGTGTCTGACTCCAGATCAGAAAGTTGTGTGTTCAACTCACGTCGAGATCAGCTGATGTGTTTGCAGGTGCTGTGTTGCATGTGTTTGCCGAACCCGGAAATTACACCACGCAGTTGGGTTTTATCTGTACACCACTTAAGTAATCTGAATGAAATAACAGAGCAGTACAAAACACCCAGTCAGGAGCTTATGCAGCGAATCATCTTGAACACGACAAGAGAAAAGGCACACTGCACAAAAAGCCTGATTTAAATCACAAAACCCCGGGAGAAGTCGAATCGACAATCTTATAAAACGAAATCAGACGCGTTATCCATTAAACCACTAGCCCGTCACGTAAATGAATTGCACCATGGTGAGTTCTGCGCCGCTACTAGTAATACCCCACCCCCATCTTAAATTCTAAGTGAGAAACGTGTTTTCTACATTTTTGTCAGTTTTAAAACTAGGAGTATACGGCACTCTGCACAGTGTACGAAGTAAATTATTTTCGCAGTAATTAATTTATTTATTATATTTATTAATAAAATAATAAAATAAATTTACTTCGAAGTACGAAGTACGAAGTAAATTATTTTCGCAGTAATTAATTTATTTATTATATTTATTAATAAAATAATAAAATAAATTTACTTCGTACACTATGCAGAGTGCCGTATACTCCTAGTTGCGGCACACACGATATATACAGTAAAAAGCCTCAGGCACTGTGTTAGATGTGTTTTCGACGTTATATATGCGTTTATTAATGTCGTCAATTTTACGGTTGCAATTCGACGTTGATTATACGTCGCAACGACGTATATATACGTAAAGCCGTATTTTCGCTGTGAATATACCTATATTCGACGAATCACCGCCGACTGGGAATAGGTTTATTCCATGCTGAAAAGAGAAGAGAGAAAACATCACGTTTCAGCTGTGAAACCTTCTTCAGGTTTGTTTTCTCTCTTCTCTTTTCAGCATGGAATAAACCTACAGTATTACTTGTTCCTTTGCAGATTCGAATGCTGACGTAGCTACCCACCTGAATATATTAAACGTTTCATCTATATGATTAACATAATGTTCTCCTGAATAACTACTCGAAAGAAGCCGCAGCTCAGGTGTTAGATTGGAAATCGGATCGGTGGATTTAGAGTACAGACTGAGAACTGACAGCTGACACAGTTCTTTTATAGAACCGTTTTGATTTTCTCTACTTTGTCCCCATAACGTCATTGTCCTGCTCGCAGCCGAGCCCGACACACGGTACCGTCTGGTTTCTGTCGCTGGGCGGGTCTGTGTGGGTTCTAATGCCCCAGTATTATGACGGGGACACTGGACTGTAAACAGGTGCCGTCCTTTGGCTGAGACGTAAAACCGAGGTCCTGACTCTGTGGTCATTAAAAATCCCAGGTCGTCTCTCGAAAGCGTAGGGGTGTAACCCCGGCATCCTGGCCCAATTTCCCATTGACCCTTACCAGTCATGGCCTCCTAATAATCCCCATCTCTGAACTGGCTTCATCACTCTGCTCTCCTCCCCACTAATAGCTGATGTGTGGTGAGTGTTCTGGCGCACTAGGGGAGTCCCCATTACCTCTAAAGCGCTTTGAGTGGAGTGTCCAGAAAAGCGCTATATATGTTTAAACAAATGTAATAAAAATATCATGTTTGATTAATGTAAAAACTGATAAAGCTAATGCTTTTTTCAGGGCTATATCTACTTTTTTTAAAAAAGAGAAGTCTGTCGCGATTGTGAAATTTGGAGAACATGCACCAGCGGGTGCCTTCACATCTCCAGCTTCAGTCTCGCCTGTAGCTGCAAGAAGGTTAAAAGCGCACAAGTGATCTGTCTTTGGTCAAAGGAATTGCTGGAGCAGTAGGACGCAGAGCAATATCTAGCAGCTGTAGACGATGTTCGGGGAAGAGATAATTCTGTTTTCAGCACAGGGAGTGAGAATGAGCTCAGTCCGGCTCCCAGCAGAATCCATCCTGGTTTGGTTACTGTTGACTGTGCGTCTGAGGCTCTTTGGATCGCAACGTGAAAAAAAAAACAATTGTTCACATCGCGTGACTTCCACGAGAGGAAGGGAAGATATCATTTTTAAAAATATCAGGACTGAAGATTTGGATCCGGGGCCTCATACTTGTCAAATTATTAAAATAATAGTTATTAAAATATCAGATTGTGTTTCTGCAACATTTTGTGCACAGTACGCCATCTTTATCTAAAAATAAAACAGTCACAACGAGGCCTTTACACGCAGTCTGGGGTATTTTTCCCTTTTATATTTTTGCCACTTTATATCGAACCTGTTATACTCCCAAAAGTGCACAGTAGATTGTACTTAATAAAAATGTACAATTCACCGCTGGTATAAACAGATGTGTGCCTTGTCTGCCTTTGTAAGCATTTGTTTAAAAAATAAGTTCACAATACGATAAAAACACAGAAAGCACAAACTTAATAATACAACGATACAAAATCAATACCAAATCATAAAGCCAATTAAGTAGCTATCCTTTGAAAACAGAGAAAACCTTTATATCTACAAAAAACTTGACATTTGTATGTATTTTTGAATTACAAAGCAGACAGAGTAGTCCCTTAATTGAAAGATCAGATCTTGGCCAAAACAAGACAATCAGACGTGAGCTGAATTCAGAACAGGAGCCTCTGCTTCTTCATTTATTGAGCTTTTGATCAACGTCTGAATGAAACAGATTCGCTATTTTAACTATTTGATTAAAGTACCTTCCTTCGAGCCGGAGTCAAACTAGCAATTTAAGGATTCCCAGCTGTTCCCACTACAGTCCTTCACTCTACCAGCTGAGCTATCGAAGGAATGTCAGGTGCTGCTCTCTGTCACATACTGCCCAATGTTGTGCAATGTTCCGGATGATTTAAATCACAGATCGACATCGTTTCCAACTCGTTTATTAGTCTTTTTTACCTTGAATTTAACCCACGAACCAAGATTCTACTGTATAAACGTCCGGGGATATTACAAAATGTTTGATGAGGCATCAATCATTCCAGGCGGAAATGGACTCATTTTTTGTCTCGGGGGATCATATTAAACATTTCATTTGGATCGAGAAGAGGATCACCATGAAGAACAAAACTAAGTTTCATTATGTGTTTATTAGAAGCTTTATCACAGCTAATGCATGTAAAGCCTTTAGTATGCGACAGTGAGAGTTCAGTTATGCCGGGGAGTGAAGAGAACTGAAATTTAGTAAATTCATATTTAAATAGATTGCACATCTTCTAAGTGTTCTGTCACTGCAAAATTACAGGAGTCTACCAGCTGCCAGACGTGCTTGTTTTGGGACTATTTCCAATAAGTATCACATTAGTAGTTGTGTGTCCTTACTGGTATCTTTTAAACTGTGAGGGACATTCGGTTATATACAAACGAGACAGAGACACAGTAATAATCCTATTTTACAGTGTCCTGCATTTTAATTTACTGATCAGATAAATTGAAATGTTCTGATTCAGAACCCCTGCAGTTCGTACTAATTAGAACTCAACAATGCTCCTGAGTCCTGAGCACTACACTGAGCACACGTTCAGCTGGGCTCTGACTTTGTTCAGTATGACTTTTTGTTGCATTTGATTTCGGAGCTGGAGATGATCTCCATATTCTACTGCACTAACAAGTCTGAAACACAGTACACACAGTACACACTTTTTAAGTGAAGTCAGGTTGTTAAAAAATTAAACCAGCGCCCTGTCACAGAAACGTACCCCGGTCTCCCGCGCAACAAGCGGGGGTACTCAGCACTGTACTAATGAGGAGCGCTTGTCCGCAGCTCAGCGTGAGCTCTGTTTACTGTCAGCAGACATTTCCTCATTTCAAAAGACGTTTTCACTTGCTCTCAGCTTTTTATAGACGGTCATAAACGCTCATGAAGTAATTCATTTCAGTTTGAAGCCTGTTTCTGTTGTTTCCGCTCTTGATGAAGAAAAGCCGTGCGTGTGAGACTCCCTCTCTGAAGAAGATTGCCGTCACCCTGCAAGAGAGAAGATCCATCAATCACCGAGGCAACCACTGAGACAATTAACATTAAACACGTGAAATGAGAGATGTTTTCTACCTAGGGATTTTATCGTTTCTACTCTAACTTCTTTGTCAGAAGTGGAATTTCAACAAACGCCTCAAGGAGAAACTGCAACCTGAATGCAACGCCTTAGACCACCAACCATCCTGCCTGGGGCTTTTATATGGAATTATATTTTATTTATTTCTACTTGTTGAAAAGAAAAAAGTGAAATCATGTAATTAGGGAAATGTGTTTTGTTCATAGGGAAAACTAGTACGAGCAAATGTAAAGTTTAGAGCAGCGCTCAATAAAAACGATCAGAAACCGAAAGCGCTTCTTATGCGGATCAATATATTCCGATACCGCTGGTTCTGCAGAAGAATAGCCGAACTCCAAGCACTGTGTTGCCATTACGGCTACTCTGGCTGCAGCTGCTGTAAGACCTAGTCAGCCGGCACAGAAAGTTGCAGGAGGTCAGACTGGTTGGCACTGTCTAAATAACAGTGTGCGAATTTAAGCTTATGTATTACTATTTACAATGTAATACATGCTCTAAAAGCGTTAATCCTGCACTGGCTGCTATTTGAAACGCCTTCATCAAAGACGCGAATTAGAGATTTATGCAGCTGGCTTTTATGCTTCACAATACATTGCAATCAGGAAAATAAACCAATTAGAATAATGCAAAACAACGTCTGTTCTTAAAAATGATAGCTGTTTTACACTGACGTCGCTCTTTATGAGATAATCCAGATTGTGAAGACGACTGCACCCTAGCAGATCAAAATATTACACAAAGGCTGTAAAGCACACTCTGAATCGATCCGAAAATTTGATTTCCGCGAACCGTTTAGGCTCCAACAGGGAACTTGGCGCGTCTCCTGCAAAGCATTTACTTTACTGGTGCTTTTAACAGACCGTTTTATCTAGCTCGTCAGGATGGCCGAGTGGTCTAAGGCGCCACACTCAAGAACTCTTGTCTTTCCTTGCTTGGGTGTCCCGGTCCTCTGAATAGACGGGTGGGTTCATATCCCACTCCTTACAGCTACTATCTTACATGTTTCCCGACTGTTGTGCTCGCTAACACGGAAAAATGGAGAAACCAGTTTGCGGGCACATGATAGGCAGGGAAATGCTTCGTGAACTCTTCAATGTGATCAGCAGAAAGTCAAATAGGCTTCGAATTCTGCCTTAAGAACTGTTTGGGCTGCCTGTAATCTGGAAAGATTTACTGCAAGGTATGCATTCAAATGTGAAAGACCGCAATAAAAAAAAACAGAAGAAGATTTATTAAAACATTGTTTTCCTTGCGGTTTCTCCTGTATTTCACTAAATGTGGCATTGTGAAATCAACCTGTAGCCCTACAGAATGCAGTCACTCTCCCAGTGACAGCGGCAGGAGCCGAGACGATTACAGTATACAGATGCAGCCATTCAAAGTGCGCGTCACAGACACGTACCGCAGGTGACGTCGCTCAGTATGACGCAAGATGACGCGTGGCACCGCAGTACGTGATTGGTTGACCGACAGGGGCACTCGTGGTCCGTTGGTCTGTCGTAGAAAGACTTACAGTAAAAACGTCTTTGCTGTGCCCGTTGTAGATATTGAATTTTACCACTGAAGGGAAATCTTAGTAGCTGAGCATAAAAAGAATAGGAGCATACTGTAACGCGTGTGAAGGCCATAAACGATATTAATTTTGGAACATAAACATACAGTATATACTGTAGCTGGTCTTGGTACTTTAAAGAAAAAAATACACACCAGTATTCCATTTCTCCCTAAACATTTTAAGCTTTGAAGTCTTTAACTAACATGATACCGGAGTCAACAAGCATACTTTTAGAATTTGATTAAAAGGGAATATAATATGGAATCGCGTATCTAAAGAATTTAATAACGGTATTCGTGTGCTGCGACAGGGCTGTGTAGGGCTTTTTCGCCTGCCTGTTCATGCGAGCTGTCTTCTAGCCGACTGGTCTAGGTGCGTGACTAGCAACTGGGAGGTTGTGTGATCGAATCCAGCTGGTGCCGGACTTTTCTTTTAACAAACATTTCTTCGAAAAAATAGAATAGCGATATTATGGACAATAAATTGACTTTTATATTTCAAAATATCGCAACATGAACGATATTTGCGATATTTTGAACATATCTTCCCTTCTGACAGCGGTTCCTCCTTCTATTGTGTGTGTGTGTGCAACAGAGTAAATTTTTATAGAGAAATGGAGGCTGGACAGTATGCGTTACAATATAAACATTTATATTGATTTAAATCGTGTTCTGATTTAAATCGCAAACGCGTGTTTAATTATGTGTTTTTTAATCATAATCAGGCTAATGCATTTCTACATTTTCTGTATGAACCAGCTTAGAGGTTCATACAGAAAGACAGCTTGTGTTTAAATTGAGTGTAAGGTAATTTATGCTTCTAAAGTCATGGTCAGCATTTATTATTGTACTGTGCTGTAAACTTTTTCTGTGCCTAGTCACATTATTTTATAGCGTTTTTATTGCGTTATTAAATCCGGTGGCGCTGTGTGTTAGAGTAGTTTCCTGACTCCCTTGTCACATGGTCTGTGATTGAATCCCATAGAACTATGACTTTATTTTTTAACAAACATTTCTTTGAAAAAATGAAACGTTTCCCTTGGTCAGAGATTAAATAAAACCTCACTCGCACCAAACACATTTATATTTCTAAATATCACAAAATACGTTCATTGTCTTCCAATCGAGTCGAGTTGACATTGGAAGCCTGCCACACCCGGACTGTTAAACCAACGCATTAGCACGTCAAAGCCCATCGAGGGTATTGAGCCAGTATTGCCTTTAGTATTCCCCCCTCTCCCCTCAATTCAATTCAATTCAAGGTGTTTTATTTGCATGACAGATGGGTACAAGCAGTGTTGGGTATGTATATTGTAACGCTTACGGCAGACAGGCACTGTGTAAGAGCCGGCGCACCAGAGCAGCGCACCGAGGGAGCGTCTGCATTTCTAACTTAGTTTTTAAAATTAGTCAAGCAATATGAAGCATCTCCTTTTACTTAGTGCCTGAGCATAAAAAGAATAGGAGCATACTGCAACGCGTGTGAAGTCCATAAACGATATTAATTTTGGAACTTAAACATACAGTATATGGCTGGTCTCGGTACTTTAAAGAAAACATACACACCAGTATTCCATTTCTCCTAAACATTTTAAGCATCGAAGTCTTTAACTAACGCGATACCGGAGTCAACAAGCATACTTTTAGAATTTGATTAAAAGGGAATATAATATGGAATCGCGTATCTCAAGAAATTAATAACGATATAATTATATTCATGTTGCAAAAGAACTGCAACGGACATAAAAACTCCCTTGCTTTTAACAGAGCGTTCCATAATTTCTAACTACGAAAATGCCAGGTGAAAGGATTTGTAAACATATTTTGTTAAAGCAAGTCAGAACCCATTCAGAGCCTACATTACATTTTAGCGTTTCATTCTGAGCAGAAGACCCTCACACCTGAAGAAGGGGGAGGTGTTTTTCGCTGGAAATCTCGCCTGCTTCTACTTTACAACCGGAGTGCTGGCTGTGACGAATTAAACCGGTATTACAGGTTACAATCACAGACCATGTGACATGGGAGTCAGGAAACTAACACAGCGCCACCAGATTTGATAACGCTATGAAAACGCTATAAAATAATGTGACTAGGCACAGAACAAGTTTACAGCACAGTACAAAAATGCTGACCATGACTTTAGAAGCATAAATTGCCTTACACTCAATTTAAACACAAGCTGTCTTTAGCCCTCTAAGGTGGTTCATACAGAAATGTAGAGATCCAGGCTCAGAACACACAGCTTCATTAGCGAATACATATGCAGGACAACTAGAGAAGACGTTTTACAGAGGATGGATTTTTAGAAACATCCCATCAGTGACATCACTGAAGTCAACTCCTAGGTACTGTAACTGTCGTGTGGATAGTTTCACAAGAATCAGACAAAGGTTTAAGCATCGCTTGTTCTAGATAAAACTGCAAAAAAAAACAACAACCCATAATGTACTTCTTTGCGGCTCTGTTTGCCCAAATCATATATTCACAACGTGAAATCTAGAAAATAATATTACGTAACCAAAATCCGCAATATGGAAACAGAACCTGTGTAATTGTTGATAGATGATGTACTCGTAACATTTTTTCAAGACGAACTACAACATTTAAAAAATGACTTGTATGTACTTGATATCTCTAATCAATCCACGGGTCCCAGCACGAAACGAAAGTAAAACGCATACCGTTTCGCGCTTCTTATTAGTTGCTCAAAAGTAATTTGACCGTATGAAATGCATAATATAAACCTAGAAACATATACGTGAGTAGTACTTAAGCACTGTAGTATCGGTGTTAAGACATACCTCTCAAATACTGTAAATCAAGTTAAAAATATCTCAAGATTCTGGTCATAATGAAACCATGTTTCGTGTATGTTTTCTTTAAAGTACCGAGACCAGCCATATACTGTATGTTTATGTTCCAAAATTAATATCGTTTATGGCCTTCACACGCGTTGCAGTATGCTCCTATTGTTTTTATGCTCAGCTACTAAGATTTCCCTTCAGTGGTAAAATTAGATATGAATATTCAATACTTAAACGGGCACAGTTAAGACATTAAATATACATATACATACTGTATACAGTACAGTTTGCATACGGTAATATGTTTATGTCCCTAAATCAATCTCTTTTATGAGCATGTGAAAGGCATGGTGAATCACTGTACTTTGCATGATTGGAAAAAAATGCGTGATTGCGAAATGCTGTGGCGTTACTTTTACAAAGACGGTCAATGAAAAAAAGAATGTGGACCAGGGCAATACTTTGAGTTTACAGCTTGTCCAAGGTCATTTATTATTAATACTATTATTAATATCTTCGTTAAAGACTTTGATGGCTACAGCTCAAACATGAGAGGTTGAGCTTTATTAGCTCCACCTTGCGGAAATTCCGGATACTATTATTTTGCTAGCGGTATTTACCGGTAACTCGCGGTATTTACCGGTAGCTTGCGGTAGACTGCGTACAGCGTACCGGAAAATAATGCGGTATCGCCCGCGCATTTTGAATGGCTGCATCTGTATCACAGCTCGAACAGAGTTCGAAAATCTAGGCAAAGTGATTCATAGAACATGTGTATTAAACTTTCCTATGTGCCTGGCCTTACTGAAGTATTTGTAGCTGTATTTCAGCTTCTGTCTATTTCTATACTTTACAGTAGATAGTGTTTAGCCAGAGAGATACAAGCGCTATACCCCCACAGTAACCGTCCAATAACCTTAACTAAAGCAGGAAGATCAGTTTCTGCTCGACACAGCTGTTTTCTGAACTGCAAATCTCCAACACAGGCTGGAGGCGCTGTGTGTCCAGGCTGAGCGGTTATATGAGAAAAGACTCAGCGAGCTGCAGGTGCGGCTCATTACTCTGCGCTCCCCATGCGGAATGCACGCGTCCTCCCTCCTTTATTACCTTCATACACTCCTCTCAAACCACAGCAAACTCCGTGAACATTTACTGGGTCTTTCTTTCCGAGATCACAGGCAGAAACAATAAACACGCTGAAAACAGGAAGGTATTCCTGATCGTAGGCGAAGATGCGCAAAAATAAATTTCCTAAAATCCAATAAAGTCCTGTCACGTTCAGTTACTATTCTGATGTATCTGAATAGTTATGGCAATGTTGTTAAAAAAAAGAGATAAATGAACTTTTTTATTTCATTCGAGCTGTAAATTTGAAAATGTTTTATTTTCAATTATCTAAATAATACAAAACACAATCACTCATCGTAAGCGTCTGACCATTGATATTCCGGAATTATAAGCCCGTACACAGGCATTGCGAAATCACACGCTGACAAGCAATTCAACGAATATGATGCCTTTCAGGGGCTGAATATTAGACACGAGTCATCGTGCGGAGTTTTTTCCTCCACTACCGCAGTCTTTGCTTCGGACCACCCCTCTTGCCACATTTGCGCTTTATTTTCGATTTTCTGTATAGAACACCGAATATCTTGAGGAAGTCTGGCAAGCGAAGACTGCTGGATTATTGACGTGCAAACATTGGTTCAAAATCAACATCCTCTGCTATGTTGCTTCTTTGATAGTTTCTTCAAATTCCTCATCTGACTTTTAATATCGAGGGATATTGAGCATAATACCATACTATTTGTAGCTTTCTTTTGATCGCCTGTTTTATTAAAATGCCAGCCTCTTTTACAGTTATTTTAGATGTTTGGCAAGGTGTAATATCCTCCCTCGCATCCTCAGCTAAAATATTTTAAAAGTACAACAAAATTGCATTATATTGAACAGCACTAGGTTAACATTTAGAATTCAAATTAAGGTAAATATACGAAAATATTAAAATATAACTCCGGCGATCTGTCGTTTTTGCTTGTCAAGTTCTCAGATAATTTTGCACTGTATTTTTAATTATTTTAGCTGAGGATGCAACAGGAGTATAAGTGAATTCTCCCGCCACACATTGGAACATAAATTTCCATGGGTGAATACTATCTGCTTGGAAGTTGCCCTTGTCGGTAATTATTGGAAATTCCCGGTAATGTTGACTCTATCGCAGTCTTTACCTCTGACCAACCCTCAATTGTTTACTACTACAAATATCAAAATAGTTAAGGTTTTGCGGACAAATTAAATATCTGTGGTGATGATGTTTACTATGGGAGGAAGTGCGTCCCTGGGTGGGCTCAAAACACCCAACGTTGGGTTAAGAGCCGAACACGCCAACCAAATGCACCACAGAAACGCTTACCCGCCCCTTTTTGGCATTTACATACTTTTGGTGAACACAAAATTCGCTCACATTTCATCTTTCGTAAGATATATGATTTAAAAAAATTCCACAAAGGAAATGAATACATGCATTAAACCAAATCAAGCCCTCTGTGAGTGTCCCAAATGATCTGTTCTGTAAAACAAGACAGGAAGAAAGGCTTCGCTAGAATTTGAACGCAGGATTTTCTCTTTATTAAACAGGTGCTTTAACCAGCTAAACCACGGCACCGGCAGAGCACTATGCTTACAGCCACGTGGACATACCGCTCTGAGACATCTGCGTTCGGTGTGCGCTGAGCCTGCTCGCCGAGCAAGTTGCCTCCTTTTCATGCACTAGCAGCCCCGATACTAAGAGACAGGATGAGAAATGGCTTTTATCTGGCACTTTTCATATCCAAGGAGATCGATGTGCTTTCCGTGTACAACAGGGTGTCCTCTATACTCGCCACTGAAGCACAGGACACGCCTGGTGGATTGACATCACTCAAGCAAAATAGTGAAATGGCAGGTGGAAGAGGAAAATGACCCTCAAGAATGAAGAAAGATGATCTTGAGCGCGCCAACTCATGTCCGAAGGGGCTGACTTTCTTGACGAGGTGGCCGAGTGGTTAAGGCGATGGACTGCTAATCCATTGTGCTCTGCACGTGTGGGTTCGAATCCCATCCTCGTCGTCTTGAGCTTCTGACTTGTGATCCATTTCTAAGTTGGGTTTGTGCACTTTTGCTACTGTAGTAGAGCAGTAATATTTCTAGCGTTGGCTGAACATGGCTTACAACAGTAGCTGACAGACAATAGTCTCTTAATATTTAGGTTACACTTATGTTTTGTACTGCTTTCACCTGATATTAATAGTAGTCCTGATGAACGGTTTTGGGACATGGTGCATCTTGAAAAATGTTCTTGTTAATTTCAATTAGGAAAAACTGCTCTCCCCAGAAGCTGAAACAGGTCGTGTTTAAATAATATGCAATGCAATAGCAACGTTTGGAGTTGAATCTAGATATGAGTCCTTACCTGTTACAGGAGGCGTTTTAGGACTTTTTTTTTACCGCATATAAAGCTATCAATTCATCTTACATTTCTACTACATCAGTATTAGCAACGTTATCTTTACCTAGCACTAAATGTAGCTTTAAATAAGAGTAAATTTTAAAATATATGTAAAAGTAAATGCTATTCCATATATTGTAGCTTTGTGGTATTTAGAATGTTTATCTGAGGATGCAAGGGAAAGTATTATACCTTGCGAAACATCCAAGACAAAGGTAAAAGAGGCTCATATTTTAATAAAATTTTCGATCAAAAGAAAACCACTCTGTATATCATCGTTAATATCCCAAGATATCGACGTTCAGTTGAAAGATTTGAAGAAACTCTCCAAGAAGCAACTGCAGTAGCGGAGTTTTGATTTGAACCGATGTTTGCACCTCAATAATCCATTAGTCCTCGAAAGAAACAAAGGCAAGGATGTTTTGAGTGTCACCATGATCCTCTTCTCAATTCAAAAGAAAGGTTTTGTATGATCCTGATTCCACTAGAAAAAGAGTCAATTTCTGCCTGCACTGATATCCCTTCAAACGATTTGTAAGATCTCTGGTAGAATATACAGTAGAATCCTGGTCTATTTCTTCTACTAAAAGAGACTATGGGACTGAGTATTTTGATGTCGAACTGGGATTTAAATAAACAGAAACAGTACACTACATTGGGCTACGCGTATGACAAAACGTGGGCGTTTCAAGTCGACCTTTCCATAGCTCAGTTGCTAGAGCGTACAACTGTTTAAAAAAAGCAGCGGGCGATTATGTCGCTGTTTTGAATCCGGCTCGAAGGATGGTGTTTTCTTGCTCCTTAATTAAAAAGTGAAAACAGCGAATTTGTCTTTCACTTTTACGTTCACCAAACGCTCAGCAAACAGAGAAGCAGAGGCTCCTGTTCTGATCTATCCTCACGTCTGATTGTCTTGCTTTGACCTTTAAAATGTGCACTGTTGACGGTTCACTCTTCCTAACACAATTAAAGACCTGCGGAAAAAACTCGGTATCGGGAGTTTAGTTCAGTGGTAGCGCGCACGTACTCTATGAAGCTTCGTTTTCAATCGCTGGTGTCTCCACTCCCGATTCTTTTTAAACGCGATATCTTTCCTTCCTCGTGTGACTTCCCTCGTGTGTGAATTTCAGGGAGACACATAAACCCTTTGTCTGTTTTAAAGATACATTTTTTTTAAAACCAGACAAAACGAAAGACGTAGTAATTAGACACACGTAAAAAACACGTGAATCTAATTGAGAAAATGTGGACAGGGGCAATGCATTACTAGTAGCGGCTCTGAGCTCACTGTAGTGCAGTTGACTAAAGTGACAGTAGGGTTAGTGGCGCAATGGATAACGCGTCAGACTTCGAATCAGAAGATTGCAGATTCGATTCCTGTCTGGCTCGTGAAGCTTTTAAACCACGCTACTCAACACTGTCCCCTAGTGTGTGCGGTCCTACACAACCTTACTATTGACTGGATGAGTCTCCTGTTCCATCTCCAGTTCTTTCCACACATTCTGCCTGTTTCACCACCGTTGTTGTAGGACAACAGCCACAGATATGAGAAGAGATACTGTTCCGAACAACTGTCTTAAATAATCACGTTGATAAAGGTGACAATAAGTTTTTTTTCTTTAACGTAACCTTACATTTGCCTATAAAGTTCACACTATTTTCTGTAGCCACAGATCGCCAATATTTCTGCTGTCTCCTGAGAAACACAAGTATAGAGTTCAAACACAATAAATAATACCACAAATCTATTCAGTTAACACCCAGATGTGACAGAACGGATGTAAGACTTACACCCCCTTTAAATATGTATTTCCTTAATTTCAGTTCTCTTCCCTCCCCAGTATACCTGCAAATTCACTATCACATAATAAAGGCTGTACATGCATTACCTCTAATACAGCTACTAATAAAGATATACATTAAAGTTAATTATTAATAAATAATACTATTATTCATAAAGATGTGTATTCATAAGATTCATCGTGAATAGTTGTGGTGTCTGGAAAGCAACGCCAGTGGGCAGTGATTCGTCAAATATACGTATTGTAACGCCCTCTCCCGGTTGTGAAGAGGAAGCGCCCCTAGGCGCTCATAGTACCGCTGGGCAGGCTGGGAGTTGTAGCCGGGGAGAGTCTGAGGGTCAGCACGATGACCAGCAGCTGACCCTACCTGTGTAAATAATGTCATAGTAGTTCTAGTGTCCTGTGTAGTCTTATAAGTGTATAGCTTGTTGTTAAGTAATTACCACCCTAAAGATGTTTACATGCTCCGTCAGTCTCCTCATGTGTGTGTATATTCTGTGTTTGGTTTTGTGTGGTTGATAAAGAATAAAGCTATCGTTTGGTTCATTTATCTCATCTCCATTGGTCCTTTGTCCTGAGAAGAACCTGTAAATGCTACATTGGTGTCAGAAGCGGGCAGGATGGACAAACCGTGGCAGACATTAACCGATTCTGTCAAGCGCTGGCTGACTCTAAAAGAGACAGAACCCACCGGCAGCGCACATATGGAGCCTGAGCAACTCCTGGGTGCGACAGGTGGCCACAGCCCACAGTACCAGGGCTACTTAGTAGTGGTTCTGCCGGTAGAATTGGGGCAACTGGCTGCTACTCCTGGCCAGCAGATACCCCAGAGAGAAGATACCCTCCCTTCCGGAGCCGACCAGCGATTCCCACACTCATCGGCGCGGGTGCGACCTCTACGACTGGGAAGCGCCTTGGGAAACCTATGAGGCGCAGTTCCAGCTCGCGGCCCGAACGAATGGCTGGAACCGGGCAGAGATGGCCAGCCACCTGGCTGTGGCGCTGGAAGGAGCAGCCTGCCTGGTGCTCCTGGATTTCCCGGAGAAGGACTGAGGAGAATATGCGGCACTGGCAGCAGCTCTTCGGCTGCGCTTAGGCGTGGAGGAGGTGCCGGACCTGATGCGGGAGAGGCTGGCCCTGCGGCGGCGCCGACCAGGAGAGCGACTGGGCCCGGTTGCCGCTGATGTCATGTTCCTCGCCCGCCGAGGATACCCAGCTTTTCCCCGGGAGGCGCAGCGGGAGATGGCTCTCCAGGCCTTTCTCAAGGCCCTCTCACCCGAGGAGCTGCAGCGCCATGTACAGCTGGCAGCGCTGGCATCGCTGGAGCAGGCCTTGGCCCTTGCTACACGGACTGAGGCCGTGTTCGGGGTGGCTGGAAGTGCCAGCAGATGCAGTGCGCCCTGCCGGCTGACCGAGGCGGCGACGGAGGAGTCCAGCGAGGGGGAAGAGGAGCCAGCCCATGCAGCAACCACCGCGGAACAGCCCCGCACGCTGTTTTGCGACCGCTGCGGGAAGAGGGGACACCGAGCCCGGTACTGCCGGGCACCCGAACCTCGCACTCCTCGATCGGCATCGGGAAACGGGAACAGGGCGGCACAGCGCGGGAATGGCTGCCCGCCCTTGAACACCTCAACCCCCACTCCGGAGAGCGCTGTTAAGACCGGCGCCCCTCACGCCACCGTGGGGCGAGTCGGCTGTAGCCGGGGCCTGTACCTCCACTGCCAAATCGAGGACCAACCCTGCCTGGCCCTGCTTGACACCGGTTCATCGGTAACCCTACCCTACTTTTCAAAAACCTGTCTGTGTGTTTGATTATTTTTATTTAAAAAAAGTTCAATATTGATCATAACTAAAGAAATTAATGATCACGAACAAAAAAAAGGGCTGAAGATGCGAGTCGCTCTTGAATCAGAGCTGGGTGACACAGGCTTCTGTTCTGATATGGTTGTACGAGAAGCAAGAGGAATCGCTTCTCTCCTATGGAGCATGAGCTGAATCAGGAGTGAGACATTTCGCGTGTTCGTGCATATGTCAATGCATGACCTACATTGTAAAACTAAAACTAAATTAAAAACTAACATTAAGTTATCAGAGACATTAAATTATATACAAACAAGAGACAGGCAAAGTAATAATTCTACATTAAGTGTCTTACACTGACCAAACTAATTGAAATGGTCTTATTCAGAGCCTGTGCAGTTCGTGCTAATTAGAACAACACCAGTACTGAACCCTCAGCACCGTACTGAGCACAAGTTGAGCTGCTCTCCAACTTTGCTACCCACGGGTTTTCGTTGCAATGGAGCTCAGAGAAGGAGCTGATCTCCAGACAGTAGTGTTAAGTTGTCTGCAGCCTCATGCGAATTTCGACAATTTACCCAAAGTGTTTTCTATAGCTTTCAGGTGCAGTTAATTTATATAAAGGAAGGTAAATCGTTTTAACGCAACAAAAGCCAGGCAGGAGTCAAACATACAATTTCCTGATCTGAAGTCAGACGCGTTATGCATTATGCCATTGGTCTTACATCGCTCAATTGCACCATAGTGACCTCAGTGCCACTCATAGTAATACATACTGTATTTCTGATTGAGCGCTGAGTGCAAAGGTTGAATAAGCTTTGCTCCTGCCAACGATTCGGCGTGAAAAAGCACAGCATTAAAGTTTCACAGACAAATGCAGCATGCCGACAAAACCAATTTTAAAAACAACTACGGCACACTACGATTCGCACCGACTCAAAAGTGATCACGGCAGATGTTGTTCCCTGCATAACGCTGAAGGGACCAAAGAGCATTGCTGTTGGGAAGACAAAATGAGGCTTTTTTCTGCCTTGATGTTAAGCTGACAAATACTATCTTGAAACACCTAGTTCAGTTTCTCGACAGACTGTCAAGCAAAGTTTTTACCCATTGAACTCGCAATAGAAGGACGGTCTTAACCCACAAACACTTAGCAGCAGCGAAATTCAAACCTACCCCTGCGAAGAAATTTTTGTACAAACCCAGCAACTTAGACCACCCAGCCACACTCCCAACACCTTACTTTTTTCAGAGAACGCCGGGTTCAGCTCTTGGTGTGCGACGCGTGAAAACGACTGCACCTTCATTTTCCGAGATGTTTCCTATCACTTCTTTGTCAGCTCTGAATATAGCTCTTTTTTGGAGCAGGCTTCAGACCTTTTATTTAATGTATAAAGGAGGGCGCATTCCTAAACGTGTAATTCCTGTTTTAGAAATGTTTTGGGCGGTGTGTTTTATATAACACACAAACAGTGTTCTGTTTGTATTCTGTAGACCTCTGTAGCAATCGTACTGGATGTGACACGGATTCTGAAATGTTTCTTGAAAAGGTATTTAGGGTTGCTTGAATCTATAATAAAAAAGTTACCTGAAACTTCCTACCTTCCAATCACTGATGTCGCTCTCCCTATACCTGTACGTGATGTTTTGCAGATGTGCAGTGTGCCTTTACTCCTGTATTAAAAACGACCTCCGTTGTCGGTCGGAGTTGAAGGAGAACTAACTGCACAGAAAAGTACGTAACGATAAAATGTTTCTACACTTCAGAATGTCCCTATAAATCCCTGCTCACACACATCGGTGTGGGGAGCGGGCAGGTAGAGAGCTTTTACAGATGCTCATGATGTTTCTCACGGGGTGTTACCTGCGGTAGTATCTTTCTCTGCGCCTTTGGAAAGAAAAGAGCGGCTCCAGTGCAAGGTAAGGTCAGAACAGCCGGTCTTCTTGTCTTACAAAACAAGAAATTTATATCAACAGGGAAATTGAACAATACAGAAATCAGCGCAGTATAAAATAGGAAGCAATCAAACAAAATGCTCAGAAAAAATCGTAGTTGAGTAAATTGGTGTAAAAAAAATATTTGTAAGCAAAGGAGAGCCCGCGCTGCGCGTGAAACACATCAATCGTTCAGCATTTCTGAAATGTTTAATTGAATTGACAAAGAAATCCTCTCCTTAAACTTCGAAAAGGATTATCTGTTGAGCCAGCAGGCATAACACTGCAGTTGCCCGTTTCTCACAGGTGTTTGAAGTTGTGGATAACTTTTAGCAGGTTTGGTGCCCTGGCTTAGCTGGTTAAGACGCCTCACTAAAAACCAGAAGACCCTGGGTATGAATCCCAGCGGTATCTATTTGTAGACAACAGGCCACTCATTGTCAATATTTATGGAGCTCAATTTAGAGACAACGGGAGAAGCATGAGTTACAGCTTTCTGCAGCTGTTTTATGTAACTTTGTATCTGTTGGCTCTGTGACGCAATGGCGAGCATGTTGGACTTTTATTCCTTGGTAGAATTAAGTCATTCAAAGGTTGTGGGTTTGAGTCCCACCAGAGTCACATACCATTTTGATTCAACCTTTCGAAATCCTCTAGGGATTGGTGTTGATCAAGTCAAATAAAAGACTTCTTAAGAGTCCACAGTTGGAAATGAACCAGCAGCCACAAGAAAGAAATTAGCACTGGACTGTGATCACATTACTCCTGTGCTGGAGTCTTTTCTAAACTCCTTCAAATCCAGACTCAAAACCCTCTTCTTTAGAAGAGCCTTTAATGAACTATTATTTACCCCTCTGTTCCTACTGTATTTAATACCACCATCTATTGTCTCCTCTAACTGTGTATTCTCATCCTGTTTATCTTGTGCTTTTTGTTAACTTTATTGTTGTCATTCTGTAAAGCACTTTTGAAAAGCCACCTTTAAAGGCACTATATAATGTAAAGATTATTATTATTATTAATAATGAACAGTGCATTTAACACTGAGAACATGCAGTCCTTCTTTGCAAAGGATTGCAAAAGTTGGGAATTAGCTTTTCACTCGTTTTGTTAAAGACCGTATCCTGGCTTTGTTGCAGGAAATGTCTGGATGCCATCACTGGATCAAGTCTTTTTGATGCCTGACACTGTGTGTTGTAACGGCTGTCACTCTTGACCTAAACAACAGAGAACACTGTTGAAATCGCTGGACTGCCTAGCGGACACTTTGTTGCCTTCTTCTGACCTGTATTTAATGCGATTCTCTGAAAATGTGGCACGTTATATCTGTGCTACCTTTATGGAGGGTGAGCACACTCATAAGAATCATAGATTCGATCACAAGCATCTAAAAATGAGCATGAGAAAATGACATCACGCTATAAGGCTGAATGGCACAAATTCTCCTGTTCCTTCTGCAGCAAATGTGTGTTTTTTTTGCTTCTTAACACTGAGATAGTTGGAGATAGTTGGCAGCAGTGGGATTCCAACTCACACCCCCAAAGAGACTGGAGCTTTAATCCAGCTTTAAACTAAAAACTGGGTGACTTGTAAGGGCTGGTAGGAGAGGAAAGTAATAAATGCTTCTTTTTTGGACAAAGTCTTTATCTACTAAAAGAAGGAAAGAAATATTTGATTATTAATTTTTCACCAGTTGTTTTGATCAAATTATTGTAACGTGGTGCCATATTAAGGTATAATATGTACATGAATGTCATGTCTGAGTCGGTGATGGCAGCTGACTATCGCTGAAGGACTGTTCATCATGAGCGTGTAATCCGGCATAATGAGGGAGAAGAGATTGGCCTCTGTGTCGCAGTGTTCTAGGCAAATGTAAGGTTTCTTTCTTGTAAAATATTTGTGCATCTTGAGTGCATTTTTGTTGCTGAAAATTGATCTTGTGCATTTGAATTAATTCTGATATTGTCACCTAATTCTATACATTTTATCAGCCTACATTTAAAGGAGCTTAATTGCATCAATTAATTGCATAGTGATAGTATTTCTTGCCTTTTAAATACTTCAGTGTTAATGATGTTAAGTGACATCATTGCAAAGGCGATATTTTCTGATGGCTGTTCCGGTAATAATGATTCGCGTTGGAATTACTACTGTCATTACTACTAATAGTGATAAAAAAAGAGCATTCACAGATCTCTGGATGTTGGTCTGGACTCTAGAAAGTGTTTAAATTCATAGGCGACTCTGGACCTCAACACCTGTTGATGGGTCACTTCTGTCAGACACACCAGTGGAGCCCAAGCCCACTTACACACACATTCACACACACTGATAGATATACACCTACACTCTCACATACATTTACACCCACAGACACAACACACAATATACACAAAATCAGACACTCACAGATACACACCCACACACTTACTCACACACATTCACAGACACACAAATAGACACTATATACACACATAGACACCGCATCCACTCTTAGGTACAGATACACTATAACTAACACTAATGCAGATACTGCCAATATTACAACACTAACACTATCATCAAACCCTATCATTGTTACTAACACTGACAAAAACAACTACTAGACTAATAATATGTATAATAACAGTAATACTGTCATGAAACCTAACATGATGATGAGTGTTAATACTCTGACACTAACAGTATAATTATCACTAAATTTAACATGAAAACTAGCATTAAAACTAAATTTAAAAGTATCTATCATCACAAAGTCACATGTATACTTGTATTATTATTAAAACTACCAGATATACTCTCACTAATATTAACATGAATACTAGCATTAATACTGAAACTATCAGTAATGCCATGATCATTAATACTCACATAGACACTACACACAGTCTATTTCCCTGCACTATTTCACTCTTGCTTCCTTCCAATAAGGACGGAGCTGCTGGAGAAAGGGCGCTATAGAGGATCGCTGTGGAGAGCTGCTGCTGTGCTTTGACATCTGAGCTCTGTGGAAAACGATCTCAATACAATTCTGAAAAACGCGACTCCCAGAACGCCACCCGAACAAGTCTCCACAGCCGAAGCTGTATCTGCTGGGCGGCGCAGTCGTCGTGCACAAAGAAGGCTTTGAAAAGCATCAAAAGCATGTCATTCCGAGTTGGTCGTTTGTGTTTTCCGTTCAGACGTGAAATACCGGGAGACAGAGAGAGCGATGTCTTCCTCGTTAGAGACCGTGGTTTGATTCCCCGACAGCGAGTTGCTCTCCTTCTACCTCCTTAGAGAAAGGACTGCCTTTCACTTCTCTGCATTTTCTTTCACAGCGTCATGCACCTTTTCATTGCTCTCACTTTCAGAGCCTGTGCACAGCACACGACTCGACATCAGGATGCGCATTGAAGTGACAGCAGGAAGCTTTGCGACATGCACTGTGCAGATCCCGTAGATCCCCACACTAGGAATCCCCAAACAGTGAGCGTGGCCACTGTGTTTCCACCCGGTTTTGAACCAGGGACCTTTCGCGTGTGAGGCAAATGTGAGAACCACTACACAACGGAAACGATGGGAAACCATGCACAGTGACCCAGTGCTGAACTTCGCCAATGCTATTCAGCTGCTTCCAGTGCCTTCGTTGGAGTGCGCTGATTGACCGTGCTCACCAGAGACCAGCACGCCTGTCATGGACGGAGCAGGAAAGGCGGCGCCACATTCTACAGCCCTCTCCACGCAATCGACGCAATCGGGCTACTGAAGTGGAGAAAATCTCCTCTCCAGAAAGTGCAAATATCATCTTGGAGAGTATAAATTCTATTGCCGAAGGTCAACACTATCTACCAGAGTCACCCCACCCACCTCCTGCAGGTTTCCGAGCTGCAGTGATGATCACTTCGGCTCACAAGCGAGAGGTCCTCGGTTGGAAACAGGCGCCCCTTCTTCTTGTACGTTTTGCACATGATCGAGTGGTTTTAGTGTGGCTCCTTCGTACACGGTGCTGATCTTTTGGAAAGCAGGAGGCAAAACTGACACGTTCCCATACCGGGAAATGAACCTGGCCCACCTGGGTGAAAACCAGGAATCCTAACCACTAGCCCATATGGGAGCACGCAGCCTTCTTCCGTGTGTCATGCAAGCAAACTGTAATTGCCGTTTGCACTTAGAGTGTCGAAGGGTCGATGTATACTGGGGCTCAGTTGAAATGCAACATCAGGACTTTTCCGACTCCTGTCACACGAAGAGGGCACAGACTTTTCTGCCCCACCGCGTGTGTCTCGGTATCTCGCCGTGATTGTATAGTGGTCAGTACTTTGCGTTGTGGCCTTAACAACCCCGGTTTGAATCCAGGTCACGGCAGAATAGGGGTGTCTGCTTTTACTACTTGCATGCAGAAGGCAATAAAAAAGCCAATCGATGTGAACTAACGAAGTTTTACAGAGGAGTACTGCCTGACTGGATCGTTGATGAACGACAGAGGCCACTCCGACCTCTTCTCGGTTTTCTTCAATGACTTACTAAGGATCTTCTTCACATTCGCCCATGCAGGGGAAGCCAGTTACACCAAAGCAAATGCAGGAAAGTGCATTTCAAGCAGAGACCAGTGCATTTCAAGGAGGGACCTGTTTACACCGAGAGTGGTCGGAGTATGGAACAATGCGCCGAACGCTGTTGCTGGATACAATTCTTGATGAGATCTTGGGCTCACTAAGCAGGTAATGGTAGGTACCGCTCGCTCCCGATGCTCGCTCGAAGACGGCCTTTTCCATCGGCCAGGGCCTCTGGCAGTTTACTGTCATTCCCTTTGGCCTGTGCAATGCCCCGGCGACGTTCGAGAGGCTGATGGAGAGGGTGCTGGCATCGGTCCTGCGGAACCAGTGTGTGCTGTATCTGGACGATCTGCTGGTTCATGCCCAGGGTTTCGACCAGGCCTTGACGAACCTCCAGGCAGTACTGGCCTGCATCCGCCGTGCTGGCCTGAGGCTCAACCACAACAATTGAGAGCTCCTGCGGCGGGAGGGGACCTTCCTCGGACATGTTGTTGGACCGCGAGGGGTGGCTACAGACCCAGGTAAGGTTGCTGCAGTGAGGGGATGGCCAACTCCCCGCACCGTCGCAGAGCTGTGCAGCTTTCTGGGGTTGGCTTTGTATTATCTGAGGTTCGTCCGGGACTTTGCCAGCATCTCTCCCCCGCTGCACTGCCTCACCGACAAGGGCCGCCGTTTTGACTTGGACTCGGGCTGCGAGACGGCTTTCGGTCGGTTACGTGAAGCTCTGGTGGGGGCCTCCGTGCTAGCCTATCCCGATCCGTGGTTACTGTATATCCTGGATACCGACGCAAGTGACTTGGGGGTGGGCGTGGTGCTGGCACAGGAGGGGCCAGATGGGAGCGGGTAGTTGCCTACTACAGTCGGGCTTTGAATAAGGCTGAACGGAACTACTGCGTGACCCGTCGCGAGCTTCAGGCCATACCTATTCGGGACCCGATTCCTGTTGAGGACCGACCATGCGTCCCTCACCTGGCTGCTCCACTTTAAGGAGCCGGAGGGGCAGATGGTGCGATGGATAGAGGTCCTGCAGGAGTATGACTTCACTGTTGTGCACCGTGCTGGATCTCGCCATCTCAATGCCGGCATTCTCTCGCGGCACCCCTGTGAGGTTGCGGACTGCCACTACTGCGCCCGGTGGGAGCAGTGTGAGGGAGCCGTCTGCACAGTGACGGAGGCAAGCACCTCGGCCACAGCCCTGGAGGGGCCGCTGGGGGTGGGCATGTCAGACCTGGCACAGCAACAGGCAGCTGATCCTGACGTGGGGCCGGTGCTCCGCTGGAAGGCAGCAGGAGCGCGGCCTGCGCGAGAGGAGCACCCCCAGCACCCAAAGTCCGTCAAGGCCCTCTGCGTCCTGTAGGAGGCCTTGGAGGTAAAGGACGGGGTGCTGCGCCGGGGGTGGCAGGTACCCTCCAGTGGCGAGATACGGTGGCAGCAGGTGGTGCCACAGTCGCTCCGCGCGGCTGTGCTCAGAGTGGTGCATGGCCAGCCGGGCGTGGGGCATTTCGGCTGTAAAAAAACCCTGCAGCGTCTCCGAGGCCATTTTTATTGGGGTCTTTGCCACCGGGACGTGGAGCGGTATTGCCGAACATGTGCAGTGTGCGTGGCGCAGAAAGGTCCCCTCGAGTGCTCTCGGGCCCCCCTCCAACAACACCAGGTGGGGGCTCCTATGGAGCGGGTGGGGGTAGATGTTTTGGACCCGTTTCCGCGCACCGAGGCCAGAAACCACTATATCCTGGTAGCAATGGACTATTTCACGAAGTGGCCGGAGGCCTATGCCCTCCCGGACCAGAGTGCCCCCACGGTGGCCAATGCACTACTGGAGGGGATGTTTGCCAGGCTGGGGGTGCCGGAGGAGTTACACAGTGACCAGGGGCGTAACTTCAAGTCCCAGGTCTTCGCCAGAGTGTGCCAGCGCCTGGGGATCTCTATGACTCAGACCACCCCGCTGCATCCCCAGAGCGACGGGACTGTGGAGCGGTTTAATCGGATGCTCCCCACCCAGCTGGCCTCCCTGGTGTCCTGTCACCAACGGGACTGGGACCGCCACCTCCCCCTCGAGCTCTGGGCTTATCGGACCGCAGTCCAGGAATCTACCGGGTGTACCCTGGCCTCACTCATGCTGGGCCGGGAAATGCAAACCCTGGTGGACCTGGTCTTCGGCCTGCCGCCCGGAGACGAGTCGGCACCACCAGCTGGACCGGACTACGAATAGGACCTGTAGCAGTGGATGTGGCGGGTGCACAGCTTTACCCGGACCCATCTGACTCAGGCGGGAGTCTGGCAGAAGCGGTACTACGACCTGCGCTGCAGGGGGCCTGCCTTCCTGCCCTGGGACTTGGTTTGGGTGTACAGCCCGCACCGCCGCAAAGGCCTCAGCCCTAAGCTGGCGCCTTTGTGGGAGGGGGCCGCTGAGGTCCTCGGGGTGGTAGGCAAGGTCTGCCACCGGGGGAGAGTGGTGGTTCTGCACCGAGACCGCCGGGCCCCCTATTGGGACCGGGAGGAGGAGCCTCGCGGGGAGGCTCCGAAGGAGCAGCCAGGGCCAGAGCCGGCCTACAATGGGGTGACCGTGGGCCGCCGGCCACCACCGCTTCGTAACAGCTGCTCACGCAGAGTTCCACAGCCTTTAGCCTAGTATGAGTAGAGCCTGAGGGGGTGTTCGATGTCAGCGGGACGCCAGACGCTTCAGGTGGGGACAGTGTAACCCCCCTGGCCCGGTGGTGAGGAGGAAGCGCACCTAGGCACTCATGGTACCGCGGAGCAGGCTGGGAGTTGTAGCCGGGGAGAGTCTGAGGGTCAGCTCGATGACCAGCAACTGACCCTGCATATGTAAATAGTGTTATAGTAGTTTTAGTGTCCTGTGTAGCCTTATAAGTGTATAGCCTGTTGTTAAGTAATTACCACCGAGATGTGAATGTGTTCCATCAGTCTCCTCATGTGTGTGTATGTCCTGTGTTTGGTTTTGTGTGGCTTCGATAAAAGAATAAAGCTGTCGCTTGGTTTACTATCACGTCGCCACTTGTCCTTTCCTGAGGGAACCTGAAAACAGTACAGTATTATAGCATGAACCCCTGACGATTTTCTTGATACGTTTTATGTGCTCTTTTGTATTGTATGTATTTTTGTTGTTCAAATAAAAAGTAAAAAACACAACTTTCCGGATGCGGCTGCTGTAAAAATAAAATGACATCAAGGGTGCTGTACGCAGAGGTCTGAAACCTGCTCTACAGAAGAACTGTATCCAGAGGTGTTAAAGAAGTCGAGATCTCGCCATGAGAGGGGAAGCATCTCAGAAAAGCAGGTGCAGTCGGTTCCACGGTCATAACGCCACTAAGTCGGGCGACAAGAGCAAAACCCACCCGGCTTCCTCCGGGCAAGTAATGTTTCAAAATTACAGTTCGGATTTATTGGAAAACTTCACAAGAATTATTAGGTTAGGACTGTAAAATTGTTTTTTAATGTCTTGGTATATTTACCTTCATTTTAATATAGATATAACCATAAATGATGTTAAGCATATTGAACTTTTGTCGTACTTTTTAAAACATTTTAGCTGAGGACACACGGCGACTATTATACCTTGTGATACATGCAAGACATCTGTAAACGAAGATGTAATTACAATAAAATTGGCAATTAACAGAAAACCACAATTTGTATAATATTATTCCTCGAAATGAATGATCAATTGAAGGATTTGAAGAAACTATCAAAGAAACAGCAGCAATAGCAGATGATTTTGGTTTTGAACCCATCTTTACACTTCAATAATCCATTTGTCCTTGAAAAAAGAAAAGACAGGCATATTTTGAGTCTCATAATTATCCTCTTCTCGATCCAAAAGAAACGTTGATTGCTTCTGTACTTTTTTGGATTTTCTTACGAAGATCTCACGAAGTATTGCCAGGATCTATATTTAGCGTTCGGTAGCGATAACACTGCTGATATTGATTGAGTAAAAATCTATGATGTATTGACAGCTTTATCTGAAGCAAGAAATCCTCGAACGCCGCTTATGAAGTGTTGGGATTCATACCAAAAAATGCCTTTTGTTTTCCCACCCAAAATGCTACTATTACATTACACATTATGCAAACATTACCAGTTTTAGTAGCTTCTGGGCGTGATTTTCCAAAACTGAAACTAATTACAAATTATTTAAGATGAACCATGTCCAAAAATTGTAAATCAGGATTAATATAATACCAAATGAAATTACTACAGAAGAAAATGTTTAACTGAAATATGAATAAGACTATGCAAGCCTACAAAATAGAACAATTCAATATTTATAACTTATTTTTTTATTTTTTGAGAAATGGGCTCACACGCCGGAAGACACTAACGTTTCTCTTCGTTAGAGTATGTGAATAACAGTTTAACCCCAAATGTCTGTAATTGTGGTTCTGTTAAAATTCAAAAAAGCATCTATCAATAGTACGAAATTATTAAGAAAGGAAGAAATTGTGTTATTTCATAAACTGTAAGACATGAAGACATTGACAGGTTATATCCTTTGCTTTGTCTTTTAACGCAAGCGTTCAGGATCCAAGCCCATGTTCGGACGGTTGTGTTTCTTTTGTAATCATCAAATGGCATTGTTTTGTCCGTCAGTTCTTTCTCGAGTTGTACCATGGATATTTTATACCATCAATACTTTTCATGCTCTTTTGCATTTTCCTTCACATACGGAAAAAAACTCAAGGCGTTCTTGTCACTGTGCTACACAGTACAGGACACGCAGTGAGGAATTCATGCAGCTTTCAGCTCAGTGCGGAATCCAGGGGGAGGACTCGCTTGGTGAATGATCTCTCAGGAAATCCCGGGTGAGATTCAACATCCCGGGTGAGGTTTTTCTGCAACAGCCACGACAAGTGTGAAGACGTTCTCTAAATTTCCAGAAAGTGACTTTAAATTAGTTCACATTCTTTGGTAGTTAACAGAACTAAATGCTTTGGAGGTACATTTAAAACTGCAGAGAGCACTGTAGCACTTCAAGTTTAATTGTGTAAACCTGGCTCTCTATGAACACGAGCAAAGAGTACCTCATACATGCAAAGCATGCACTCTACCACTGAGCTACATCCCCGACATAGAAGGTTGTGGAAGTGACTTAGAGATGTGCAGATGCTCACAGAACACAATCCATCTTTTGCATCTTTTAAGTGCTCTTGATTAAACTATGCATAGAAAAACAGCAGTACTGATGATTTTCATGGACTGATGCACACTTGTTCTGTACAACTCCAGTGATAAAACCTTGTCTGTAAATATTGTAGAACGTAAAAGGGTGAAACAACGCTCCAACCACAGGAATGGTAACAGAAAGGATCATTTTCTTATTTAATACGTCCTTTTGAGATGCATTGTCAATGCATCTCAATATTAGAATATTAGAATATTAGAATTCCTGTCTTCTTGATGGATTCAGACTCCTTCTCAGAAGTCCTTGCTTACCAAATAACTTTACAGCTAAGGAAGAGTAGCTCGGAAAATACCCAACTCAACAAGCGAGCGCGTTGGTTGCTCTTGCTCTGAATGCAAGGAGCTGTTTTTTTTCGCATTAATCATTATTAACCAGAAACAGCTGCACAACTGGTCGCATTTGTGATTATGTCACTTCTCTGCTTCAGCAAGGTCAATAAAAGACTCTAAAAGTAGTAGAGAAAAACCGAATTAAAATCCTATTAGCAATTCTGAGCGATATCTGCATACAGGCAATCCAATAAGAACGTTGAAATGTTTGAATATCATCTCTCTATATATTGCGCTGCTTTTTACTTGGAGTAAAACTATTGGATTGGAGGAATACTAACCACTGGGTTAAAATGTATTGTTTTTATTTGGAGAAATCAATGAACTCTTGATTTTATATGTTTTAAAAGACGGTCATGTGCACAGAAAAAAGACAGTGCTGAGTATTTTTCTGGAGACGGAGCATGAAGTATTGCCAGGATCGATATTTAGCATTCGGTAGTGATAACACTGCTGATATTGATTGAGTACAAATCTATGATGTATTGACAGCTTCATCTGAAGCGAGAAGTCCTAGAACGCCATCTATGAAATTTTAGGATTCATACCAAGAAATGCCTTTTTTTTCCCACCCCAACTGCTGCTATTGCATTACACATTATGTGAACATTACCAGTTTTGGTAGCTTCTGGGCACGATTTTCCTAAACTGAAACTTATTACAAAATTCTTTAAGATGAACCATGTCCAAAAATTGTAAATCAGGACTAATTTTAATATTAAATGAAATTACTACAGAAGAAAAGGTTTAACTGAAATATGAATAAGACTATGCAAGCCTAAAAAATAGAAAAATTCAATTTATATAACTTATTTTTTTATTTTTTGAGAAATGGGCTCACACACCGGAAGACAATAACGTTTCTCTTCGTTAGAGTATGTGAATAACAGTTTAACCCCAAATGTTTGTAATTGTGATTCTGTTAAAATTATATAAATCGTAAGAAATTATTAAGAAAGTAAGAAATTGTTTTGTTTCACAAACTATAAGACAATGAAGAGAGTTTACTTCGCTTTTGTTCTTTTAACTTAAGAGTTCAGGGTCCAAATCCATCTGCGGATGGTTGTGTTTCTTGAATTTCTTGTAATCATCAAAAGTCGTTGTTTTGGGCTTCAGTTTTTTCTCGAGTTATACCATGGATATTTTATACAATCAATACTTTTCATACTCTTTTGCATTTTCCTTCACATACAGAAAAAGTTGAAGGTGTTCATGTCACTGTGCTGCACATTTATTCAGGACACACAGTGAGGAATTCGTGCAGCTTTCAGCTCAGTGCCGAGTCCACTGTGCGAGATCGCTCGCTGAATGATCTCTCAGGAAATCCCGGGTGAGATTCAAAAGGTAAACCTGGCTCTCTATGAACACGAGCAAAGAGTTCTCACTCAACAGAAGATTGCGATGTGAGTACAGTAATATAAAACACCTGAAGATGCCAGGGATTGAACCCCGGACCTGTGGAGCAGTAAGTGACTTGTAGCGCTGACATAAGAGATACTTACATAAAGTGCTTTTACTGACCACATTACAAATCACAGGAAGTAAGGTCTTAAAACATTGGGCAGTAGTGGGATTTAAACCCACGCCCCTGAGAGAGTGGAGCCTAAAATCCAGCATATTAGACCATTCAGCCACACTACCTCTGGCCCCTTCTCCTTTCCTCTCGTTGCTGAGTATAGGTGCCTTCATGCAATTGAGCCAGGTTTGAATCCCAGCCAATGCATCTCCAAATCTTTTCAAATGAATCTGTGATCTTGTAGCACATCCTCTGAAACCAGCAATCGAAATTGGAAACGTCTTCTTCAACACTGAAAAGCTCAATTAGGAAGAAGCAGTTGTACACAGGACAGCAGTACCGTATGTGTTCTTGATTGATTCAGACTCGTTCTCAGTGGTTCTTGCTCACCAAATAACTTAAAAGCTGAGGAAGAATGCTACGAAAAATACTAATCAAAATACAAAATAATAATCATTATTAACCAGAAACAGCAGAAACACTGGTCACATTTGTGATTATGTCGCTTCTCTGCTTCAGCAAGGTCAATAAAGGACTCTCTGAAAGTAGTTAAACACTAAAGAACTGCAAAACTGAATTCAAAATCATATTAGGAATTCTGAGTGATGCCTGCTGACATGCAATCCAATACGGATGTTGTCTTTAAATAAGAATACTCTATGTTTCCCTGCCTTTTCCCTGGAGTGAAACCATTGGATTGAAGGAATTCTTATCAAAGGTTTACAAGGTGCCGTTGATATTTGGATAAATCTATGAACTCGTGATTTTTATATACTTTAAATATCGGCCATATGCACAGAATAAAATGACAGTACTAATGATTTTTCCTGAGACGAAGCACAGCTTATCTTTCCAAGACAGCTGATAAAGGCAAGCCAGTGGATACTCTAGCAGAACATGGAAAAACGTTCAGCTTTGTAACCAACAAATTCCCCATTTAGATCTGACATGTGAGGTATGCTTTGTGATTGCTTGAAGTGAAACCCACAATCTCTTTGGAACTTAGACAAGTTATTTCTGATGGAGCGCTATGCGGAAAGACTTAATCAGCTCTACCCCTGAGGATGACTCGACTTGAAAATGCAGAACATTAACGTTTCACAGATAAAAGGAGCACAACCGACATTAAAATTGAGGGCGCACTGTGATTTGCACTGACTCAAAAGTGATCTTGGTAGACAATCTTCCCTGCTGAAGGTGGAAACAAGAATTTGTGTTGAGAAGAAGAAACACTTTTTTCTCCCTGCTTTGATGTTAAGCTGATAAAGTAGCTTTTAACACATTGCTCCACTTGGTGGTTGTAACACAGAAACTCCTAGCAGCAGTGGAATTCAAACCCACACCTCCAACGAGACTGGAGCCTTAATCCAGCACCTTAGACCACTCAGCCACACTACCCACTATGCCCTGTCTCTTTGTCTCATTACTTTCCCGGAGGAAGCCGGGTGGCTTTTGCTCTTGTCCGACAGTGGCGTTATGACTATGGAACCGACTGCACCTGCTTTTTCTGAGATGCTTCCCCTCTCATGGTGAGATCTCGACTTCTTTAACACCTCTGGATACAGTTCTTCTGTGGATCGGTTATGTGGGAGACGGCACTTCGATACTAAGATCGAAAGTGATCTGAAACTACCCAGCTTTCAATCTCTGAGGTAGTTGTCACTAAACTCGGACGTGATGTGCCGTGTGCCATTACTTTTGTTGCGTTCAAGAGTATTCGTTGCGTGAGCTCCTCACTGCATGTCCTGTACTGTACTGTGATTTCATTTAGAGTACAGCGACTAGAACGCCTTGAATGTCTATCAGTATGTATATATAAAAACGCTAAAGAACATGTAAAGTGATTAACATTTCCTTGATATCGATTTTCTGATTATGTCTTGGCTTCATTTAATGAATTTCCTTAGTGACAGATAATTTCTTTCCGGTATTTTTTTCTGGTGCTGTTATTGATCGCATACGAAACATTATTCTCATAAAGAACATGTCACCTACAAAGTCACTATGAAACTGGTATCAGGAAAAGTTTCTTAATATTTCTTTTGATTAGCATGCAAGTGAATTTGATCATTAACTATGGAATTTCCCACTAGCGTGGAGCTCAAACTCACAATCTTGAGATTCAGAGTTTGATGAAACACGGATCATGGAACGCAGATGTCTCAGAGCAGTTGAGACGTGTCCAAGTGGCTGTCAAAGGACAGCACTTTGGCGGCACCGTGGCTTAGTTGGCTAAAGCGCCTGTCTAGTAAACAGGAGATCCTGGGTCCGATTCCCAGCGGTGCCTGTCTTACTGTCTTACTGTACAGAATTTATCCTTACGGGCAAATCCCAAGCGCTTTTGGGTTGAGAGGACGTAAGAAGGTTTTTGTTTTGTGCCTTGATGTCAAGCTGAGAAAGCATCTTTAAACACTTTGCTTAGTTTCTCGAGAGACTGCCAAAAAGCAGCTCCCTCCCTTTTGTCTGAAGTCAGCTGAAAGGGGGTCTCGACAGAAGCACCTGGCAGCAGTGGGATGCGAACCCACACCCCCAAAGAGACTGGAGCCTTAATCCAGCGCCTTAGACCGCTCGGCCACGCTACCCGCTGTGCGCTGTCTCTTTGTCTCATTACTTGCTCGGAGGAAGCCGGGTGGGTTTTGCTCTTGTCGCCTGACTTAGTGGCGTTATGACCGTGGAACCGACTGCACCTGCTTTTTCTGAGATGCTTCCCCTCTCATGGCGAGATCTCAACTTCTTTAACATCTCTGGATAAAGATCTTCTGTGGAGCAGGTTTCAGACCTCTGCGTACAGCACCCTTGATGTCATTTTATTTTTACAGCAGCCGCATCCGGAAAGTTATGTCTTTTACGTTTTATTTGAACAACAAAACTACATACAATACAAACAAGAGCACATATAACGTATCAAGAAAATCGTCAGGGGCACATGCTATAATACAATTACACTTTATGAAAAACGATTACACAAGGTAAATAAAGATAAGGTCCGCACAGCTTGTTCTTACATTTCGAAAGAGTCCATAAATACCCCTTTACGTCTATTTTGAACTGTTCAAACGTAGGACTCTTCCCAGACCATTTCACTTTATACCACATTCCTAAACGAGGATGCATCTCCTGTTTTAGAACTATTTTGGGCGGTATGGCTTATACAACACACCCACAGTATTCTAATGGTGGACTGCAGATCTGTGCTATAGTTCAGTCGAATACGAAGGATCCAGCAATCGTACTGGATTTGACTGGGATTCTGAAATGTCTCTTGCAAAAGTATTCGGGTTTGCTTGAACCTTTGATAAAAAAGTGATCTGATCTGAAACTTTGTTTTGTGCCATCTTGCAATCTCTGAGGTAGTTGTCACTAAACTCGGACGTGATGTGGCACACATGTGCCGTGTGCCTTTACTTTTGTAAAAAACTGGTATCGGGAAAAGTTTCTTAATATTTCTTTTGATTAGCATGCAAGAAAATGTGATCATTACCTATGGAATTTCCCGCCAGCGTGGAGCTTGAATTCACAACCTTGAGATTCAGTGTTCAAGAGTCACAGAAGAGGTCGGCCTGGTCTTCAGTTTGCCAACGATAAGCTCCGGCAGTGCTCCTCTGTAAAGCAGATTGTTCGGATCGGTTATGTGGGACGGCACTTCGATACTAAGATCGTTTGCAGCACACGCATGGTTTCCCCCCTTCACACAAAAAACAGATGCAGCCATTCAAAGTACGCGGTACAGACACGTACCGCAGGTAATTGGCTACGGCGTCGTGCATCGTGACGCGCGATGACGCAAAATACCGCGGTGCGTGTTTGGTTGACCGACAGGGGCACTCGTGGTCCGTTGGTCTGTCGTAGAAAGACTTACTGTAAACGTCTTTACTGTGCCCGTTGTAGATATTGAATTTTACCACTGAAGGGAAATCTTAGTAGCTGAGCATAAAAAGAATAGGAGCATACTGTAACGCGTGTGAAGGCCATAAACGATATTAATTTTGGAACATAAACATACAGTATATAGCTGGTCTTGGTACTTTAAAGAAAAAAATACACACCAGTATTCCATTTCTCCCTAAACATTGTAAGCTTCGAAGTCTTTAACTAACGTGATACCGGAGTCAACAAGCATACTTTTAGAATTTGATTAAAAGGGAATATAATATGGAATTGCGTATCTAAAGAATCTAAAGAATATCTAAAGATTTCTTAAGAATTTAAGAACTTAAAAGTTAAAGGAGATGCTTCATATTGCTTGACTAATTTTAAAAACTAAGTTATAAATGCAGACGCTCCCTCGGTGCCGCGCCGGGTGTAAATATCAAAGTACTGTATACATTCCCAACAAGAATTGTACCCATCTGTCATGCAAATAAAACACCTTGAATTGAATTGAATTGAGGGAGAGAGGGGGTACGGGGACAAATATACTGTAGACAGGACTCAAGGCAAATAAGATACTTACGGGTACGCAGGCATTCACGACAGCAACATACAAAACGTTTGCACGTACTGAGTTAAGTTATTACTTGGTTTTCAAAGTGCAATGAAATACAATATTGTTGTTGCTGCTGTTCTGGTTGTTTTTATCCCGTAAAGCGTTTTGAGAAGCCACCTTTAAAGGCGATATATATTGTAGAACCGCTGATTCTTATGGAATGTGTTCCACAGGAGATTCAAATTTTTATTTATTTTTTAATCGCGTATCTAAGGAAATCTCAGTATAACTTTGTTCATGAACAAACAGTGGCATGTTACATTATCATTAGTTTTTTTAACAAGGCTCGCCAGCTAATGTGAATCGAAACCTGTCTTGCTAGCTTTTAAAGTCGTGCATGTGTAAACGACAATTGAAATAGAGAAAAAAAGACCTGACTGACAAGATTTAATTAATGCAGATCAGTAAATCAAGGGACAAAACAACTATTGCGCCCAGGTCCTCAATGCGCTTTGACGTGCTAATGCGTTGGTTTAACAGTCCGGGTGTGGCAAGCCTCCAATGTCTCCCGACTTCGGCAAAAGGCACCCGCCTTTCATTGGAAGACAATGAACACACTCTAGCCGTACATGTGAATATAGTATAAAGACACCAAGGGATTGGGTGAGCTCCCATCACAAAAAAAAAAACTGCGAACCTGCACTACAGCGACCATAGTATAGTATGGAGACCAAGACCTTTTACGGGAAGAGACGGGGTGCTTCTGCCGCCCCAGCTTCCAAAGAGCGAAGGGTAAGCAAATACAGCAGACTTCATCTGAAATACGCGATTACAGCGCATATTACAAGGTATTATTGCCGTTTTGAATTTTAAATTCAATTATAATTATTTCTTCGTAGCCTGTTCTTCAAGAAAACACCGCACGGGCGAAACAATCTACCACCAGGACAGTAAAAAAGAAAGCGGTAAGACGGAAAAAAAGAAAAGTTTATTTTGACGTCTGTTCCGCGACTGATGAATACTACTGTGTGACTTTATTTCTTACATGAATTATGTTATTTTGCCACAGGCCGTGGGTCTCTGCTCTCGGCCACTGGCCAGGGTGCCAACCTGTAGAAGCAGCACCTGTATGGAGACATTTCGGCAGCAGCGGGAGCAGTACGATGCATTACTGGGGAGGATTGGGAGCCTAGAGACACTCCTGAAAATGCAGAGGAAGGAGACAGTATGTTCCAGCAGTCAAACAGTTGAGCAGCTGTCTCCCGAAAAGTGCCTCTCCCCGCCGCGCAGGTTGCAATGCCTGGCGGAAGCTCTGCCCCCCGCAGAGCACACACCGCCTCAGGACACTCCATCCCGGCCTCTCAGTTCACCACCACGCAGGAATCTGTTGATGCTGTCCCCGCCGCCTATCTCCCCCCAGGAAGCACAGCGGAATTCACAGACGCCAGTGGGACGAATAATTCTCCCAGATGTCCAACTGCTACCCATCACTCAGGAGATGGAGGGGGGGTTGTACTTGCAGTGCATCGGCATAGACGGGAAAGCAAGAGCCGACCGCTACGCCGCCCTCGTGTTTCGAAATCTTGTGACTTTTGAAATTTACTGGGGGTGGACCACGTCTGTAAATTTCGATGGGTCCAGAGGCAAAAGTGCCTTGCCTTGCAATCTCCAGGAAACCATTAGTACGATGGTGAATCGGAGATTCTCAACCCTTGCTGCGTACGACTGGAAAAGAATTCGTGATCGGATCAACGAAATGCTTCGTAGCAGGAGGCGGTCTTTTCCTCTTGTCTAACAGTCTGTCCACAAACAAAACATTCCTGTTAGACAAGAGGAATTGAAAAAAAACAATTTTGTCAATGAAAACCGGTGTGTGTGTCTCTCCCTGCTGGATGTCCCTCTCACAAACTGCTGAATGAATAAAATAATTTTATTGAAAATGCGTTTGCGATTGTCTGGTCTTTAAATTCTTGAGATACGCGATTCCATATTATATTCCCTTTTAATCAAATTCTAAAAGTATGCTTGTTGACTCCGGTATCGCATTAGTTAAAGACTTCGATGCTTAAAATGTTTAGGGAGAAATGGAATACTGGTGTGTATGTTTTCTTTAAAGTACCGAGACCAGCCATATACTGTATGTTTAAGTTCCAAAATTAATATTGTTTATGGACTTCACACGCGTTGCAGTATGCTCCTATTCTTTTTATGCTCAGGCACTAAGTAAAAGGAGATGCTTCATATTGCTTGACTAATTTTAAAAACTAAGTTATAAATGCAGACGCTCCCTCGGTGCGCTGCTCTGGTGCGCCGGCTCTTACACAGTGCCTGTCTGCCGTAAGCGTTACAATATACATACCCAACACTGCTTGTACCCATCTGTCATGCAAATAAAACACCTTGAATTGAATTGAATTGAGGGGAGAGGGGGGGAATACTAAAGCCAATACTGCCGACGTGCTAATGCGTTGGTTTAACAGTCCGGGTGTGGCAGGCTTCCAATGTCAACTCGACTCGATTGGAAGACACTGAACGTATTTTAGCCCTAAATGAATTAATAGCAAACATGGTTTACATAAAATACATTTTTCCAAGAAAGTTTATAATAATACGATCTATAGTTGAAATCTGAGCCTACTTTAAAAATAAAGGAAAAGCATTTTCAGAGAGCAATCACGCTGTGTTTATGTAGAAAAAGTGATTAGGTTTATGAGCAATCTAATTACCTATTCGCTTAAAACGCTATATAAAATAAAGTTTATTTAGAGATGAATGATCAGTGTCGCAGTTTAAATAATGGGAGTCAGGAAACTAACACACAGCGCCACCGGATTTAATAACGCAATAAAAACGCTATAAAATAATGTGACTAGGCACAGAAAAAGTTTACAGCACAGTACAATAATAAATGCTGACCATGACTTTAGAAGCATAAATTACCTTACACTCAATTTAAACACAAGCTGTCTTTCTGTATGAACCTCTAAGCTGGTTCATACAGAAAATGTAGAAATGCATTAGCCTGATTATGATTAAAAAACACATAATTAAACATGCGTTGGCGATTTAAATCAGAACACGATTTAAATCAATATAAATGTTTATATTGTAACGCATACTGTCCAGCCTCCATTTCTCTATAAAAATTTACTCTGTTGCACACACACACACAATAGAAGCAGGAACCGCTGTCAGAAGGGAAGATATGTTCAAAATATCGCAAATATCGATCATGTTGCGATATTTTGAAATATAAAAGTCAATTGATTGTCCATAATATCGCTATTCTATTTTTTCGAAGAAATGTTTGTTAACAGAAAAGCCCGGCACCAGCTGAATTCAAACACACAACCTGCCAGTTGGTAGTCACGCACCTAGACCAGTCGGCTACAAGACAGCTCACATGAACAGGCAGGCGAAACAGCCCTACACAGCCCTGTCGCAGCACACGAATACCGTTATTAAATTCTTTAGATACGCGATTCCATATTATATTAGCAGAAAAGCTTAAAACTACCACTTTTTCACACGCTATTTCACATGCTAGTTAAATACTTCGATGCTTAAAATCATTAGGGAGAAATGGAATACCGGTGTGTATTTTTCCTTTAAAGTGCCGATTCCTGGAATCTGACTGGCTGACACCCCTCTGAAGTGGTTCCATAAAATCTGGTATACGGAAAAGAAAGCGTTGATAAATACAAGTGTCTTTTAATACACTCTTTGCTGTGCTCTTGAGGATCCTTGTGATATTTTAAGCTCTAGTTGAATGATAGGTGTCGCATTTTAAATCATTTTCGTAGTTAGAAATTATGAAACGCCCTGTTAAAAGCAAGGAAGTTTTTATGCCCGTTGAAGTAAAACAAAATGCCTGACAAAGTATGACTTGGACAGATTCCAAGTGCTTGTACAAATGTGCTAAAGAAATTATACTTTGAGTATACAGCTTGTCCAAAGTCATCCATTATTAATACTATTAGTAATATCTTCAGTAAAGGCTTTGATGCATAAATATTTCTGATAAAGGTAGGTTGTGTACTTTTGTCCAACTGAGCAATCTTGCTTTCATAAACTATACCAACATTTTAATGACTGATGATTAACATGCTGTAATACACAGTTCAAAATTAAAGGCTCAAATGCTGTACATGAGAGGTTAAGCTCCCCCTGGCGGTTTTACAAGGCGACGCCAGATAGTTAACCACGTGACACCACGTAAACTGCGTCATACCGCGTGAAAATGCGACACGCCCACCGGGGTATGCCGCGAAATACCTCACGCATTTTGAATGGCTGCATCTGTAGACGAAGGAAGCTCTCTTATCTTGGGCTGCTGACTCCTGGATTTAAAGCGCTCTGGGTGCCAGCTAAGTCTCTAACAAGCACACTATAAAGACAGGAATTACACTTTGCTCACGTCACGCATGGAATGGCGAGGCTACTTGTTCCAATATTATCTAGTCACACCTCATATGGTGCCGATTCCTGGTTTTCATTTAAGAAAGAGCACGGCAAACACCGTAAACTGTGCAAAACGTGTGATGAAAGAAGTCTTTTCCCCCCTTTGTCTAAAGCAGAACACAGCGGAGTCATGCCGAGGGTTGTGAGATCAAGATTTCAGCGGAGCACTGTCGTCTACATCTTTAGCTACATGAGTTGGACATCCTCTTGTACACGGAAAGCAGATTGAGATCCTCTGACATGAAAAGTGCCAGATAAAAGCCATTTCTCATCCTTTCTCTTAGTGCTGGAGCTATCGCACGTAAATGAGGCAACTTGCAAGGCGAGCAGGCTCGGTGCACCCCGAACGCAGATGTCTCAGAGCAGTTGAGAGGTGTCCAAGTGGCTGTCAAAGGACGGCACTTTGCTGGCGCCGTGGCTTAGTTGGCTAAAGCGCCTGGCTAGTAAACAGGAGATCCTGGGTCCGATTCCCAGCGGTGCCTTTCTTCCTGTCTTACTGTACAGAATTTATCCTTATGGGCAAATCCCATGCCTTTTAATTCAGGTGAATGCAAGTGTTCGTTTCCTTTCTGGAACAACTTGTTTTGAAAGAAATCTATACAGCTTGCGAAAGATGAAACACAAATCTTGCTTATCAGTGAAGAAGAGGTACTCCCAGCAGGCCAGCTAATACCAGCAGTGTTTTTTTTCACCCTAACCCAGAGAATGGAGAAAAGCGAAGCGCCTGTGGCTCTGTAGTGTAATCAGTTCGCGAGTTCGGCGTTTAGCTGAAAGAGTGGTAAATGCAGCTCTCCCCAGCCCGTCCTTATTCTTTTAAAGAGGATAAAAAATTAACTTCGCCGCCATTACTACCAGCTCTAAAAGACTGCCATGGGCACGGAAAAAAACACACTACAGATGACTTTTCTGGAACCGAAGCAGAGATTCCTTTACGAACCAACTGATAAAGCTCAGCCAGTGAATACTGTTAACAGAATGTGAAAGCACGATCAACTTTGTAACTGCAACCACAGGAAAAACAGCAAGAAGCAGGCTCCATTCCCCATTTAAATCTGTCGTGCGAGGCATGCTTCTTGAACGCATGAAGTAAATCCCACGATCGCTTTTGAACTTGGATAAAGTACTTCCAAAGGAGCGCTATGCGCAAAGATTTAACAAGCTCAACCCCCGCCAACGATTCGGTGTGAAGAAGCAGAACATTCAAGTTTCACAGACAGAAGCGGCACGCCAGCACAGCCAACATTAAAACGGAGGGCACACTACGATTTGCATTGACACAAAAGTGATCTGGGCAGACGTCGTTCCCTGCATAACGCAAAAAGTAGCAAAGCGCTTTTGGGTGGAGAGGACGCAAGAAGGTTTTTGTTTTGTGCCTTGATGTCAAGCTGAGAAAGTATCTTTAAACACTTTGCTTAGTTTCTCGAGAGACTGCCAAAAAGCAGTTCCCTCCCTTTCGTCTGAAGTCAGCTGAAAGGAGGTGGCGACAGAAGCACCTGGCAGCGGTGGGATTCGAACCCACGCCCCCGAAGAGACTGGAGCCTTAATCCAGCGCCTTAGACCGCTCGGCCACGCTACCCGCTGTGCGCTGTCTCTTTGTCTCATTACTTGCTCGGAGGAGGTCGGGTGGGTTTTGCTCTTGTCGCCCGACTTAGTGGCGTTATGACCGTGGAACCGACTGCACCTGCTTTTTCTGAGATGCTTCCCCTCTCATGGCGAGATCTCGACTTCTTTAACACCTCTGGATAAAGATCTTCTGTGGAGCAGGTTTCAGACCTCTGCGTAAAGCACCCTTGATGTCATTTTATTTTTACAGCAGCCGCATCCGGAAAGTTGTGTCTTTTACGTTTTATTTGAACAACAAAACTACATACAATACAAACAAGAACACATATAACGTATCAAGAAAATCATCAGGGGCACATGCTATAATACAATTACACTTTATGAAAAACGATTACACAAGGTAAATAAAGATAAGGTCCGCACAGCTTGTTCTTACATTTCGAAAGAGTCCGTAAATACCCCTTTACGTCTATTTTGAACTGTTCAAACGTAGGACTCTTCCCAGACCATTTCACTTTATACCACATTCCTAAACGAGGATGCATCTCCTGTTTTAGAACTATTTTGGCCGTGTGGCTTATACAACACACCCACAGTATTCTAATGGTGGACTGCAGATCTGTGCTATAGTTCAGTCGAATTCGAAGGATCCAGCAATCGTACTGGATTTGACTGCGATTCTGAAATGTCTCTTGCAAAGGTATTCGGGTTTGCTTGAACCTTTAAAAAAATCTGAAACTACCCAGCTTACAATCTCTGAGGTAGTTGTCACTAAACTCGGACGTGATGTGCCACACATGTGCCGTGTGCCTTTACTTTTGTAAAAAACTGGTATAGGGAAAATTAAAGTCGAAACCCAAAACAGTTATATACTTAAGAGTAAATGCCTCCTAATAGCTAGCAAGCGCTCCTAGTTAGTAAAGTTGTTTGTGTCCCTGCCTGTCACGCGGGAAACTGGGGTTTGATTACCGACGGGGAGACAGCTAGTTTTTTATGATCAGATTCCAATCTTTAATGCTGTGTGTGAGAGTTTACGTAACTTTCCTTTTCTCACATTTTCTGACGACTATTCCGAAGGAGCGCCCTGTCAACTCCTAATACTTTTAAAAAATTCTACCTGCATGTTTGATTATTTTTGTTTTATTTAGAAAAAGTTCAATATTGATCATAACTAAAGAAAATAATGATCAGAAACAAAAACAAAATGTTGAAGATGCGACTCAATCTTGAATCAGAGCTGGGTGACACGGGCTTCTGTTCTGATATGGTTGTACGAGAAACAGGAGAAATCTTTTCTCTCCTATGGAGCATGAGCTGAATCGGGAATGAGACATTTCATGTGTTTGTGCATATGTCAACGCATGACCTACATCGTAAAACTAAAACTAAATTAAAAACTAACATTAGATTTCAGAGACATTCATTTATATACAAACAAGAGATAGACAAAGCAATAATTCTACATTAACTTGTCCTGCACTGATCAGACTAATTGAAATGGTCTGATTCAGAGCCTGTGCAGCTCGTGCTAATACAATATTTTCCTTTGATTTCCTTTGAGGGCGGAGTTGTCTTTAAAATCTGGATTAAATAAAAAGGAGTGACGTCAGTGTAAAACAGCTTTCCTTCTTGGGGAACAACGGTTGTGTTCCATATTTCTAATTATTTTGGTTTCAAGATAGCAATTTAGTATGAAACATAAAAGCCAGCTGGATAAAGCTGTTACACGTCATTTACAATGGTCTTTCAACTAATAGCCCGTGCAGGGATCAAACCCCAGCTGTTGGTACGAGTTGCGTAAGGCTCTGCAACATGCAGATGAGAAACTAACCTCTGCTTCTTCATTATATACACAGTGAGCTATATATGCGGGCTTACTGCCCCCTACGGGCACTGTATTTGATTGCGGTACAAGACTGGCCGTGGAGAAATGAAGTGAAGAGGGTGTGTTCATTAAAAGGCTCATTGCATCCCTGGATGGTCTCAAACCACCACCCTTTTGGTTAACAACCGAGCCACAAAGACTCATGTACAGCTTAACACTTCTCGCTCTCGGTGTAAGTGATACACTCCGTAAAATTTCTGGAGAATCATTTGTTTTTAAAGGAAAATCGCCAACAGTGGCCGAGATCTATTGGAGTTTTTTCATTCTATACTGCAATTTCTGAAGGGTACCCTGTGAAAATACGAATTTTGACGAGAAGGGACGGACATATAAGGTCAGTAGGCTTGGGGAATTGGACCTTATGGTGAAGGCTGCGGGCTCGGCATCAGCAGAACCTGATCAATATCGGTTGACTCCGATATACTTTGACAACTTAACTTCTGGATTTAGAGACATTTACCTTAGTGTCGGTATACTAAGATGTTTTGGTAACGAGGAAGGAGGGACAAAGCAAATTGGCAGAATGTGTGCTATTTTGTTGACTACAAGTCCTCACATGCCGGAGGGTCAATATTAAAAAAAAACGTAACAGTATAATCTCTTGTACTTCACAATTTAATAGTGTCTGTTACATTGTGTCTCACACCTCAGTGTCAGAATTGTGAGACGAGTTTGTAATCAGGAGGGAGGGCCATAGCAATTCAGCAGAAATTGCATTCACCTTTTCCCAATGCATTCTCACATGCCATTTTCTCACATGCCATGCTCAGAGGGTCATATTTTTAAAATGGTATCATAAAATGTCCTGAAGTTCAGGATTTTGACAGTCTGTTATATTGTGTCTCACACCTTGATGTCAGAAATATGAGACGATTTTAAAATCAGGAGGGAGGGCCCTAGCAATATAGCAAACATTGCATTTACCATTTGACAATGTATTCTCTCATGCCATGTTCAGAGGGTCGTATTTAAAAAACGGTACAGTACAATGTCCTGAAGTTCAGGATTTTGATAGTCTTTTCCATTGTCTCTCACACATCTGTGTCAGAATTTTTAGACATTTTTATAACCAGGAGGTAGGTTCGATCACCCTCTGCTCATCCTCAGTTAACCATATAGTCTCATATGCCATGTTCTAAATGTCCCATTTAAAACTGCTATATTAAAATTTCTTGTAAAATGCAAGAGTTTGAGACTTTTTATGATCAGAAGGCAAAGTCGTGGAAAATATGCAGAAAGTGCCAGTGAATTTATGTTTTGCCTTTGTCTTATTTACTCGTGGTATAACATGCCAGTTTGTTTTATTGTGAGTTGTGTTTCTGAAATGTGTTTCATACAAAAATGCAATTTGGACAGTCTCTACTTACATATTCCCCTTTACTGAGGAAATGTACAGTAAGACATCCGGATAAGTATTTTTAAAAATGACTGTAGAGAGCCATCTACAGGCGAAAGACGACATAACATCACAGCAGCAGCATTTAAGATGGAACGAAAAACGCAAAGCAGCAGCTGGCGAATAAGAAGCCAACTTCAGCCTCGTTAATGCAATAGCATTAGGTGAGGTGGAAAAATATTTCTTGCTCTGAATCTTAACATTTTTATAGGAGGTGTTCTAGGACTTCTTGCCTCAGAAAAAAAAAACTGCCAGTACATCAGTTATTTCTACTCCATCAATAGCAGCAGTGTTATCAGTACTGAGCCCTAAATGTAGGTCCTATCATCATATAAAAAGTTGAAAGTATCGACTGCATTCAACTGATAAAATGTATCTTCTATGAGAGTTATATCTTTATCCAAAATACATCGGAAACAAATTTGCACGTTTTTTGGGGGGGATCCTGAAGACTGAGACTCAAAACTTTTTTTTCCTTCTTTCCAGGAGGAAGGATTATTCAGATGCAAACATTGTCCCAAAATCAATGTACTCTCCATTGATATTCAAATCCTCAAATTCTTCATCTGAACGTCGATATTGAAATATGATATCGTACAAATTGTGGTTTTCTTTTTAAAGCAAATTTTGTGCTTTAAATTAAATAAATTGTATTTATTATGAATGTGCCGGAAATTTTTCAGTACTTTAGAGGGTTCTGCCATTTTAGATGTTATGCTGTTCCTGTCTGATTTATCAAATGTGTCATTTAAATCACCAGTCATTTCTATATCAGTCTGAAGGCCTTGCAGTAAAGATTGCAATTCATCCAAAAATGCCAAGTTTCCCACTGGTGATACATACAAGGAAATGAATGTATATTTTCCCCCCAACTCAACAAATTTAAGATCAAATACCTCCCTCATCTGCAGGTGGAGATAATAATGTCAGAATAAATACAGGTTTAAAAGTCAGGAGCATTGATAGTCCTATTTTAAAATGACACTAAAATGCTCACAATATATTAAAAAGCTCTGTAAAATGCAAAAATAATAAAAAAAATATTAAAACAAGGTAAAAAGAAATAATACACAGTTATAAAGCTCAGGAATTATCAATGTGAAGTTACAATGGGTTGATTGTGTTTCATGTGATTTAAAAAATAAAATGTTTGCAAAAAATCCACTTACAATATGCTAAAAATGGCAAGAATACTTAACTTTTTACTACCAGTGACATATTTAGCCAATGTCCGCCTGGAATTTCCTTCCCCTTAAACATTTGTTATATCTCTGCAGCAGAACATAGCAGGAGCCTGGTTCAGGTCTTAAATTGAAGCTAACCCCCTTGGCTTTGAGTGTGAAAAGTCAAATTTCTTATATTTCTTAATGTGTCCACTCAGCAGACAAACATATGAAAAAAAACAAAAAAAACAGCTGGCGAACATTTTTTTTTTGATCTTCAGAGGTCAGATTTTTCAACTATATGCATGTCAAGGGCCTGGGAATGATTTGAAAACCTTGTTCTAGGTGGCTACAAGCTTGGATAAAAATTTGGGACAAATTGATCAATTAGAAAAAATTCTACATCATGTTTTGTGAAGACTGGACCTGGAATGAAATTTCACGCCTATAATAAAAAATCATAAAAATATTGAAAATAATAAGAATAAAAACCATTGCAATTGCTATAAAAACCTTAAGACACTGCTAGAGAGCCTTTACCTGCTGTTATGCAATGAAAAAAAACCTCAGAGTTGCCTTCTGGTGTGAAAAAAAGGAGCACAGATAAGAAACTGATAAAAAACTGATTGATTATCTCTTCTGAGTCAATGATTGACAGCTAAAAATGCAGCCTGAAGCTTCTAGAGGAAGTCTCACCCCCTAAGGGTGGCTGAAAATACAAAGAATGACAGCGGTTTTTACCAATCAAATCGCCTTATTTCTGGCGCTCGTTCTTCAAACATTTACTACGTAATCAGTAACGTTTACTAGTCTCTAGCTCTTGAGATAAACTAGTCTGGGTTATTTTGGATATATATCATGCTCCAGAATAAGGTAAAAACATGGGATATATATATATATGCTGGTTTTTGCTTTTGCGGTTTTGTTGGTAAAAATGTATGATATTGACATGCTGGGCTGGCCAGGTGATCTGGTGTTTTTATTGGGATTCTGCTAGTTCATTAATTTATTGGTTTATTGCATAATAGTGTCATGTCTGTGGAAACAAACTTTATGATTTTGTTGTGGTGATATTTGAGAATACGTGCATGTGAGAAAATTTGTGGAGCGGTTTCAAACAAACGTTGTTTATCTCGCGTTTATCTTAAAAATAAAAAGTGTTATCTGGGGAGACAGGAGTGGTCCTCGGTGACCGCGATCCGGACTAAGTTAACAGGTGTGTAATTTAAAAAAAAAACAAGTTAAAAATAATTGCTAAATGGGTTTAACATTCAGGAATGTAATTGGTCAGATGCTTACGATAAGTGATGCTGGTGTTTCGTGTGATTTAGCGAATTCAAAAAAATATTCATTTTAAAAACGGCAAGAGCTCGTATGAAAAAAAAGTTCGTAAGTATCTTTGTTACAACAGCCGCGCCAGAACTATTCAGATACTGTACATCAGAAAAGTACCTGAACTTGACTGGTTTATATTCAGTTATGTGCATTAGGAACGAAAGGGAGACTTAGATGGATTTTATTAGGGGTTTAGTAATCAGAAAATTTATTTTTACACGTTTATGCCTACGAGCAGAAATAACTTCCTGCTTTCAGCGCTTTTTTTGTTTCTGCTTGTAACCTCGAACAGAGAAACCCAGTACTGACTCACAGAAACACCCCGGAGTTTCTGTGTTTCTGGGATTTAAGAGGGATGTATGCAGCGGTGTTACGAGTCTGGAAGGAGGAGACGCGCATTCCGCACGGGGAGCGTAGAGCAATGAGCCGCACCTGCTGCGCGCTGAGTCCTGTCCTACAGTATATAACCGCTGAGCACGGACACACAGAGTCTCCAGCCAGTTTTGGAGATTTATGATTTCAATGTTTTTTTTCCTTTTGAGCAGAAGCTGGGTTTCTTCCTCTAGTTAAAGTTATTGGAGTTGTGGTTACTGTGCTAGACCGTCGGGAATAGCGCTTTTATTTATTTTTTTTTGTCAAGCAGTCTGCTGTATACTGTACGTGAAATAAAGATAAGAGTGCTTTCTTGATACTTCACAAGAGTATATATAATTCACGAGCTGTATTAAAAAAAATGAACTGGAAGAAAAGCAATAGGGCTGGAGTTTATAGACTGTGATGCAAATACGAGAGTAGGAGAGGAGGGGACTAGTTCAGGAGCACAACCGGCCCTCTCCTGCCCATTCTCCCACCAGGGTCTGTTGTAACCCAGTGTGAAATTCAGCTCCTTGCAGTTCAGCTTTTGATCACTCAGCTGCTTTGCCCTGGGAATATGGGGCAAATAAAGGAGATAGCAACCAGACTAGAGGGAGAGTTTTTATTCCCAAGGGATGACTTGTTTTACAACAGCAGGCAACTTAAAGAAAAAGAAAACCTGTGTTCTGCTGCTCCAGGTTGGTTCCACTGGGAACAAGTGTGGCCAGGAGCTCATGAACAGTAATTAGGGGTTGTTTCCACAAGGGGGGCTGGAGTAAGTTAGATGTCAAGGGCAATAAAACTCATTAGACCTAATTGACCAGTTAAAGTGAGTTGTTCTGCTTTCCGCACAGAAACCAGTGCTCTCTTCTCAATGTGTGGGTGAGTCTGTCAGTGATATAACAGCTAGGCAGGACTGCCACTGTGGTCTATTTCATCACCTGTGACCCCATCTTCCAAAGACAACAGTCCAATCTAGCATAGAGTGTCCCGGACTGCTCCGTCAGTGACAGTGAGAGGTTTATCTTGTCTCTTGTTCTGCCAGAATGTAACAAAAAGTGACCCCTTAATGGAGGAAACTTTAGCTTTTGTAGGTAATTATACCACTTGACAATGTTACAGGTGTTGGGGGGGGGGGAACCCCTAGTGATTCCACAGTCTCACATAGACAATGGCCAGTCTACACAAACCTCCAGTCAACACAGCCCTGACCCCTGTTATGTCACCCAGGTCTACACTGTGAGACAATGATTATTTAGGAAAATTGTAAGGAATGCATTCCAAAGCAGTCAATGGAAGTATGGAATTAAAATAGTCAAGTCTTGTAAAATAGAGTATATTATCTATTTATTATACCTTAACATTGTGACAAAAACAAATTTCAAGTCCATTATGAGCACACACAGCATATTAAAGATGGGTCTCTGCACTGTAAAGGAATCTCAGTAACTTTAGCTAATAAACCTGAAATGTCATTTCTTTTACTGCTTGTTCTTTAAGGTACTAACTCATTGACATTATGTAGATTAAAATAAGACTATTCACAAAGAAAAAGCATTTATCACAAATGTATCATGCCAAATAAACTCTAGTAATCAAGAGGAATTAAGAAAAGGAAACAAAACCATCTTTTGAGGATGCCAGATAGAAATGTAAACACACACTCAAACGTGGGGCCAATCTTACCAGAAATCAATTAACACACCAATGATCTTGGACTGATGTCTGAAAACCAGAGCAAACAGTACAATATTAAGGTACTAAAGCTATTAGTAGAACAGATCTAGCTTCTCAACATAATACTTATGTCTGAACTTCATTGAATAGTGACACTTCAATCTTTCATATTCAATATTTTTCACAAAATCAACAGCTGAGAACAGACCGCCATATACAGTGCCTTGCGAAAGTATTCGGCCCCCTTGAACTTTTCAACCTTTTGCCACATTTCAGGCTTCAAACATAAAGATATAAATTTTTTATTTTATGTGAAGAATCACCAACAAGTGGGACACAATTGTGAAGTGGAACGAAATCTATTGGATTTTTGAAACTTTTTTAACTAAAAAAAAATGAAAAGTGGGGCGTGCAAAATTATTCGGCCCCCTTGCGTTAATACTTTGTAGAGCCACCTTTTGCTGCGATTACAGCTGCAAGTCGCTTGGGGTATGTCTCTATCAGTTTTGCACATCGAGAGACTGAAATTCTTGCCCATTCTTCCTTGCAAAACAGCTCGAGCTCAGTGAGGTTGGATGGAGAGCGTTTGTGAACAGCAGTTTTCAGCTCTTTCCACAGATTCTCGATTGGATTCAGGTCTGGACTTTGACTTGGCCATTCAAACACCTGGATACGTTTATTTGTGAACCATTCCTTTGTAGATTTTGCTGTATGTTTGGGATCATTGTCTTGTTGGAAGATAAATCTCCGTCCCAGTTTCAGGTCTTTTGCAGACTCCAACAGGTTTTCATCCAGAATGGTCCTGTATTTGGCTGCATCCATCTTCCCCTCAATTTTAACCATCTTCCCTGTCCCTGCTGAAGAAAAGCAGGCCCAAACCATGATGCTGCCACCACCATGTTTGACAGTGGGGATGGTGTGTTGAGGGTGATGAGCTGTGTTGCTTTTACGCCAAACATATTGTTTTGCATTGTGGCCAAAAAGTTCGATTTTGGTTTCATCTGACCAGAGCACCTTCTTCCACATGTTTGGGGTGTCTCCCAGGTGGCTTGTGGCAAACTTTAGACGAGACTTTTTATGGATATCTTTGAGAAATGGCTTTCTTCTTGCCACTCTTCCATAAAGGCCAGATTTGTGCAGTGTAAGACTGATTGTTGTCCTATGGACAGACTCTCCCACCTCAGCTGTAGTTCTCTGCAGTTCATCCAGAGTGATCATGGGCCTCTTGGCTGCATCTCTGATCAGTCTTCTCCTTGTCTGAGCTGAAAGTTTAGAGGGACGGCCAGGTCTTGGTAGATTTGCAGTGGTCTGATACTCCTTCCATTTCAAGATGATCGCTTGCACAGTGCTCCTTGGGATGTTTGAAGCTTGGGAAATCTTTTTGTATCCAAATCCGGCTTTAAACTTCTCCACAACAGTATTACGGACCTGCCTGGTGTGTTCCTTGGTCTTCATGATGCTCTCTGCGCTTTCAACAGAACCTTGAGACTATCACAGAGCAGGTGCATTTATACAGAGACTTGATTACACACAGGTGGATTCTATTTATCACCATCAGTCATTTAGGACAACATTGGATCATTCAGAGATCCTCGCTGAACTTCTGGAGTGAGTTTGCTGCACTGAAAGTAAAGGGGCCGAATAATTTTGCACGCCCCACTTTTCATTTTTTTATTAGTTAAAAAAGTTTCAAAAATCCAATAGATTTCGTTCCACTTCACAATTGTGTCCCACTTGTTGGTGATTCTTCACATAAAATAAAAAATTTATATCTTTATGTTTGAAGCCTGAAATGTGGCAAAAGGTTGAAAAGTTCAAGGGGGCCGAATACTTTCGCAAGGCACTGTACCTTTATCCAGTGGTTTTCAGAGCAGAGACATCCGTGTGGGCAAGAGTTCTTTCCCTGAGGTCCACTGCACGTCAGATAGCCACGTTCTGGCTGGGTCGTGTGTACTCCTGGGAACGTCGCCTGTAATGAATATTGGGGACTTTGTACAAATTAATAACGTGAGTATATTAATATGATTTGTGTTGAAGCCAAACATAGACAATCACTGTTAAAACTTGAATTCAACCTCCAGTGTCTGCTTTTGAAATGCTGATCATCACCCGTCTTCTGGCTTCTAGATGCACGTGTTAATGGATATTTCTTGTCTTCTTTTTTTTCCCCCCATATGCTCTTCTCTGTATCATTAAGTACTTCTGGGTCATTTCATGTACCTCGTGGCATCTTGGCTGGTGGTGAATGGCAGGCAGCTGCTCTAAAAATAACATGCCTATTAATATGATGTTGAAGACAAAACCAAAACAATACAACTTTGTTTTGCACTTTAAAATTTATCACAAGCTTGTCATATTTACAGTCATCAACTGATTTAGGCTGCTGTTCCTGTGAAAAATGTCCTTTGTTTAAGAAAGATTCAATTTAAAATCTTTAGGTTTTAAATATAAACCACTGGCAATATGGTAATCACTTTTACAACTTTTAAGAAGTTGCAAGATAGCTCTACAACTATGTTGTCCTTAACCTATTCAGAAACTACCACAAATATTGTAAGAAATTGTTCTCTAGACTCTAGATCTTGTGGGCTCTGTTCTCGATGAATTGGAAAGGTGTCGTTCATGAAGTCCAGTACTCTGTTGATCTCTCTCTTACCAAGAGACTACCCATCTAATGCTGCAGGAAACTCCAGTGCCTGGTCTGGGAATGCTGTGCTATTCAGATTCTGTCAATAAATTTCAATAATGGTTCACCTTTTTGTTTACACTGTGGCATTTCTTTGCAGTAACAATTGAGAGGGATAGTTATCTGCCTTCTATACTCTTCTAAAAATCATGTATCTTTTTAGCAGTCCCATATCCCTTCCTTATATCCTTGCTGATGAGAATGAGAAATGCTATTTTCAAGACATTAACACGAATATAATTTTTACATTAATTCCAAGGTACAAGAAAATGAATATCTTCAAAATATGCACTTTAATATACTTACTTAGTTTCTTTTTTGGAAATGGTCAGTGAACCAACCACTCCAGAGCTTGTCCTTCACCTTGAAATTATTTCCTGGAAATGCTGAAATCACAGAGGAGCTCTTCTCCCCTCAACAATGTCCCTTTTTGTCACAGACAGAATTATGACAGACTGTTCGTTGATTATAAATGACTTTCTTACAGCCCTTACATTGTCTTTTCTCTTTGATGGATTTATCCATCTTCCGATTTGCCTCCTTATCCGGGAGGCAGGCTCAGTGTTTTTCACGAGCATCAATGCACAGTTTTTGTGCAGGTTCATCTGAAAAGAAAAGACATCTCATGTCTCCCTCTGTCATCTGTGAGCTTCAGCAGTTGTCTTTGTGGTGACATTGCCATTGTAATCACACACCACCTCTCCCTTCTGGAAACACTTGGAAGTCACAAACTTCTTCCCCTTCACAGTGTAGTGTGCTCTCACGAGGCACCAGTTCTGTAGGGTTTGGGCATTTACGGGGACAATTATTAATTGTAGCCGTAAATCACAAAATTGATTCTTTTGATGGCTTTAGAATCCAACCATGCGATATAACTCAAACAACGCGCACACACACAGGTACTAATACACGAGGATACATTTATTAATACATAGAATATGCATGTAAACCTAACAGATCTTATCGAGAGGGTTATCAGAATACAAAAGGTATATATTCAGTCAGTTACGAAGAGTTACATATATCAAGAGGACATAAGTTCAGTATATCATTCATTTAGACCGTTTCGTAAATGAACTTGGTTATAACTTCTACATTAGATACTCAAAACAAGTACATAACTCTTAGGAATTAAATTGATATCAACTGGTTGGGATAACAATTGAATTCTCAAGCTGTAATGCATTGAAGTTGAATACTCATCCAATCTCTGGGGATTCAGATCTCCTGCGGGCTCTCTGGCTCCGTGCCAGGCTGTGCTGTGCTGCAGATGATCACTGACCGGCTAGTTAGTGTTGGCTTTAACTAGCAGAGTTTGTGCACAGGAGAAAAGATGAATGTGGGTCCCAGCAAGTCATGAAGCGCTAGTTCTGTATAGTGATTCAGCTGTCCACAGTTCCGACCTGTTCACGAGGCTTGCTGCTGATGCTAACCTCGGGTGAATCCTTTGGTTACTCTCTGTCAACCTCCGCTCTCGACTCTTACAACAGAGGAAAGTTCTGGCACTTGGACACACTGGCCGTTCCGTGGTTGTCCAGGCTCAGGATGGTCAGGAGGCGCGCTGCGAGAATGTCCTGCCCTTGGGAGCCTTCTGCTCCTGGGCCGTCCTGCCCTGGAATTCTCCTTTAGAATTCTCCTTAGAAAAGTCTTTAGAATAGTCTTGGAGCTCTGTGTTGCCTGTTTTTACCTGGAGGAACTTCAGCTCATTCATTGGCTGAAAGTTCCATGGGCATCAGAATCCCACGTGGGTTACTCGGCCCTACCAGTCCCTGATTGGTTGATCAAGGTGAGATATGAGTCACTTACTCCTGACACTTAGGAATGTAGTCCAGATGTCCATCTGGCACTCCCTAGACAGATAGGCGCCAATGGATGACCATTGATCATGATAGCCAGGCTTAGCTAAGTGCATCCCCATATGGGAGCTGTCCCTTATCAAAAGAAAACATCTTTAAATCAGCCTGCATGAATAGCTTCTCTGTGGCTGCACCACAGATTTGAAGAGAGAGATGGGGCCTCATTTGGGAAAGCACAGCAACACTTAATTCTGTCTTATTAATAAGCATTGCCGCTACATATCCCCCCTTTTTGAAGGTCACGAGGTCCTGAGGCGTTGTTGCCTTCAAAACAAAAGAGAGTTAAGTGATGTCCCTTGTCATTAGACCATTAACCTTAAATGTCCACATTACTCCTCGAGAATTCATACCGGAACCAGCATTGGGAACAAACAGGATGAATAAAATCTGGAGTATGTATAAACACGGTAGGAGACAACATCTCAGTCTAGGCATTACACATCAGGAAGTTCACTGTCAATATCTGATACCTCTGTAGGCAGATATTTGGGAAGAAGTAACTTCCTTTCTTTTGACATGCTACCTTTGACTCATTCATGCTACCCGGAGTACATCTTGATGTAAGAGTACAGCATTCAGAGTACACTGTCAGTCATGACCCAGCTACCCGGCAGTAGTGTTACAATAACAACAGTTCCTGTTCCCAGCCCCCCTGATAAACCACGACACCTGTGTTGGGCACCTGCCAGGGTGGGTTGGAGGTTTGTTCCATTAAAGCAAACGAACTACCTGTACCTCTTCAGGGCGTAGCGTTTCTTGGATTTCTATCCAATTCAATAGTGTGGCACCTGAAGGCATCCACGACCTCCAGCTTGGTCTTATGTTGTCTGGTTCCAGACCGTACAGTGTTAAGTTACCATGCTGTACTATGGCCTCCTTGGGAACTTGCAGGAAACTGTTGGTTAGGTAGCTGCATTGTGGTAGCTGTATCATGCCTGTCACAAGTCATAGTGACAGTTAAGTGTGGTGTGCTGACCAGCCATTTACTTCCCACCTGCTCTTCATGGGGTTCATTAACCTCCCTCTGCTCGTTAGTAGCTTTACACCCTTCATTGGTGAATAATTTAGACACAGCCAATGGATAGCTTTGGTAGCCATACCCATCTCAAGATTTGGAACCAAATTCAATCTTGGATTGCCTTCTGGGTGAGCTATGAGCGATGGGGTGGTTAATGTCACATACTCCTCTACTGAGAAGAGTGGAATCAAGTGGGTTGGGAATTGTGCCATGGCTAGACTGGCTACAGTGGCACTGAACTCCCTTAACAGGTCTTGTGTCAACATTCTGGCCTGTTGCACACAAGCATAAACCCACTGTATAACACCGGCAATCATGTCCACTGGTTGGGGGATAAGGTTTAACCCTGTTGCATAGGAAATTGCCTGTAGGGTTTTCCCTAGGCTTTCCAACTTTTGCTGCTGTTGATACAGTCTGTCACTACCCTCTGGCATCTCTGACACCTGCCTTCTTGGGGCAGTCAGGGTGAGAGTGCCAGTAGCAAACAAACCTACCAGAAATAGCAAATGCACAACATTGGGTGGCTGATCCCAGTCATCTCCTTCTGAGTGACTGTTGCCTTTCTAAGCTGGCGCAGCGTGTACATGGTGTCTTTCTCATTATGCCATGTGGCATTTTGGGCACCGACATCCTGGAAATCTGGGGAGATCTGACGCAGCTGCTGATGTTGCTCCTCCATTTCCAGGGCATCTAGTTTTTCGATTTGTTCATGCCTGTGCTCTAGGAACCCTGCAGGGGGCGGTGCAGCGGTGGAGCATGCCTGACCCCCGGCTGAGTGGTCATCTGGAGCACCTGAGTGATCTGGAATTGTTACCCCATTCTCTCTGTTCAGGTCCACCCTGCACACTTCCTGATTGAGGAATCCCTCAATCGGCATGTTTACAGTCGTTCGCTAGGGGCCGGTGTAGGACACCTGCTCGCTCCCCCCTTCCCTCGCTAGGGGTTCAGGGAGCTGCCCCAGCACTGGGATAGCCAGTTCACAGTCTTCGAACTCGCTATCACCCACCAGGCCCATGTCAGTGCAGGCGGGGATTCTGACACCCCACTTTTCCGTGTTCTGCACTGGCAGGCGGGTGGCTTGATAATCCAGCTCCAGTCTGGCTGAACCACTGTTGGTCAGACTCAGACTGACAGACTGAGCTGGTGGCTGTAGGAAAACCGGCTTGGCTTTCATTCCCTGTCCCTTCTGGGGGACTGGGTGTGTTGGAAACCCTGCTGTTGAGGCAGGAAAATCAGGTCGGTCTCACTCACTACCTGGTAGTTGTGAGAAATAATGTTACCTGTCTGCAGGTTCCCTGGGTCACAGCAGAGGGAATCGGCATCTGGGATCATGTGTGTCCACAGCGCAGTAGTCTCAGCGTCCAGCTGGACCTCCTGTCTAACCTGTGAATGTTGCACCAGGGGCACCTGGCGGTGGCCCCGTGACAGCTGCTCAAGCAGATCCTCACTAATATAGGACCTCTCAGGGCTAAGGGTGAGGGCTACATAACCTACCTGCTCTCCTGCCATCTGGATCCCTTCCACCACTGCAGGGTGGTGGTCCTGACCCCTCTTGGGTGCCAGGGTGCACAGGGAAAGCTCCTTTTCATCGCCAGGTGGGGAGATCTGCTCCTCTTTAGGGATGTAAAAGGCGTGTGCTTTACCTGGTGGATCAGGCGGCTGCTTGGAGCACCGCTCCTGTGGCATGGAGGCTGTTGTGACCTCAGCCGGGACATGACTTCCCTGTATATCCGGGGAACAAGAAAATATTTTTATTTCTTGTCCAGAGGGAACAGAAGGAATCTCCACATAGGCTTCTGTGTTCGGTGGGCACTGTGTGAGCACAGTCTGCCTCTTGGCCCCCCTTTCCTTCTGTACAGAAGGCTTAGGAGACTTGACCTGTTTCCACACCTTGCCTTTCTGGTGATCCACCAAAGGTTCATCTCTGAGTCGCATGCCCTTTTCTTTTTCTACCCGTTTGAGTTTGCTGTATGACATCAAACACCTTTCAACCTCAGTGTCAATCAGTGTCTCACTGTGTAAGACATCTCCCATGGCAGCCTTGAGGTAAAAGCTTCCTGCTTTTCCTCTCTGTTTTACTGCCTGCTCTGTGACTTCAGGGGTGGAGTCAGCACTCGCTTGGGAGTGGCTGATCTCATCCAGGCAGGAACCCTTCCGCTCAATCAGATAGACTGAGGGAGGGAGAGGGGGCGGGTCTCCGCCTCCTCCAGTGGAGAGTATCAGCTCATTCACACTTCCGGCAGCCTTGGGGAGCTGTTGTCTCTGTCCTAATAAAACTTGTTCAAGCCTGGCCAGGCGGGCGGCTACTGAATACTTTTGTTCAGCTTTATCTAGCTCTTTCCCTTCCCCAGTGTTCTCATGGCACTTAGGACGCTGGGTGCGGTCCTGTGTGCCTGCTTTGGAACGGGGCTTAGCCAGCTCAGGAGCCTGTGCTCCTTCGAGCAGGGGGGAATTAACCCTGCTGGCTCTGACGGCGAACACAGTCGCTTTAACAGCTTTTTGCTCAGAGTGACTTTGGACATCATACTCCCAGGCTTTCTGCACGAATCTCTTAATATCAGTCATTTTCATGGTCTGTGCATCTGTATGCATTAAGATCATCTTTCTGACTGACGGGTGGAGATTCGCAATGAATAAACCCTTGAAATGTGTGTTCTCTTCGCAACCCTCATCATTTCCCCTGCAAAATAAGTTCGTCTAAGTCTCTCGTACTATTCGCGAGGGGACTCTGCTCTCTCATGCTTAATGTTAAGGGCGGCGGCTATCGCGGCAGTCGTGTCAATAAACGCACTGTATTCTCGGATAAGTGCTTGACACAGCTCTTCAAAGTCATCACAGACTTTCTTCATCTGCCTAGCCATCCACTCATGTACAGCTCTGCTGCTAGTTTTCCTGACCAGAAACACTTTCTCCTGTTCTGTGGCGTTTGGCAGGTACTGCAGGGTATACCTGAGGTCTTGAATATAACTCTCGATATTATTCTCTGACACTGCAGAGTCAAATCTCTCCATCTCCTTCACTTGTCACTAGTCCTTCACTCTCAGAGAATGGAGGTTTATTCTCCTAGCTTCTCCGCTGACGGAGATATGACGGAGATCATGGTCAGACCTGTCGCTGCTAGAGAGAGTGCTTAATAGCGACTCGAATTCAGACCTTTTAGCAACCATCGTTAAACTTAAAGAGTATTACTTTTAAGTACGAAATCACAGTTCTACCACAGAAAACCACAAGATCAAGTATGCAATCAACCCAGTAGATCGCAAAAGATCACAAAACAATCAAGCACTGCTTAAAGAGCAAGGGGAACTTTTTTCCTTTCGGCTTTCAGCACACTGTATTGTCGAGTATGAAACCCGTGGTGTTTTATATTGAATTATTCCGCTTGGTTGACTCATTTCAGTCTTACCATAGCCCGTCCAGGGACGCCAATAAATGTAGTGTGCTCTCTGAAGGCACCAGCTCTGTAGGGTTTGGGCATGTACGGGGACATTTATTAATTGTAGCCGTAAATCACAAAATGATTGTTTTGATGGCCTTAGAATCCAACCATGCAATATAACTCAAACAACACACACACACGGGTACTAATACACGAGGATACATTAATTAATACATAAAATATGCATATAAACCTAACAGATCTTAACGAGAGGGTTATCAGAATACAAAAGGTATATATACAATCAGTTACAAAATGTTACATATATCAGGAGAACATACGTTCAGTATATCATTCATTTAGACCGTTTCATAAAGTGAACTTGGTTACAACTTCTACATTAGATTCTGAAAACAAGTACATAACTCTTAGGAATAAAATTGATATCAACTGGTTGGGATAACAATTGAATTCTCAAGCTGTAATGCATTGAAGTTGAATACTCATCCAGTCTCTGGGGATTCAGATCTCCTGCGGGCTCTCTGGCTCCGTGCCAGGCTGTGCTGTGCTGCAGATGCTCACTGACCGGCTAGTTAGTGTTGGCTTTAACTGGCAAAGTTTGTGCACAGGAGAAAAGATGACTGTGGGTCCCAGCAAGTCAGGAAGAGGACCAGTTCATTCCTGATGAAGCGCTAGTTCTGAATAGTGATTCAGCTGTCCACAGTTCCGACCTGTTCACAAGGCTTGCTGCTGGTGCTTACCTCAAGTGGATCCTCTGGTTACTTTCTGGCAAGCTCCGCTCTAGACTCTTAGAACAAAGGAAAGTTCTGGCACTCGGACACAGTGGTTGTCCGGGCTGAGTCTTAGGATGGTCAGGAGGCGCGCTGCGAGAATGTCCTGCCCTTGGGAGCCTTTTGCTCCTGGGCCGTCCTGCCCTGGAATTCTCCTTTGAATTCCCTTTAGTAAAGTCCAGGAAATAGTCTCTCAGGCCCTCTGTGTTGCCTGTTTTTACCTGGAGGAACTTCAGCTCGTTCATTGGCTGAAAGTTCCATGGGCATCAGAGTCCCACGTGGGTTACTCGGCCCTACCAGTCCCTGATTGGTTGATCAAGGTGAGATGTGAGTCACTTACTCCTGACACTTAGGAATGCAGTCCAGATGTCCATCTGGCACACCCTAGACAGATAGGCGCCAATGGATGACCATTGATCATGATAGCTAGGCTTAGCTAAGTGCATCCCCATTTGGGAGCTGCCCCTTATCAAAAGAAAACATCTTTAAATCATCTGCATGAATACTTTCTCTGTGGCTGCACCACAGAGATGAACAGAGAGATGGGGCCTCATTTGAAAAAGCACAGCAACACTTAATTCTGTCTTATTAACAACCATTGCCGCTACAAGTGAAAGGCTGAAGTGAAATAGAGCGGGGACGAAGGCAGTGAAGAGAGAGAACGTGGGAAGAAGAGAAAAACGCAAGGGAAAAAAAGCAGCGTCGTAAAAGAGGTGACGGAGCTGTCCTCTCTATAAGAAGGGTGCCAGCGAACCTTGTTTTTGCTTATGGCCACACCCCCTTGAGCACGCCTGATCTTATCTGATCTCGGAAGCTAAACAGGGATGGGCCTGGTTAGTACTTGGATGGGAGACCGCCTGGGAATACCAGGTGCTGTAAGCTTTTAAGCGCAAGAGGCGCCCTATCCCCGCTCGCTCGCTCATTCCCCTGTTCACACGTGCAGTGCGGCTTTTCCGTCTGTTTATTTGTCAGCTTTGGCGAGACACGGGTGCTTGTGTATTGGCGTGAGCGTTTTTTATTCTGATTATGAACAGTTTTACAAGTCCGCAAAGGATCGAGGAAAGGTTTATCGCCAGCTGAAAAGAGACACAGCGCTTCGGCTGTGGAGACTTGTTCGGCTGGCGTTCGGGGAGTCGCGTTTTTCAGAATTGTATTGAGATCGTTTTCCACAGAGCTCAGATGTCAAAGCACAGCAGCAGCTCTCCACAGCGATCCTCTATAGCGCCCTTTCTCTCGCAGCTCCGTCCTCATTGGAAGGAAGCAAGAGTGAAAGGCCGAAGTGAAACAGAGCGGGGACGAAGGCAGTGAAGAGAGAGAACGTGCGAAGAAGAGAAAAACGCAAGGGAAAAAAAGCAGTGTCGTAAAAGAGGTGACGGAGCTGTCCTCTCTATAAGAAGGGTGCCAGCGATCCTTACTCTCGCTTATGGCCACACCCCCTTGAGCACACCTGATCTCGTCTGATCTCGGAAGCTAAACAGGGATGGGCCTGGTTAGTATTTGGATGGGAGGCTGCCTGGGAATACCAGGTGCTGTAAGCTTTTAAGTGCAGGAGGCGCCCTATCCCCGCTCGCTCGCTCATTCCCCTGTTCACACGTGCAGTGCGGCTTGTCCGTCTGTTTATTTGTCAGCTTTGGCGAGACACGGGTGCTTGTGTATTAGCGTGAGCGTTTTTTATTCTGATCATGAACAGTTTTTCAAGTCCGCAAAGGATCGAGGAAAGGTTTATCGCCAGCTGAAAAGAGACACAGCGCTTCGGCTGTGGAGACTTGTTCGGCTGGCGTTCGGGGAGTCGCGTTTTTCAGAATTGTATTGAGATCGTTTTCCACAGAGCTCAGATGTCAAAGCACAGCAGCAGCTCTCCACAGCGATCCTCTATAGCGCCCTTTCTCCCGCAGCTCTGTCCTCATTGGAAGGAAGCAAGAGTGAAAGGCTAAAGTGAAATAGAGCGGGGACGAAGGCAGTGAAGAGAGAGAACGTGGGAAGAAGAGAAAAACGCAAGGGAAAAAAAGCAGCGTCGTAAAAGAGGTGACGGAGCTGTCCTCTCTATAAGAAGGGTGCCAGCGAGCCTTGCTCTCGCTTATGGCCACACCCCCTTGAGCACGCCTGATCTCATCTGATCTCGGAAGCTAAACAGGTATGGGCCTGGTTAGTACTTGGAGGGGAGACCGCCTGGGAATTTCAGCTGCTGTAAGCTTTTAAGCGCAGGAGGCGCCCTATCCCCGCTCGCTCGCTCATTCCCCTGTTCACACGTGCAGTGCGGCTTGTCCGTCTGTTTATTTGTCAGCTACAGATGCAGCCATTCAAAGTGCGCGTTACAGACACGTACCGCAGGTGGCGTCGCTCAGTGCGACGCAAGATGACGCGTGGCACCGCAGTACGTGATTGGTTGACCAACAGGGGCACTCGTGGTCCGTTGGTCTGTCGTAGAAAGACTTACAGTAAACGTCTTTGCTGTGCCCGTTGTAGATATTGAATTTTACCACTGAAGGGAAATCTTAGTAGCTGAGCATAAAAAGAATAGGAGCATACTGCAACGGGTGTGAAGTCCATAAACGATATTAATTTTGGAACTTAAACATACAGTATATGGCTGGTCTCGGTACTTTAAAGAAAACATACACACCAGTATTCCATTTCTCCCTAAACATTTTAAGCATCGAAGTCTTTAACTAACGCGATACCGTAGTCAACAAGCATACTTTTAGAATTTGATTAAAAGGGAATATAATATGGAATCGCGTATCTCAAGAAATTAATAACGATATAATTATATTCATGTTGCAAAAGAACTGCAACGGACATAAAAACTCCCTTGCTTTTAACAGAGCGTTCCATAATTTCTAACTACGAAAATGCCAGGTGAAAGGATTTGTAAACATATTTTGTTAAAGCGAGTCAGTTTTTTCCGCAACACATAAAAGACATTTTTCCAAGAAAGTTTAGCCTTTGTCACTAATGAAACCACTAAATAAAGACATAAATATAGAAATCTTAAGATTTGTTTTATTTAATGTTGGTAGCAGGATGAACTGTCAGAGTGTATATTTTGTCGCAGAGTTGCTGCAAGATGTTAACAGTGAAAAAGGTATTTAGAAATGAGTTATTTCAAGATGAAAATTTTCAGAATAATTGCAAATCTAGCAGGATAGAGAAAGCACAGAAAACTGGCAGTTAGATTGATCAGATTAGTATGAAAAGTCATTTAGCAAAGGGAATGAGAAGAGTGACAAACTAGTATACTTTAGATTTTTTTAAATCTGATCATGTTTCCCTATAACAATAATAAAAAACTTTATTTGATATATCACCATTAAAGGTGGCATCTCAAAGCAATACAGTAGATGTAAAAACAGATAAAAGGACCACAGATTACAAAGTAAATGCATGTAAGAAAGACAAGCAGTTAGAGGTGCTACCAAAATTAGAAAATGAAGCAGATACAGACACTAAGTCTTCTGAAAAGAAAGGTTCTGAGGTTAGATTTTAACTGGCCCTGGTGTGTGTGTGTTTGTGTCTGTCTGTCCTGTGATGGACTGGCGCTATGTCCAGGGTGTATTCTGCCTTGTGTCCGTCGCTTACTGGGATAGGCTCCAAATCCTCTGTACTGGATAAAGAGATTAGAAATGGATGGAAGTAAAGGCACTGTGTGGATGGAACTATACACAGTGTTAGAAACCCACTATGAAATGGCAGCATCTCACTGAGAATAAAACATTTTATAGTGCTGGCTTAAGGGAACAGCCTTTCCACCTCTCTTGCACATCAGTATCCATACCTAGTTATTTAAACAAATTGCCTCTAATTATAAACATCTTAATATGCTGGCTCTGTGGATCCGCATCAGCTATGTTTGCCCATTCCTTCAATTCATGTGCATCCAACACAGAGTTCAACGCTAGCAACTACACAAAATCTAAAATATGAGCTCTACTTGCCACTTACAATACCAACAGTACCAGCTAACTTTAGTAGTGACATTTTCATGGATCTTTTTAACAATAAAATTTACAACATCAGACTTCAGACACAATTAAACAGGCCTCAAAAAAGTCTGGTACAAACATTTTCAGCATGGAATAAACCTTTACTTTAATGGTATAAACCTTAAATGGATTCATATTCTCAATAAGATTTGGTGCTCAGTAACATGACTTAGAAAATGACAGAAGACATACGTATCATGCTTATCCTTCTATTTTTCATAATCGTAAACTCCTTAAGGCAGTTACATTTTCTCTGTTCTGACCTGGAGTTACAGAGAAATTTAAATTCTAATAAGAGATTTGTAATGAGGAAAGTCATACCAATCACTCATACCAGGATTTGCAATTACAATACAAATACTTTCTTTCTGTATGTGTTTATTTTGCAGTTTGAGTCTATGGCATTCCTTTGGGGGTCTATACTCCAAGGCATGACTTTTTTATGGGAACATGACATTTTTTTAAAGTCTTTTAATGCAAGCTTCATATAAACCCTTAGCAGTGGTTACTGTCTGGAGCAGGTACTTGAATGGCACAGATTAATTGAAATGATTCAATTTCTTTTGAAAATATTTGGGATAATACATATTCCAGAAATCACAGCCGTTGAATTATCCAGAAATTAATTTCTCTCAGGGTGTATTTAACCCCTCATGGATGGCATTGTATGAAATGAGTTTGTAGTTCCCCATTTGCCTCTATTATGAGATGCTGTGGACACTATTTTATACATTTTAGGAGTGTCCATAGGAAGGTATGTTCTAGAAAGAGTGAACTTCTGTTTTGCCATTATTTTTAATAGGGGCATTACATGTTTACACTTGGTGCTCCTACTAGAGGAGAGGATATGATTAATCTAGGCTTATCACAGAAACTGAAACACATCTGGTTGGTGAGTCTACTGTGGGTAAAATGTTACTGGTACCGCATGTTGTAAAGCTCGGTATTTTCTCTCTTGGCCTGACTTTTTTTAATGTCTGAGTGTTAGAATCCATGTTGTTGCTGGTAAGGGAATGGTAGGTGCTGTGATTGACACAGTCAAAGCCTTGTACAGAGATACCATTGTAGCTGTTTGACAGTATTTTAGATGCCCTTAGTTAAAAGCATGGGAGGAAGTACTGCCAAGGGAAGGGGGGGGAGTAAGGATTTTTTCTTTGAGTTTGTGAGGTTATTTTTTGTTATATTGTGTTTCAGAAAGCAAGAAAATAAAATCTACTGTATGATAAAAAGAGAAAGAGCTGGAGTAGATCCTCAGATCAGTTTGCTACCAGCAATCAAACAAAAAAAATGGAAAGAATTGTCTCCTCCTGATTGGAACCTTTCTTACTGTCTTATTATAATTTATCAGGCTACCTTTTAATTTCCACTGAGAGAAGGAAGTCACTTGTCATGCAGCTATTTTATTCTTCATTGCACAATATGCTCTAAGTTAGCAAATGAAACATGAACACTTATTGAAATGAATCAAGAATACGATTAACATGAATGTATAAACATCCAAACTATACTTTATCACATTAAATTATTGGGTTAGCTTTTTATTGAGCCAAAATGTTATAAATGTGTGAACGTCTGTAAAATGGAAATATTTATATTTTTCTCTTTTCTGTTACCTGCCTGACAGCATTTTGTATCCCATTCTGTATATTACTGGAAAATATTAGACCCAACCTAAAGAATTCATGGGGGTAGTGGGACACAGTACTGCAAAGAGTCTCCTAAAGGGACAGAGCTATTAGTACTTATGTGTTTGAGTCTGGAGAATATAGTAAACTCTAAACATTAAGGGAATGCATGGAATCGGAAAATATAAATTGCATAGTACACAAGACTTAACTGGTTTTATTCTAGGAAAGCAGACAAGACTGAGTCATGGGACTCAGAGGATCCAAGGCTAGACTGAGTATAATAGGCTTCGGGCTTCTATTGTGACATCTACTGTAAATTACAGAAATGTTAAAAGTAAACAAAATAAAGTAACTAAAATGTGGTCTGAAATCACCCCTTTAGACACCCCTTTTACTTCACTGGTGTCAGATATGAAAGGCAATAGTCTCCCGTTCTGTCTGCTGTGTGTTGCAGCAGAGGGACTCCCTGCAGCTGAAAGGGGCAGAGTAACTTGCATGCCCTCTAGTACAGTTTACACATGCACGACTTTAAAAGCTAGCAAGACAGGTTTCGATTCATATTAGCTGGCGAGCCTTGTTAAAAAAACCAATGATAATGTAACATGCCACTGTTCATGAACAAAGTTATACTGAGATTTCCTAAGATACGCGATTAAAAAATAAATAAATAAAAATTTGAATCTCCTGCGGAACACATTCCATAAGAATCAGCGGTTTTACAGTATATATCGCCTTTAAAGGTGGCTTCTCAAAACGCTTTACGGGATAAAAACAACCAGAACAGCAGCAACAACAATATTGTATTTCGTTGCACTTTGAAAACCAAGTAATAACTTAACTATACAGTACGTGCAAACGTTTCATATGTTGCTGTCGTGAATGCCTACGTACCCATAAGTATCTTATTTGCCTTGAGTCTGTCTACAGTATCTCTGTCCCACTACCCCCCTCTCTCCCTCAATTCAATTCAATTCAAGGTGTTTTATTTGCATGACAGATGGGTACAATTCTTGTTGGGAATGTATACTTTGATATTTACACCCGGCGCGGCACCGAGGGAGCGTCTGCATTTATAACTTGGTTTTTAAAATTAGTCAAGCAGTATGAAGCATCTCCTTTTACTTTTAAGTCCCTTAAATACATTGAGCACAGCTTTCTCACCATCCTTACACAAAGCAGAAACTGTCCGATGACTCACAGTACAAGTGGAAGGATTACAGATTTTAATCGTCTTTAATTTTGTCTTTAATTTTGCCTGTGGAGTGTATCTTATTAAGCTCTAAATTGCATTTTGAGCGCGGTTTTTGACTTTTTTTTAATTGCATTTTGGGCGCGGACAGCACATACAAGGGTTAATGAACTGCGCCAAGAAATTTAAAATAGTATTCTTTAGGTGTGAGGGTAGGAGTGGACCGCAGCAGGCATAATCAGCAAACCAGGAAAACAAAGAACAGGACAGGTGAGATGTGTATCCAGAAAGCGAGTGATCAGAAAAAGGAAATGGAAAACGCAGAAAAAGGAAATGCTTTACAGGATAAAAACAATAACAACAGTAGTGGCTGGGCAAACGATTTTTTTTATCAAAATACAAATTGAGATACTGTACTGTATAATGATGTGCATGAACAAAGGTATACTGCAATTTTCCTTAGATACGCGATTAATGCTTCGTAGGAGGAGGCGGTCTTTTCCTCTTGTCTAACAGTCTGTCCACAAACAAAACATTCCTGTTAGACAAGAGGAATTGGAAAAAAAACAATTTTGTCAATGAAAACCGGTGTGTGTGTCTCTCCCTGCTGGATGTCCCTCTCACAAACTGCTGAATGAATAAAATAATTTTATTGAAAACGCGTTTGCGATTGTCTGGTATTTAATTTGGTCCCTTTTAACTGTTTTTCGATCTACTGTATTGCTTTGAGATGCCACTTTTAAAGGCGATATGTAAAATAAAGTTTTTTATTATTGTTATAGAGAAACATGATCAGATTTTCCCTGGTTCAGAAAAAAGATCTAAAGTGCTACACATAACTTTCTTAATTCGATGTATTTAAAGCAGTGAACTAATGTAGGTGTCACATAACATTCAGAAATACAATCACGTATTTGACAAATAAAAACGATTATAATCTAATCCTTCCACGTTTGTTCCCAAAATCCCAAGAAATATAAATCTTGATGGGTAGAAAGCTATGCTGAAAGTTTATTAAGATACTTAGAAGACAAAGATACTGTATCAATTTATGTTGCATTAGCCTGATTATGATTAAAATATATAAAACACATATAATTAAACACGCGTTTGCGATTTAAATCAGAACACGATTTAAATCAATATAAATGTTTATATTGTAACGCATACTGTCCAGCCTCCATTTCTCTATAAAAATTTACTCTGTTGCACACACACACACAATAGAAGCAGGAACCGCTGTCAGAAGGGAAGATATGTTCAAAATATCGCAAATATCGATCATGTTGCGATATTTTGAAATATAAAAGTCAATTGATTGTCCATAATATCGCTATTCTATTTTTTCGAAGAAATGTTTGTTAAATGAAAAGTCCAGCACCAGCTGGATTCAAACACACAACCTGCCAGCTGGTAGTCACGCACCTAGACCAGTCGGCTACAAGACAGCTCGCATGGACAGGCAGGCGAAACAGCCCTACACAGCCCTGTCGCAGCACACGAATACCGTTATTAAATTCTTTAGATACGCGATTCCATATTATATTAGCAGAAAAGCTTAAAACTACCACTTTTTCACACGCTATTTCACATGCTAGTTAAATACTTCGATGCTTAAAATCGTTAGGGAGAAATGGAATACCGGTGTGTATTTTTCCTTTAAAGTGCCGATTCCTGGAATCTGACTGGCTGACACCCCTCTGAAGTGGTTCCATAAAATCTGGTATACGGAAAAGAAAGCGTTGATAAATACAAGTGTCTTTTAATACACTCTTTGCTGTGCTCTTGAGGATCCTTGTGATATTTTAAGCTCTAGTTGAATGATAGGTGTCGCATTTTAAATCATTTTCGTAGTTAGAAATTATGAAACGCCCTGTTAAAAGCAAGGAAGTTTTTATGCCCGTTGAAGTAAAACAAAATGCCTGACAAAGTATGGCTTGGACAGATTCCAAGTGCTTGTACAAATGTGCTAAAGAAATTATACTTTGAGTATACAGCTTGTCCAAAGTCATCCATTATTAATACTATTAGTAATATCTTCAGTAAAGGCTTTGATGCATAAATATTTCTGATAAAGGTAGGTTGTGTACTTTTGTCCAACTGAGCAATCTTGCTTTCATAAAATATACCAACATTTTAATGACTGATGATTAACATGCTGTAATACACAGCTCAAATGCTGTACATGAGAGGTTAAGCTCCCCCTGGCGGTTTTACAAGGCGACGCCGGATAGTTAACCACGTGACACCACGTTAACTGCGTCATACCGCGTGATACTGCGACACGCCCACCGGGGTATGCCGCGAAATACCTCACCCATTTTGAATGGCTGCATCTGTATAGCGAGACACGGGAGCTTGTGTATTAGCGTGAGTGTTTTTTATTCTGATCATGAACAGTTTTACAAGTCTGCATAGATCCTCTATAGCGCCCTTTCTCCCGCAGCTCCGTCCTCATTGGAAGGAAGCAAGAGTGAAAGGCTGAAGTGAAAAAGAGCGGGGACGAAGGCAGTGAAGAGAGAGAACGTGGGAAGAAGAGAAAAACGCAAGGGAAAAAAAGCAGCGTCGTAAAAGGTCCTCTCTATAAGAAGGGTGCCAGCGAGCTTTGCTCTCGCTTATGGCCACACCCCCTTGAGCACACCTGATCTCGTCTGATCTCTGAAGCTAAACAGGGATGGGCTTGGTTAGTACTTGGATGGGAGACCGCCTGGGAATACCGGGTGCTGTAAGCTCTTAAGCGCAAGAGGTGCCCTATCCCCGCTCGCTCGCTCATTCCCCTGTTCACACGTGCAGTGCGGCTTTTCCGTCTGTTTATTTGTCAGCTTTGGTGAGACACAGGTGCTTGTGTATTAGCATGAGCGTTTTTTATTCTGATCATGAACAGTTTTACAAGTCCGCAAAGGATCGAGGAAAGGTTTATCGCCAGCCATTTATTCTTATCATGAACCTTATATACTGTATCTCTACATCCCATAACCTTTAACGGCAGGTGCCTGGGTGTGGACATGTTGTGATGTAATATTTATTTTAAAAGTAAACATTTTAGTAAAGTCTGTTATATTGTTAAAATCTATAAGCGTTATAAAGATCAATTTTTGCTCGTGCTTATAAGTTATCGCTGCTAAATGTCTTATTCAATTATTTTAACACTTTTATGACCTATCCACTAAAATATAAAGACCCGCCCTACAATGCTCTTCTCAAAAGATAAAATAAGTTTTACATTTTTTGATTCAATGTAATTTCTTTTCTAGAGAAACACACATCATTTGAGGCTTGGGTTGCATGTTAATATTTTTAAGGTTTAAAGACTTTACGTTCACGGTACGTGGAAAATCATTTCAAACTTTTGAAAAGTTGTTGAGAATTTGTCATTGAAATAAGCTTACATATTTTAATTCAACGTGATTACCTTTCACTCTCGATAAAACACGTGTGATTTTGGGGCGGGGGGATATGGTGGGGAGTTCTAAAACATCACAACCATTTGAAAAATGTCTTGAGCATGGTTACAAATTTGGAGTTTATGCTTAAATTAGCCGACTTGCCAGTTTTGAAGTGTGACACCTGAGCTGTGAGGCCCCGATATTGACTGCTGCGAAGATGGCTTCTTTGAGTAGTGAATCATCGGATTCCTCTGCTATGCAAACTGAAGAAGTAGGTTGCTAAAATATTTTTTCTGATAGTGGAATTGTTGTTTCAATCTGCGTTTAGCGTATTTCGTTTTCAACACTTTGTCTTCTTTTTAGCAAAAGCTGACCCAGTACTCAGTGGTGTGTGACAGTGGCTGTCATGTGAACTCTGATGGTGATTCAGGTGTTGGGGGTCCGTCAACGACTGATGAAGAGTTGCTACAAATGGTAAATATTAAACCACAGCAAGTTCGAAGCAAACAAAGAACTCTAACACAAAAGAGGCATTACAATTTAAATATTTTAGGTAAAAAGCATGCCTATTTATTTTGTTAAGCCTTCCTTTTCTTTTTTCCTTTAATAGAATAACGAAGAGGTCGACGCATCAATCTTCAAACTACCATCAAGCTTGAATGTTTCGTGTCTGTTCATGTGTGTTCGCCAAAATGTGATTAATGATGATGTTCAACCTAGTTTAGCTAACGATGGCTCTAATGAGCCCGATGCTATGGATCAGATTTTAAAGTCGGTGGTATGTTGCACCTTCAACCATTGTTTAAAGGGGGTTGTGGTTGATGAATGTGCGGCCTGTTTGATTAATCATCCAGGTCAACGGGGTCACACATGCCTGGTTGTCGGGTGCGCGGATGGGTACTGTGGTGTCTCCGGGGGAAAGTTTATGTAAATGAAAGTAGTACTCACACCACACTTTTCTTTCCTGAGTTTCGTGGCTTTTCTTCCTCCAACTATCTTCCAAATACAGTCCGTAATCCGTTCCCTTAATCCTGATCCGATCCGAGTTCCAAAAGTCCGTAATAAAGCCAATCCGCGATGTATCCTTATCCAGTGTCCGTAATCCAAAAACCATAAACCTTTTCTCCTTTCAGTAGTCCGTTATTCTTTAGCCCGATCTTTAACATACACCTCTTTCCTCTCTTTTCCTCCAAACCGCATTCACCTTATCGGCTTCCGCCCTGTTCACTGCCTCCGGGGCACTTATATTTCGGTTCCTGATGCGGCTCAGCTGTGTCTCATTGTTTCTCAGGGTAGACCCTTTCCATGTACCGGTCAGCTGATTCTTTTTGGCAGCCATTTTGCTAAGGTCCATATCTAGTATTTTAAGTAGGTCATTCCGAAAATACCTGTTATGAATGACCCTTCCCCTGGTCATGTTACAGTACAAAGATGTGTTGTTTGCCGCATTAGAAATTTTTAAGTGTCTCAGTTTAGCCCGAATTTTATCGGCTGTTCTGTACATCGCCAGTGGCCTGGGTGCCTATACTTTTACAGATGATACTGAGCGGAGTATAAAGCACTTGCTGAGAAAAATAATTGACGACCGCTCGCCATATGAGTATGTACGCTCCTTACTTGTAAAGGTAGATGGAAAAATACTACACGTGACTTTTGGTGCGTTGCAAAACTTGTATTTTATTTTATACTTATTTATACTTATTTATACTTATTTTTACAGAAAAGAAAAAAGATCTCTGTAAAACCAGGGCTGTGAAATACTCGCAATGTGAATAGAGCTTTCACTCTGTTTTACAGACACAGGTGTGCCGTCGTGAGAAGAATGAAAAATTTCGAATGTATATGTAAGAATTCTTACAAAAAGTGCTTTACACTCTTCTTTCTGCAAAGCTTGAAATGAAAATCAATTAACTGAATGCTAATGTCCTTGAATTTGTTAAAGAGATAGATGTGCATGTAAAGAACATGAGTGAAATTACTGCGATTCTGATGTTTTCAGATCAGAAACTGAAGCCTGGCGGATTCAGCGGTGTGTATTCCAAAACTACAACGTATTTTACATAGAACCTGTGGTAACACCGTCCCTCTGATCACTCAGGCTAATTTATTTGCTCTGTTAGGGTCGCCCAGTTCGGTGTTCACGGCTATAGAAATGGCGAGAGAAAGGGCGTTATGAATGCTTTTTCAGATGCTGCTGAGTTTCTGAACAATGTTGGGGCGATAGCTACAACTAATTTTCTGCACCAACATTTAATTGGCGATTGCAAGCAGTAGTCTGTAATGTGTGTGAAAAGTTTAAAAGTGTATACTGGGATGTTTCTGTAATTTAAAACCTACTGATGAAATAAAGTGGTTCACATTTCACATGCTATTTGTCCTGCGAGTTCTTTCTGTGACACTTTACTCAGTCAGTCAGTCAGTCAGTGTGCGTGTGTGCGTGCGTGCATGCGTGCGCTCACATCCCAGAAACTCGCGGCACTCACCAGACTTCCCACACCGCCGATTCCCTAGGGTTATAATAGATTGCATTCAAACCTGCAGCAGACATGATCACCTTCCATCCCTCGTTGCTAATACGCTCTTTCACACACTTATTTATAAATCGAAGGGGATGTGGTGGTGGGCATTTGGACCCTGAGGCCTGGGGCTGCTAGGGGTGGAAGGCGGGACAACAACACTCATTATGACACACCATTGGCTCTCGAGGGGGCGGGACATCCGCCCATAACATTGCACCATTGGCCGATAAGGGGGCAGGACATCTGCCCATGGCGGCCTCCCATTGGCTGAAAAAGGGGGCGTGGTACCTGTCAAAATGTTTGATGAAAGGTGTCGCTTTATTCTACTCCCGGGCCAAAAACAGCCCTCGGATCATCAACTCAATCAGGAACTCCCAGTCTCACAACTGCATTCCCTCGGTGCTTCCCTACCACCCTAACCCAATTTCTATCCCCAGGACCATCATTAACAATGACTACATTTTACAGGACGATCCCTCCATTGGTACTCTTTTTTCCGACCGCCCAATCATCTCTTATCGCTGACCACCACATAAGCTTCTTGTTCACAGCTCCCTCACACTCAGCACCTTCCCCTGCAATAGCACTCGCTGCATCACTGGCAAATACATATCTAACGACATTCAGGGCATCACAGGACAATTCCAGATAACCCTGACAACATCCTGTATCTCATTTACTGTATCTCTTGCAAAAAATGCCCAGCTATCTACATTTGGGAAACCGAAAGGAGACTAGGAGAATGCTTCAGAGAACATATTAGGGCTGGGAAGGTTAAAGATTTCTCCAAGCCCATAGTTTTTCTTTTCACCTCAAATAGCCAGGATCTCTCAATGACTGACTTATTTTAATGTAATCTTCTCTATTCTCTTGCAGGTTTTGACTTCACACCTTTCTTCACCTCTCTCCATTTTGCACTTCCTGTGTGGCCTCTCTGCTGCTCCTGCCTCCTCCCCTCTCCCAGCTTTTGTTCTTCTGTGCTATTTAATCTTTGTAATCTGCCTTGTCTTTCTCACACCTGAAGAAGGCTTCACAGCCGAAACATTGAGTTTTCTCTCTTCTCTTTTCAGTATGGAATAAACCTATTACTTGTTCCTTTGCAGACTACACATGCTGACATAGTTTAGTTCAGGTGGGTAGCTGCTTCAATATACATTTGTAAATGTCAATTTAAAACTGTAAAAATAGTAAGATTGTAACTCCACTTTAAAACGTGGCAAGAAATAGACACATGGGAGGCTACACCCTGGAAAGGACATCAGTCCATCCCAGGGCAAAGATATAAAAAATAAACATATAGGCAGCACATATCAAGCCTTACAAGAAATCATTAACAGCCTCAACACACACCACAGGTCCATTAAACTCAAATACACCAAGCATGGTAGCCTGATAGACTTCCTAGACACCACCACATACAAGGTTTCTTCCTTCAACAACACAGACAAACTGGACATCAAGGTATTTTTCAAAGACACATTCACACGGCTTACTGCACAAGGATAGCTTCCACCCAAAACATACTTTAAAAGGACTGGTAAAATCACAACTCCTACACTTCCACAAAATCTGTACACAACAACAAGACTTTGAGGAAGCCAAATACACACTCTTCCCAGCTTTATGCCAGAGAAGATACACACAAAGTTTCCTCAAAAATGTGGCACAAACATTTCTAAATAGAAAAACTCCAGATGACAGAAAAATACCCCTCAACACATCATATTCTCAACTCAGCATAAAAACCAACCAAAAACCATGATATTAGAAAACACAAACATACTAAGGGAGCACAAAATCATATCTGCACACAGAAAAAAACAAAAACCTTCAGCATTAATTAGTCCAAAGCAAGCTAAAACCTGTACAAAACAGATCATATACACCAAGAGCCAAACATTTCATAACAGAAAACAATGATCCAAAACAAAGAAACTAAAGAAATCTTCCAGTTGCAAAGGGCACTCTCAGAAAACATCAATAACGCCATCTACAGCATCCAGTGCAAAAAGTGCGGGGTGACCTATGTGGGGGGAACGGGTAACTCCATCCGAACCCAGCTGACACAACACAGGTACATCAGGAACCACGGGACTGGAAAGCAACCCCAACTGGACAGAGATAGAAACAAAGAAAAAGGAAAGGGAGTGGATCAAAAGACTTAATACTATCTTTACACAAGACCTGAACATCAGAAAAACCGGGAGGGTTTTAGTCGTTGGAAGGAGAGTGCTCTCCTTGTCCCAGATGGTCCCCTCTCGGATAAAATCTGGGAGAAGGAGCTTTGTTCCCCTCTCCTAACTAGCCAGATCCTACAGGGACTGGAACTCTTCACCATACTAACACGCAACAAACAGAAGAATAACTGAAACCAATCAGCTATGGAAACTCGCACAGCTTGCACAGTCCTACTAGGGAGGAAAACAAAAGACCCTGATTGCCTATTGAGATGTTAATGGTCCATGCATAATCCCCACCAGGGAAAGCAGAAACCCATTCACCAACTGAAACTGCACCTACTCATACAGAAACGTACAGAAGGAACACAGACCATAGGATACAAACTAGCCCCCTAGGAGGAACTACAACACACTGCCCCTTACAAAACAGGATAAAAACAGGCCAGCATGGACACAGTGTTCCAGAACAATGCCTGAAGAAGACCCAGGCAAAAACATAGCGACACACAGAAAGGCAAGATTGTCTTCCTATGGAGCCACAGATTCTACAGAGGTAAAGCTGCCTAACAGTGGAAACCTAACGGTGTCAACGAAGCTTTAGGCATTTAAATGGTAAGTATGGATCAATCCAGAGTTGACAACGCACGCAACCGTACGGTCACCCTCCACACTGCCTACACAACAAACATGTCAAACAGACAGGATACCTTCCAACAAGGAACCAGGATCATCTACAAAATGATCCAAACAGTCCACCATTTACAAAACACAGCAGTTTTATTGGACGGGAGAACCGAGCACCCGCCAGCCTACGACGGAAGACCGAGGAACTCATAAAACCTGCCAAGCCACCCAAACTCACATATTTGAAGCTGGTAAGCAATGCCAAAAATTGGCTTCACACCACACTGCAGATCCTCGAAGAGCAAAATCTGTCATACAACTAGAGGATCTTGAGCTTCCCCACTGGGAGGAAGCTTTCACACTTGCTTCCAACTGATCAAAGAAACATTATGGGAGGAAATTGCAGAACACCACCTTTGGACCCTACAGTACACAAGCTATCAATACTGGGTTAGGGAAGGACACTCGGGCAGACCAAATTATCACAGCAGTTTTTAAATTCTACAACGACTTCTACTGGAAAGACTGCGAACAAGACCAAGTAAGAGTTAAGTTGTTTTATAAAGTCATTAATTTAGAGCAAGGTATAATTCTGATAAAAATACAATAAACAATATGGTGAAGCTATTGGAGAGAAAATTAAGGCTCGGTTAAGAAACTGAAACAGTCTTGACTTGTTCCTTTACACAAAAGTTATTTATTTTCAAAAGAGACCCATGAGGATTCCTCTGGTGTGCAAGACCTGCCTGAAGACATTTGACCAGTTTCCTCTTCACCTAAAGAGGGTGTGTATGAAATGAGCCTCAGCAGAGGAGATCAGCAAGTTCCTTCTCCAGGCCAGGAAGGACTTGTTGAATCACCTGAGGAATGGGCAGGTCGGGGATTGCAAGAGCATAGGGCTCATGTGTGGTGAGAATGTGAGACTGGCGGAATCCATGGACTGTTTTATGTGGAATCCTGAAGACACATCAGCAAGGTAAGATATTTATAATTTATAAGGCTTCTTCTGTTTCATTTCTAACCTTTACCTTTATGTAAGGGTATGTTAAAATGATATACCAGTGGTCCAGATGCCCGGAGCAAGAGGCTGCTGTCCAGGAGGAAGAGATGCCAGAGACTGAAGTGGAAGAGGAAGGGGAAGATGTGAGTTCTGGAGAACTTTCTATTTTTTCCAAATGTATCTTTTGTTTTATACTTGTATTCTAGTTTGTCTTAGAAGTAAAAATGTTTAAATGTGTATTTTGTATTCCTACTGTCCCCCCAGTTCTTAAAAGCCATCAGCAGGCTCTCAGGAAGACGGTGACCCAGGCTGGACTGGACAGAACGCACTCCCTGGATGCTCCTCACCTGGCTGGGTTTAAACAGGACCTTACCAAGGATCTTGGAGTGGCAGATTGCTCTCAGGAGGTATTTATTTTTAAAGGCATTTAAAATTGAGCAGTGATATTTCCATAGCACATGTTTTTACTCCTTAGCTTAAAATTCACCCATGTGAAATCTCAGCCATAAACATAGTGACTCTACATTTGTCAGGTAGAAAATGTTTCCAGATTCCTGTTTTTATGGATCCATCTGCATCTTCCTTAAACTTTGTAAAGGGCCTATCCAAAACAACAATTATTGTAACCAAATGAAGACCACTGGACTGTCTCACCAAATCATTGCTAATTATATTAAGAACATAAACCATTTTCCAGGCTACATCCTAAATGATATCAGTGTGAAAGTAGAGGATCCCAGCCTGGCTAACCTCATCATCAACTTCCAAAGTATCCTAAAGGATATTCAGAAGAAGAACAGTAAGAATGTTGCCAAGAGATTACTAAAAATAGGTCATTTTCATTTTAAAACTTCTTTCAGTTGTACTTTTAATCTGAATACAAAAAAAGTTGATGAGTATTAATTTCTCCCACAGATATAGACAGTTGCAGAGTCCAGAACCAAGTACGAAGGATTGCTGGAAGGTGTTGCAAAGTGTTGCAAAGAGAGATGTGTTGCACAGACTGGGCAAGACATCACCTTGCCTGAGCAGCTTCTTGTACTGTATTACCTGCAGGCCTTTCTCCAGCTGAAGCACCTGTAGCACCCAGGGGTGGTAAAGAACATGACAGTAAGAATACTTTCATACAACAAAAGTAAGAAATTCCATATATGGGATTTTTACAGTTTGGTGTATTCATTTTTATTTTCTCGCTATTACAGGTTGAGGAATGGGTGCAAAGAAAGTGTTGTTTCAACAAGTGGGCACAAAAATGGTCATAATTCCTATTAAAGAGCACAAAACCTCAAACAACAGCTGGCTTGAGTGAAGAAGAGGAACATGCAAGTTGATGGCTACATTGATATACCCATCCACTCAATTCAGGGTTGTGGTAGAACTGGAACCATCCTGGCAAGCAGTGGATGCAAAGTACTGTATCACCCATAATGTGACACCAGTCCATCACAGGACTCACTCACACCATGGCCAATTTTCATAGAAGCCAATTAAAATCCATGTTAATACCGAACAAAAGACCTCCACCTGCATAGCTCCAATCATGTACGGTATTTAAGAAAATCTGGAATGTACCTTAATTGCATTTTATTTGTGTTTTATCAGCCGTTTCATCTTTACTTCACTAAACTGCGCTGTACTGCCCAGGTCAGCAGCTGTGAAAGGAGACGGAGAAGATGGACTGGTCAGCCAATGTATCAACAGTGTCTGAAGTGCTTGAGAAGTGGAAGCCCAACACAGGACTGCCACCAAATGGCATGCAAATTAAAAAGTTGATAAAGTATCAAATCTGGGAAGGCCTGAGCATCACTGACGATCCTGTGAAGGGGAAGAAGTTTGTGACTTCCAGGTGTTTCCAGAAGGGAGAGGTGGTGTGTGATTACAACGGCAAGGTCATCACAAAGACAACTGCTGAAGCTCACAGATGACAGAGGGAGACATGAGATGTCTTTTCTTTTCAGATGAACCTGCACAAAAACTGTGCATTGATGCTCGTGAAAAGCACTGAGCCTGCCTCCCGGATAAGGAGGCAAATCAGAAGATGGATAAATCCATCAAAGAGAAAAGACAATGTAAGGGCTGTAAGAAAGTCATTTATAATCAACGAACAGCCTGTCATAATTCTGTCTGTGACAAAAAGGGACATTGTTGAGGGGAGAAGAGCTCCTCTGTGATTACAGCATTTCCAGGAAATAATTTCAAGGTTGAAGGACAAGCTCTGGAGTGGTTGGTTCACTGACCATTTCCAAAAAAGAAACTAAGTAAGTATATTAAAGTGCATATTTTGAAGATATTCATTTTCTTGTACCTTGGAATTAATGTAAAAATTATATTCGTGTTAATGTCTTGAAAATAGCATTTCTCATTCTCATCAGCAAGGATATAAGGAAGGGATATGGGACTGCTAAAAAGATACATGATTTTCAGAAGAGTATAGAAGGCAGATAACTATCCCACTCAATTGTTACTGCAAAGAAATGCCACAGTGTAAACAAAAAGGTGAACCATTCTTGAAATTTATTGATAGAATCTGAATAGCACGGCATTCCCAAACCAGGCACTGGAGTTTCCAGCAGCGTTAGATGGGTAGTCTCTTGGTAAGAGAGAGATCGACAGAGTACTGGACTTCATGAACGACACCTTTCCAATTCATCGAGAACAGAGCCCACAAGATCTAGAGTCTAGAGAACAATTTCTTACAATATTAGTGGTAGTTTCTGAATAGGTTAAGGACAACATAGTTGTAGAGCTATCTTGCGACTTCTTAAAAGTTGTAAAAGTGATTACCATATTGCCAGTGGTTTATATTTAAAACCTAAAGATTTTAAATTGAATCTTTCTTAAACAAAGGACATTTTTCACAGGAACAGCAGCCTAAATCAGTTGATGACTGTAAATATGACAAGCTTGTGATAAATTGTAAAGTGCAAAACAAAGTTGTATTGTTTTGGTTTTGTCTTCAACATCATATTAATAGGCATGTTATTTTTAGAGCAGCTGCCTGCCATTCACCACCAGCCAAGATGCCACGAGGTACATGAAATGACCCAGAAGTACTTAATGATACAGAGAAGAGCATATGGGGGGGAAAAAAAGAAGACAAGAAATATCCATTAACACGTGCATCTAGAAGCCAGAAGACGGGTGATGATCAGCATTTCAAAAGCAGACACTGGAGGTTGAATTCAAGTTTTAACAGTGATTGTCTATGTTTGGCTTCAACACAAATCATATTAATATGCTCACGTTATTAATTTGCACAAAGTCCCCAATATTCATTACAGGCGACGTTCCCAGGAGTACACACGACCCAGCCAGAACGTGGCTAGCTGACGTGCAGTGGACCTCAGGGAAAGAACTCTTGCCCACACGGATGTCTCTGCTCTGAAAACCACTGGATAAAGTTATAGGGCGGTCTGTTCTCAGCTGTTGATTTTGTGAAAAATATTGAATATGAAAGATTGAAGTGTCACTATTCAATGAAGTTCAGACATAGGTATTATGTTGAGAAGCTAGATCTGTTCTACTAATAGCTTTAGTACCTTAATATTGTACTGTTTGCTCTGGTTTTCAGACATCAGTCCAAGATCATTGGTGTGTTAATTGATTTCTGGTAAGATTGGCCCCACGTTTGAGTGTGTGTTTACATTTCTATCTGGCATCCTCAAAAGATGGTTTTGTTTCCTTTTCTTAATTCCTCTTGATTACTAGAGTTTATTTGGCATGATACATTTGTGATAAATGCTTTTTCTTTGTGAATAGTCTTATTTTAATCTACATAATGTCAATGAGTTAGTACCTTAAAGAACAAGCAGTAAAAGAAATGACATTTCAGGTTTATTAGCTAAAGTTACTGAGATTCCTTTACAGTGCAGAGACCCATCTTTAATATGCTGTGTGTGCTCATAATGGACTTGAAATTTGTTTTTGTCACAATGTACAGATGCAGCCATTCAAAATGCGCGGGCGATACCGCATTATTTTCCGGTATGCTGTACGCAGTCTACCGCAAGTTACCGGTAAATACCGCAAGTTACCGGTAAATACCGCTGGCAAAATAATAGTATCCGGAATTTCCGCAAGGTGGAGCTAATAAAGCTCAACCTCTCATGTTTGAGCTGTAGCCATCAAAGTCTTTAACGAAGATATTACTAATAGTATTAATAATAAATGACCTTGGACAAGCTGTAAACTCAAAGTATTGCCCTGGTCCACATTCTTTTTTTCATTGACCGTCTTTGTAAAAGTAACACCACAGCATTTCGCAATCACGCATTTTTTTCCAATCATGCAAAGTACAGTAATTTTTGAGAATCGATTCACCATGCCTTACACATGCTCATAAAAGAGATTGATTTAGGAACATAAGCATATTACCGTATGCAAACTGTACTGTATACCGTATGTATATGTATATTAAATGTCTTGATTTTGATTCGTGTTTTGATTTAAATCGCAAACCTTACAGCGTACACAGATTTCTAAACTGATCAGGATCGTTATCTTTGTCTTATGCATAATAATGTTCACCGCTCTGTCCAGCAAATTAATAATAAACTTTATTTTATATAGCGTTTTAAACGAATAAGTAATTAGATTGCTCACAAACCTAATCACTTGCTTTTTCTTTTTATTTAGGCTCAGATTTCAACTATAGATCGTATTATTAATAACCATAATAACAACCAACCAACAAAAACAACCATATAAACATAATACCAACCAAAAACATAGATAACGACCACAATACAAAATCAAATATATCAAACCATTATACTCTCGCAAATTCCTCCAATTATCATAATCCCGCCCCTTATGCAAAACCAAACCCTCCTCCCATCCCAGTTTCTCCTCTTTATCATAAACAAAATCCACTTCAATTTTCAACATAAAGCCTTACTGCTTGCTGGGTTTTTGAGGGGGGGTGTCTTTCGCTGGAAATCTCACCTGCTTCTACTTTACGAGTACAACCCCCTCTCTGCAGGAGTGCTGGCTGTGACGAATTAAACCGGTTTCACAAGTATTGTAGGAAGTACAGTGTTAACTGGTAGATGGGCACCTCAATTAAGTCGCTTTAACATGCTAATGCATTGGTGTAACAGTCCGGGAGTGGCAAGCTTCTAATGTCAACTCGACTCGATTGGAAGACAATGAACGTATTTTAGCCCTAAATGAATTAATAGCAAACATGGTTTACATAAAAGACATTTTTCCAAGAAAGTTTATAATAATGCGATCTATAGTTGAAATCTGAGCCTAAATATAAAGGAAAAGCATTTTCAGAGAGCAATCACGCTGTGTTTATGTAGAAAAAGCGATTAGGTTTATGAGCAATCTAATTACCTATTCGCCTAAAACGCTATATAAAATAAAGTTTATTTAGAGATGAGTGATCCGTGTCGCAGTTTAAATAATTTTCGTAGGAGGGCTTGGACAGATTCCAAGTGCATTTTTGCAATTTACGTTGTAATACAGTTTAGAATACAGTTAGTCTAAGCTTTATCAGCTTTATTTATGGGTTGCAATTTAGAAAAAGTCAAAAACCGCACTCAAAATGCAATTTAGAGCTTTCTGGCAAGGGGAGACACCCAAATTATAATGTAACATGCCACTGTTTGTGCATTAACAAAGTTATACTGCAATTTTCCTTAGATACACGATTAAAAAAAATAAATTTTTTGAATCCCCGGCGGAACACACTCCATAAGAATCAGCGCTTTTATACAGTATATCGCCTTTAAACACATATATTTAAACACGAGTTTACGATTTAAATCAAAACGCAATTCAAATCAATATAAATGTTTATTTTGTAACGCATATGTGACTGTTCATTGTTATTAAAAAGACTTAAATTCGATCATGTTGTGATATTTAGAAATATAAATTTGTTTGGTGCGAGTGAGGTTTTATTTAATCTCTGACCAAGGGAAACGTTTCATTTTTTCAAAGAAATGTTTGTTAAAAAATAAAGTGATACACCAATGCATTAGCATGTTAAAGCGACTTAATTGAGGTGCCCATCTACCAGTTAAACATCTACCATGTGTAAACTGTACTAGAGGGCATGCAAGTTACTCTGCCCCTTTCAGCTGCAGGGAGTCCCTCTGCTGCAACACACAGCAGACAGAACGGGAGACTATTGCCTTTCATATCTGACTCCAGTGAAGTAAAAGGGGTGTCTAAAGGGGTGATTTCACACCACATTCTAGTTACTTTATTTTGTTTACTTTTAACATTTTTGTAATTTACAGTAGATGTCACAATAGAAGCCCGAAGCCTATTATACTCAGTCTAGCCTTGGATCCTCTGAGTCCCATGACTCAGTCTTGTCTGCTTTCCTAGAATAAAACCAGTTAAGTCTTGTGTACTATGCAATTTATATTTTCCGATTCCATGCATTCCCTTAATGTTTAGAGTTTACTATATTCTCCAGACTCAAACACATAAGTACTAATAGCTCTGTCCCTTTAGGAGACTCTTTGCAGTACTGTGTCCCACTACCCCCATGAATTCTTTAGGTTGGGTCTAATATTTTCCAGTAATATACAGAATGGATACAAAATGCTGTCAGGCAGGTAACAGAAAAGAGAAAAATATAAATATTTCCATTTTACAGACGTTCACACATTTATAACATTTTGGCTCAATAAAAAGCTAACCCAATAATTAAATGTGATAAAGTATAGTTTGGATGTTTATACATTCATGTTAATCGTATTCTTGATTTATTTCATGTTTCATTTGCTAACTTAGAGCATATTGTGCAATGAAGAATAAAATAGCTGCATGACAAGTGACTTCCTTCTCTCAGTGGAAATTAAAAGGTAGCCTGATAAATTATAATAAGACAGTAAGAAAGGTTCCAATCAGGAGGAGACAATTCTTTCCATTTTTTTGTTTGATTGCTGGTAGCAAACTGATCTGAGGATCTACTCCAGCTCTTTCTCTTTTTATCATACAGTAAATCTTATTTTCTTGCTTTCTGAAACACAATATAACAAAAAATAACCTCACAAACTCAAAGAAAAAATCCTTGCTCCCCCCCCTTCCCTTGGCAGTACTTCCTCCCATGCTTTTAACTAAGGGCATCTAAAATACTGTCAAACAGCTACAATGGTATCTCTGTACAAGGCTTTGACTGTCAATCACAGCACCTACCATTCCCTTACCAGCAACAACATGGATTCTAACACTCAGACATTAAAAAAAGTCAGGCCAAGAGAGAAAATACCGAGCTTTACAACATGCGGTACCAGTAACATTTTACCCACAGTAGACTCACCAACCAGATGTGTTTCAGTTTCTGTGATAAGCCTAGATTAATCATATCCTCTCCTCTAGTAGGAGCACCAAGTGTGAACATGTAACACCCCTATTAAAAATAATGGCAAAACAGAAGTTCACTCTTTCTAGAACATACCTTCCTATGGACACTCCTAAAATGTATAAAATAGTGTCCACAGCATCTCATAATAGAGGCAAATGGGGAACTTCAAACTCATTTCATACAATGCCATCCATGAGGGGTTAAATACACCCTGAGAGAAATTAATTTCTGGATAATTCAACGGCTGTGATTTCTGGAATATGTATTATCCCAAATATTTTCAAAAGAAATTGAATCATTTCAATGAATCTGTGCCATTCAAGTACCTGCTCCAGACAGTAACCACTGCTAAGGGTTTATATGAAGCTTGCATTAAAAGACTTTAAAAAATGTCATGTTCCCATAAAAAAGTCATGCCTTGGAGTATAGACCCCCAAAGGAATGCCATAGACTCAAACTGCAAAATAAACACATACAGAAAGAAAGTATTTGTATTGTGATTGCAAATCCTGGTATGAGTGATTGGTATGACTTTCCTCATTACAAATCTCTTATTAGAATTTAAATTTCTCTGTAACTCCAGGTCAGAACAGAGAAAATGTAACTGCCTTAAGGAGTTTACGATTATGAAAAATAGAAGGATAAGCATGATACGTATGTCTTCTGTCATTTTCTAAGTCATGTTACTGAGCACCAAATCTTATTGAGAATATGAATCCATTTAAGGTTTATACCATTAAAGTAAAGGTTTATTCCATGCTGAAAATGTTTGTACCAGACTTTTTTGAGCCCTGTTTAATTGTGTCTGAGGTCTGATGTTGTAAATTTTATTGTTAAAAAGATCCATGAAAATGTCACTACTAAAGTTAGCTGGTACTGTTGGTATTGTAAGTGGCAAGTAGAGCTCATATTTTAGATTTTGTGTAGTTGCTAGCTTTGAACTGTGTGTTGGATGCACATGAATTGAAGGAATGGGCAAACATAGCTGATGCGGATCCACAGAGCCAGCATATTAAGATGTTTATAATTAGAGGCAATTTGTTTAAATAACTAGGTATGGATACTGATGTGCAAGAGAGGTGGAAAGGCTGTTTCCTTAAGCCAGCCCTATAAAATGTTTTATTCTCAGTGAGATGCTGCCATTTCATAGTGGGTTTCTAACACTGTGTATAGTTCCATCCACACAGTGCCTTTACTTCCATCCATTTCTAATCTCTTTATCCAGTACAGAGGATTTGGAGCCTATCCCAGTAAGCGACGGACACAAGGCAGAATACACCCTGGACATAGCGCCAGTCCATCACAGGACAGACAGACACAAACACACACACACCAGGGCCAGTTTAAATCTAACCTCAGAACCTTTCTTTTCAGAAGACTTAGTGTCTGTATCTGCTTCTTTTTCTAATTTTGGTAGCACCTCTAACTGCTTGTCTTTCTTATATGCATTTACTTTGTAATCTGTGGTCCTTTTATCTGTTTTTACATCTACTGTATTGCTTTGAGATGCCACCTTTAATGGTGATATATCAAATAAAGTTTTTTATTATTGTTATAGGGAAACATGATCAGATTGTCCCTGGTTCAGAAAAAAAGATCTAAAGTATACTAGTTTGTCACTCTTCTCATTCCCTTTGCTAAATGACTTTTCATACTAATCTGATCAATCTAACTGCCAGTTTTCTGTGCTTTCTCTATCCTGCTAGATTTGCAATTATTCTGAAAATTTTCATCTTGAAATAACTCATTTCTAAATACCTTTTTCACTGTTAACATCTTGCAGCAACTCTGCGACAAAATATACACTCTGACAGTTCATCCTGCTACCAACATTAAATAAAACAAATCTTAAGATTTCTATATTTATGTCTTTATTTAGTGGTTTCATTAGTGACAAAGGCTAAACTTTCTTGGAAAAATGTCTTTTATGTGTTGTGGAAAAAACTGACTTGCTTTAACAAAATATGTTTACAAATCCTTTCACCTGGCATTTTCGTAGTTAGAAATTATGGAACGCTCTGTTAAAAGCAAGGGAGTTTTTATGTCCGTTGCAGTTCTTTTGCAACATGAATATAATTATATCGTTATTAATTTCTTGAGATACGCGATTCCATATTATATTCCCTTTTAATCAAATTCTAAAAGTATGCTTGTTGACTCCGGTATCGCGTTAGTTAAAGACTTCGATGCTTAAAATGTTTAGGGAGAAATGGAATACTGGTGTGTATGTTTTCTTTAAAGTACCGAGACCAGCCATATACTGTATGTTTAAGTTCCAAAATTAATATCGTTTATGGACTTCACACGCGTTGCAGTATGCTCCTATTCTTTTTATGCTCAGGCACTAAGATCTCCCTTCTGCTTTGTGTAAGGATGGTATCAAAAGCAATCTTAAGTGGTGAGAAAGCTGTGCTCAATGTATTTAAGGGACTTAAACATAAAAGGAGATGCTTCATATTGCTTGACTAATTTTAAAAACTAAGTTATAAATGCAGACGCTCCCTCGGTGCGCTGCTCTGGTGCTCCGGCTCTTACACAGTGCCTGTCTGCCGTAAGCATTACAATATACATACCCAACACTGCTTGTACCCATCTGTCATGCAAATAAAACACCTTGAATTGAATTGAATTGAGGGGAGAGGGGGGGAATACTAAAGACAATACTGGCTCAATACCAATACGGGCTTTGACGTGCTAATGCATTGGTTTAACAGTCCGGGTGTGGCAGGCTTCCAATGTCAACTCGACTCGATTGGAAGACAATGAACGTATTTTAGCCCTAAATGAATTAATAGCAAACATGGTTTACATAAAATACATTTTTCCAAGAAAGTTTATAATAATACGATCTATAGTTGAAATCTGAGCCTACTTTAAAAATAAAGGAAAAGCATTTTCAGAGAGCAATCACGCTGTGTTTATGTAGAAAAAGCGATTAGGTTTATGAGCAATCTAATTACCTATTCGCTTAAAACGCTATATAAAATAAAGTTTATTTAGAGATGAATGATCAGTGTCGCAGTTTAAATAATGGGAGTCAGGAAACTAACACACAATTAAATTTGCTTGTGGAGTGTATCTTATTAAGCTATAAATTGTATTTTGAGCGCGTTTTTTGACTTTTTTTTAATTGCATTTTCGGCGCGGACAGCACATACAAGGCTTAATGAACTGCGCCAAGAAATTTAAAATAGTATTCTTTAGGTGTGAGGGTAGGAGTGGACCGCAGCAGGCATAATCAGCAAACCAGGAAAACAAAGAACAGGACAGGTGAGATGTGTATCCAGAAAGCGAGTGATCAGAAAAAGGAAATGGAAAACGCAGAAAAAGGAAACGCTTTACAGGATAAAAACAATAACAACAGTAGTGGCTGGGCAAACGATTTTTTTTAATCGAAATACAAATTGAGATACTGTACTGTATAATGATGTGCATGAACAAAGGTCTACTGCAATTTTCCTTAGATACGCGATTAATGCTTCGTAGGAGGAGGCGGTCTTTTCCTCTTGTCTAACAGTCTGTCCACAAACAAAACATTCCTGTTAGACAAGGGGAATTGAAAAAAAACAATTTTGTCAATGAAAACCGGTGTGTGTGTCTCACCCTGCTGGATGTCCCTCCAGCAATTATGTAAATAATTTTATTGAAAACGCGTTTGCGATTGTCTGGTTTTTAATTTGGTCCCTTTTAACTGTTTTTCGATCTACTGTATTGCTTTGAGATGCCACTTTTAAAGGCGATATGTAAAATAAAGTTTTTTATTATTGTTATAGAGAAACATGATCAGATTTTCCCTGGTTCAGAAAAAAGTTCTAAAGTGCTACACATAACTTTCTTAATTCGATGTATTTAAAGCAGTGAACTACTGTAGGTGTCACATAACATTCAGAAATACAATCACGTATTTGACAAATAAAAACGATTATAATCTAATCCTTCCACATTTGATCCCAAAATCCCAAGAAATATAAATCTTGACGGGTAGAAAGCTATGCTGAAAGTTTATTAAGATACTTAGAAGACAAAGATACTGTATCAATTTATGTTGCATTAGCCTGATTATGATTAAAAAACACATATAATTAAACACGCGTTTGCAATTTAAATCAGAACACGATTTAAATCAATATAAATGTTTATATTGTAACGCATACTGTCCAGCCTCCATTTCTCTATAAAAATTTACTCTGTTGCACACACACACACAATAGAAGCAGGAACCACTGTCAGAAGGGAAGATATGTTCAAAATACCGCAAATATCGATCATGTTGCGATATTTTGAAATATAAAAGTCAATTGATTGTCCATAATATCGCTATTCTATTTTTTCGAAGAAATGTTTGTTAAAAGAAAAGTCTAGCACCAGCTGGATTCAAACACACAACCTGCCAGCTGGTAGTCACGCACCTAGACCAGTCGGCTACAAGACAGCTCACATGAACAGGCAGGCGAAACAGCCCTACACAGCCCTGTCGCAGCACACGAATACCGTTATTAAATTCTTTAGATACGCGATTCCATATTATATTAGCAGAAAAGCTTAAAACTACCACTTTTTCACACGCTATTTCACATGCTAGTTAAATACTTCGATGCTTAAAATCGTTAGGGAGAAATGGAATACTGGTGTGTATTTTTTTCTTTAAAGTACCAAGACCAGCTATATACTGTATGTTTATGTTCCAAAATTAATATCGTTTATGGCCTTCACACGCGTTACAGTATGCTCCTATTCTTTTTATGCTCAGCTACTAAGATTTCCCTTCAGTGGTGAAATTCAATATCTACAACGGGCACAGCAAAGACGTTTACTGTACTGTAAGTCTTTCTACGACAGACCAACGGACCACGAGTGCCCCTGTTGGTCAACCAATCACGTACTGCGGTGCTACGCGTCATCTTGCGTCACACTGAGCGACGCCACCTGCGGTACGTGTCTGTAACGCGCACTTTGAATGGCTGCATCTGTACATCTCCACATGGGGGAAAGGGACAGTAAAATAGTAAGGAAAATACAAGAGAAGAAACTGAAATATATGCACTCACAGTAAAGTAGGAAGAAGTGGTCAGACAAGCAAAACAGCTTTGCAGATAATGTGAAGCAGCATTGTTTTGTGTCAATCAGCTCACAGATTTTGCTTCATGTGCCTTAAGCTGTGCAATTTGTATGGTTGTTGAATGAGATTGGTTTCTTCACAAGCCTGGTCAATTGCCATTTGAGAGCTTCACGATGCACACCTTCATGAAGACTCTCTTTAAAATGATTACACCTTTTATTGTCATGTCACCTCCTTTGCATACAATAGTAGCACCAACACTAAGATAAAGGATAAGAAATGACTTTTACCAAGCGATTGCAGTTTTTTTTACTGAGGATCCTTGTGTGCTGAACTGGCCTCTGGAGAAGTGTAGTGCAGTAAAAGAGAAGGTTTGTGTCACTCAAGACTGTAACAGAGCAATACATACAATACTTTTATGAGAGTAAATATTACTGGTGCATCACAGTTCTTATAATGGTGAAAACAAGAGCACCTTCTCTTGTTCTCTACATTTGTGACTGAAGTATTTAAACTGAAAGAAATACTATTACTATGCAACTCATTAATGCATTTGAGCTCCTCTAAATGTTCTACTCTGATGAAACAATGTATAGAATTAGGTGACAACAATTCATTCAAATGCACAAGATAAATTTTCAGCAACAAAAATGCGCTCGAACATATTTTACAAGAATGAAACCTTACATTCACCTAAATCAACATTCACCCTCTACATTAGCAGAGAACAGTAGGACAGAAGGTTAGTGTCACTGAACACTGCATCAGAGAGGCCGAACACTTCTTCCTCATTATGCAGGCTTACCCACTCATGATGAACTGTCCTCCAGCAATAGTTTGCTGCCATCACTGACTCAGACATGATGTTCATGTACATATTATACTTTAATTGTACCTGGCACTGCATTACAATAATTTGATCAAAACAGCTGATGAACAAACAATAATCAAATATTTATTTCCTTCTTTTAGTAGATAAAGACTTTGTCCAAAAAAGAAGCATTTATTCCTTTGAATAAATGAACCTGAACCACCTCCAAGATTGCCTCTGTCAACGTCAGTGTGGTGTCGTTAGCATACTGATAGATCAGTGAGGCAAGGCAACCCCGCGCAACCGCTCCTTCCTGCAAATCACCAGGCCCAAGGGCTCAGCCACCAAGGAGTAGAGCAGGGCAGACAGAGGGCTGCCCTGCCACACTGAACTGGTCATGGGAAAGAAGATAGGGAGGGAACTGTTCACCCTGACACACCTCACGATCCCCCTGTACATGAGCCACATGTCCTCTCCTTTGCCCTTCATGTCCTCCACAGGAAGACAGATGAAGTGAAATCCATGTGCTGATTGACAACAAAAAAGTCGCTTCAAATTATCCACCAATCTGTTTTATGTGTCTGACCACATCTTTCCTTCCTTCTTCACAGTGAGCACATTTCTTTCAGTGTCTTCTCCTGTCTTTTCATTGCTGTATTACTGTCCCCTTCCCTCATGTGAAGATGGATCCACAGCCGAAACACTGCTTGTTTCACCCTGTTTGTGCAGCGTCAGTCTGTGTGAGGAGAGCGACTCGCACTGCTCTGGTGGTGCAATCGGTCAGCGTCCGGTACTTATACAGCAGTCATGCTGAGATTGTGAGTTCCTGGAGCACCATTGCTTCTGGTTTTAGCGACTGAAACTAACTGTTAAGTTTAGGTCTGTTCATGTTTCTCTTTCCATTCAAGAGAACTGTATTAACACAGGTACATATGTTTCCACAGGCCAATACACTGTAGCTACATCTGATACTGATACTGTTGCTGCTTGTGGGCTGCAGGCTTCTATACCATGTTCAATTGGCCCAAGTGCTTGTAGAAAAAAAGTTCAACCAATTTCTTTTTTTTTCTGCCACTTGAAGATTCTGCTTCTGTATTTTTTGCCAGTCTTTTTTGCATTTGATATAAACAGCTAACACGCATATTCTTTGTTGTATATATAAGGTTCAGTTACAGAAATAGGAGAGCATGCCTTCTTCTTCTTATTATTATTGTTTTGTTTTTGTTTCTGAGAGATCTTGGTACAAAGTATATATAAAACAATTTTACGTTGTACTTCAAAATTCTGGATCATAAAAAATTTCACTTTTCCTTGCTGAAAGTCTAACGCACAAGAGAGAATGGTGATATACATAAATAAATTGGTACCAGATGATAATTTATAGCGGCTTCCTGAACATTTGTCCCACAATAGACACTTTTTGGGGAAAAAAACCTTTGATTTGAGGTTATATCATGTGAACTCTTGCTCTTAAGATGGAAAGAGGTTGCATTTGGTATTGCATGTAATTAGATGGTAATTATTTTATTTGCTCTGTCCTCTTGTTAAGATGTGTCATATCAGGAAAATAAAGTATATGCTCAGTAGAGGGGGTATAATATTTTGTCTGTTAATCAAACATACTCAGCAATTATGGACAACCATTTTTTTGCCAAGGTTGTGAATATTGTAATGCCTCTGAAGTCACATTAAAACTTCCTGTAAAAAAAAAAACACAGAAATACAAGTGGGCACTGATTTGTGTCCAGGATACTCTAATGTAACAAATCCTGCCCCGGAAAGTGCCCCTTCTCCCCTTTTGAGCCACTGCCCACAAAAAGGGAGTCTCTGTTTGGGAGATGTCAAGATGCTGAGCCCCTGCTGTGCTTCAGTGGCGGGTGTAGAGGACACGCTGTTGTACACGGAAAGCACATTGAGCTCCTTGGACATGAAAACTGCCAGATGGCTAAAACTTCTCTCAATAAACAGGAGATCTTGTGTCCAAAATCCTGAGGTGCCTTTCTCCCTGTCTTGAATGTATCATTAAGGACAATCACATAGGGCTTGATTTAGTTTAATGCAATTATGTATTTCCTTTCTTGGAACAACTTGTTTTTCAACAACATTCATGCAATTTGCGAAATATGAAATACAAATCTTGCTTATCGGTGCAGAAGAAATACTGCCAGCTGGACAGAAAATGAAGGAATGTTTTTCTTTAACCAAAAACCTGAATAGAGAGATGTAGAACAAAAATCCACTTTTCGTTGGGGAGGAGGGTTGTGGAGGAGCAAAAAAATAAATCAGTTGCGTTTCACAAAATTCACACTTACGAACGGCGCAAGTCGCAGGTGATACACTCCTCTTCACTAGGTGGCGATAGGAGGTACAGTGTTTATATCCGGCTGAAGAAACTCCTCTTTCTCAGCTCCGATTTTCGATTGTCTTGAAGTCGCCGCCACGCTAACGAATGACGTCATCATACTGCGCAACACAGCATACATTTCACCCACGTGTTGGTGATTGAATCATTTTCTTTAGATAAAGAAGGAAGTTGTTTTTTTAATAACTTCAGTTTCTGAAAACGTAGCGTCTTGTCGGTTGTGTTTATGCTTGAACAGATCACAGCCCTGACAACAGGATCTGTTTAGAATAAAAATAAAGTTGTTCTGTTTAAACTTCGCAAGTCAGCCTTTGTTTCTGACGGACTCTGAAGAAGGATGGCGGAGTGCTTGTTAAATCTGCAAACCCAGCTTGACTCTTTCATGCAGGTTTTGCTCAAATCGATCGTGTATGAAGTGTCAGAAGTTTTCAGAAACAGGATCTCTGATTCTGAGGACGAGTTTCAAGAAAAACTTCTCAGCGTCTCCCAGATCCTGGTGAGACGGGCCGTGTTTAAAATCACGCAGTGTGTGGAGGACAGTGTCGGGAGTGAAATGGCGCAGCAGAAGAAGGTAAACGAGAGGCTGAAGGTGAGATTGCAGCTGTGGGAGAAGGAGTCGGGAGCAGGAGGAGATCAGGGACAGACAGATCATGTTGGAGACACGCTTCCCTGTGAAGTCACTGCAGGAATAAAAGAAGAAATGTACACGAAACTGGAGCTTTCAGGTCAGTGTGGTTTCTTATATGAAGTCTGTGTTTAACACCAGTGTCTATAACTTCCTCACTGGTGAGATTTTTTTAAATAAACTTTATTTTAAAGAAAACATCTCACAAAAGTAAACATTCTCATTATCAGTACGCATTCTAACAAACTATCAAACTGTCATCAAATAAAAAAAACTTTTCTCACTGGTGAGAATATAGTGGAGAGATGCAGAGTGAAGTGGGAAAGACTTGTGTGATGTAACAACCGGATTCTTTACTGGAAACTGAACTGTTTTGTCCGGTTACGGTGCTGAAAACACCTCGTTCACATTCAACAATTGTTTCACTGAATCAATTTGTACTCCAACGTCATTAGGAAACAATATTTATAAATATTGTATTTACGTTGTATTGGTCTAGATTGTTATATGTATACTTATGATTGTGTATATAAACATTATTTAATTGGTTTAAGTATTACCACTACCAGGGTCAGTCTGTATTAACTCCTCTGGAATATTAATCCAGTGTGTCTGTATTAAACTCCCTCTCTCTGTGTAGTGTTAATGCACTGTAGTGTCCAGTCAGTGTGTATGTATTAACACACCTCTCTCTGTGCAGTTTTAAAGTACTGTAATGTGCAGTCAGTGTGTCTCTATTAATCCCCCTCTCTCTCAATGCAGTGTTAATGTACTGTAGTGTCCAGTCAACATGTCTGTATTAACCTCTCTTTCGGTGCAGTGTTAATGTACTGTAGTGTCCAGAAAGTGTCTGTATCAATCTCTCACTCGGTGCAGTGTTAATATCCTGTTGTGTCCAGTCAGTATGTATCTATTAACCCCTCTCTCTCAGTGCAGTGTTAATGTACTGTAGTGTGCAGTCAGTGTGTCTGAATCAACCCCCCTCTCAGTGCAGTGTTAATGTGCTGTAGTGTCCAGTCACTATGTTTGTGTTAAGCCTCTCTCAATGCAGTGTTAATGGGAAGAGCGGTGGCTCTGTGGCTAAGGACCTGCGCCTGTGGCTGGAAGGTTGCCGGTTCAAATCTTGCAACCGGCAGTGGAATCCTATTCCATTGGGGTCCTGAGCAAGGCCCTTAACACCAACTGCTCCAGGGGCATATAATGGCAGACCCTGCACTCTGACCCCATGCTCTCTCAGTGCAGTCTTTATGTCCTGTAGTGTCCAGTCAGTGTCTGTATTAACCTGCCTCTCTCTGTGCAGTTTTAAAGTACTGTAATGTGCAGTCATTGTGTCTCTAATAATCCCTCTCTTTCTCAATGCAGTGTTAATGTACTTGAGTGTCCAGTTAGCATGTCTGTATTAACCTCTCAGTCAGTGCAGTGTTAATATCCTGTAGTGTGCAGTCAGTGTGTCTGTATTAACCCCTTTCTCTGATTGCAGTATTAATGTCCTATAGTGTCCAGTCAGTGTGTCTGCATTAACCCCTCTCTCTCAGTGCAGTGTTAATGTGCTGTAGTGTCCAGTCAGTGTGTCTGCATTAACCCCTCTCTCTCAGTGCAGTGGTAATGTGCTGTAGTATCTATTAACCTCTCTCTCTCAGCACAGTGTTAATGCACTGTAGTGTCCAGTCAGTCAGTGTCTCTGTATTAACCCCTTTTTCTGATTGCAGTGTTAATGTACTGTAGTGTCCAGTCATTGTCTGTATTCACCCCTCTCTCTCAGTGCAGTCTTTATGTCCTGTAGTGTCCAGTCAGTGTCTGTATTAACCTCCCTCTCTCAGTGCAGTTTTAAAGTAGATAGATAATACTTTATTGATCCCATAGGGAAATTGATGTGTTACAGCAGTCCAGTCCAAGACAAGCAAAAACAGACATCAGAACAGTTATAAAACAAAAGACAACAAAATAAATAAAAATAAAAAAATAAATACATAGGTGTGTGCAAAATGTGATGATCATAGTCACTGTAAAACAATAAAATATATGCAAAATGTGCATAGGTTTATACAGACTGATTGTCCAAAAAGTACAATGGAGCAAACATGCTGTCCATAGACGAGCAAATGAAGGGCTAACAGTCCTAGCCTAGAGCCGCGTTATACACCCTGACAGCCGCCGGAAGGAAAGACCTGCGGAAACGTTCCCTTGAACACCGTAGCTCAGTCCAGTCATTGTGTCTGTATGAACCCCTCTCTCAATGTTCATTTACTGTTTTGTCCAGTCAGTGTGTCAGTATTAACTCCCCTCTCTCAGTGAAGTGTTAATATGCTGTAAGTTCCAGTTTGTCCATGTCTGTATAAGCCCTCTGTCTCAGTGTAGTGTTAATGTACTGGAGTGTCCAGTCAATTTGTCTGTATTCACCTCTGTCTCTCAGTACAGTGTTAATGCACTGTAGTGTCCAATCAGTGTGTCTGTATTAACCCGTCTCTCTCTGTGCAGTTTTAAAGAACTGTAATGTGCAGTCAGTGTGTCTCTATTAATCCCTATCTTTCTCAATGCAGTGTTAATGTAGTGTAGTGTCCAGTCAGCTTGTCTCTCTTTCAGTGCAATGTTAATGTACTGTAGTGTCCAGAAAGTGTCTGTATTAACCCTCTCTCAGTGCAGTGTTTATGTGCTATAGTGTCCAGTCAGTGTGTCTGTATTCACCCCTCTCTCTCAGTGCAGTGTTGATGTACTGTAGTGTGCAGTGAGTGTGTCTGTATTAGCCCCCCTCTCTTTCAGTGTAGGGCCAGGAGCCTTGCGTGGATTGGTCTTTTTAAAAACTTTACACACATCCGCTCTGGATATGATCAGTGGGTTTCTGTCTTGGTTTTCTGGAATCTTCCTGAGTGGATCTGCGTTACTGACCTCAAACTGAGCATAGAATGAATTTAGCTCATCAGGAAGAGAGGCAGACTGTTGTGCGACATAGCTGGATTGTGTTTTGTAGTCTGTAATGGTGCGTATACCACTCCACATGGTCTGTGTGTTGCAGCCGTGATAATATGACTCTAATTTTACTCTGTAGTTGTATTTAGCTATTTTGATAGCTTTCCTGAGGTTGTATCTGGATTTCTTGTATTTATCCGTATCGCCAGAATTAAAAGCAGCTGTCCTAGCTTTCAGTTTGGCGCGTATCTCGCCATTGACCCACGGTTTCTGATTTGGATATGTGCGAACAGTAATCCTGGGAACCACATCTTCAATAAATTTACTGATGTAGCCAGTAACATAGTCCGTATACAGATTGATATTATTTTCGGCAGGTTCGCGGAAGATCTGCCAGTCAGTGGTAGCAAAACAGTGATTAGTATAAAATCCGAGTCATCCGACCAATGTTGAATGGTTCTTAACACTGGCCTCTCCTGCACTTTCAGTGCAGTGTTAATGTACTGTAGTGTCCAGTCAATATGCATCTATTAACCTCTCTCTCTCAGTGCAGTGTTAATGTACTGTTATGTCCAGTCATTGTATGTATTTACCCCTCTCTGTCAGTGCAGTGTTAATATATTATTTCCAGTTTGTCCGTGTCTGTATAAAGCCCTCTCACTCAGTGTAGTGTTAATGTACTGTAGTGTCCAGTCAATGTGTCTGTATTAACCCCTCTCTCTCTGTGCAGTGTTAATGTAAATGTAATGTAATAGTGATATTATTACAGTAGACTTACTTTTTACACGGTAGTTAGGTTTCTGACAAAGCTAAATCAGAACACCCCCTTATACCCACTTATTCTGCTATGCTATGTCTAAACAACCCAAATTGATTGTGAGTGTACTAGTATGTGTGTGTGTAGTTTAAAGCTTTTAAGATCACATGGCCTCAGCTATCACTACTATGCTGATGATACTCAAATCTACATAAATACCAAACCTGACGCTGATGTGGCTGTCTCTATTCTATTTATTTGCATCTCCGATTATAAAAACTTGGATGACTCAAAATTTCCTTCATTTAACTGTGACAAGACTGAAGTCATGCTTAGTGGCACCACCCATCAATTTTGTAAAACCAATGCTGTAACTCTATCTGTAGATTGTCTTGTACTTGAGCTTCAGTCTATATTGAAAAACTTGGGGGATCATATTTGATGTTCGACCCACATGTGCAGCATGTTGTCAAAACATCTTTCATTCACCTTAGAAATATTGCTCGACTACGGCCTGTGTTATCACTAACTTAGGTTGAAAAGTTTTGTTTTCGACTAGTTTAACGCTCTACTCTCTTGGGTTTCTAAATCCAAAATTTGTCAGGCAGAACCTTGATCAGGTCTAGTACAAGTGTTCACATTACTCCTTTCCTGGAGTCCTTGCACTGGCTTCCTGCCAGGTTTCGTGTCAACTTAACAATCCTCCTGCTCACCTATAAGGCTCTCCATGGCTTGGCACCTCAGTACCTGTCTGGGTTATCGCCCTACTCCCCACCTCCCAACCTTTGCTCTTCTAATTGTGTTCTCCTATCTGTCCCCCAGTCCGTCTACAATCAATGTGTGACAGGGCCTTCTCCTCTTATGCCCCCAAGCTCTGGAACTCTCTCCAAGGATATCAGAGAGTCACCTTCTCTAAAGTCCTTAAAATCCAGACTCAAAACCTTCTTCTTTAGAAGACCCTTCATTGAACTGTTCTTTACCCCCCTGCTCCTACTGTACTTAGTACCACCATCTACTGTCTCCTCTAACTGTGTATTCGCATTCTGCTTATATTGTGTATTTTTTGTTGTTGTCATTCTGTAAAGTGCTTTGTGAAGCCACCTTTAAAGGCACTACTAAAATAAAGTTTATTATTATTATTATTATTATTATTATTATAAAGATCTTGTTTTCTTGTCCTGTGTTTACAGGCTTAGAGGCCAGTGCTCTCTCTGACGCTGGGGAAAGGGCTCTTCTTGAACAGCAGCACAATGAGGATGAGTGGAGCTCCAGTATGATGCAGGAGACAGAGCTCACTGCTGCAGAAGAGAAAGAGAAATTCAGTGAGCAGCACACAGAGAGCAGACAGATTGTCGAGGACATGGACTCTGTGCCTATGATGAAGACAGAGCCTGAGAGTGAGACACCTGGGCTCTTAGTATGTGATGATTTTACAGAGAAGATTAATAATCTGGACACAAACAATATTACACAAGGTTGTAATGAACTGGGCTGGGTCTCTGTACAAGAGCACAAAGAAGAACTGGGTGAGTTTAATCTTATAGAGCAGGACACGGAGCCCCAGTTGATTGACCCTGCAGAGCAGCAGACTGATGTACCTTGTGAAGAGAACAGTACTGAGTCACAGCACCCAGAGGAGAGTCAGGACAGGGATGAGCAACAGCAGCTCCTACAGGGCTTGATAATTAGGCATTGTTCTGTTCAAGTGGAGAGACTGTCATTGCAGAGTCTAAAACAATCATATGATCCCTTAGTATCTGATGACTTTACACACAGGTTTAATAATCTGGTTACTGAGAAAATTGTTGAAAGTTTTAATGAACTGAAGACTATGTCTGTTCTTGGGCAAAGAGAGGAGCAACTGAATGAACTGGAAGGTTTTAGTCTCAGAGAGCTGGAGAAGGAGCCCCAGATGATTCACACTGCTGAGCAGCACACTGAGGGACACAGTGGAGAAAACAAATCTCAGTTTCAGCACACAGAGCAAGACCATTCCATGGAGCATTTGCAGAATAAGAGACCCCAGCACGATCAGAGGATGAGGAAGAATCACTCAAGGCCTTGCTCAGACGGAGTGGACAAACTGCCATTATGGCACAGAGAGGAGCAGCCTTTCTGTCAGTCTAGCATTTCACAACCCTATCAGCACCTTCACACAGGAGAGAGACCATTCACCTGCAGTCAGTGTGGAAAGAGTTTTAGTCTGAAAAGCCACTTAAAATCACACCAGTGCATTCACACAGGAGAGAGACAGTTCACCTGCAGTCAGTGTGGAAAGAGTTTTAATCTGAAAAGCAGTTTACAATCACACCAGCGCATTCACACAGGAGATAGACCATTCAGCTGCAGTCAGTGTGGGAAGAGTTTTAGTCAGTTAGGTAACTTAATAACCCACCAGCGCATTCACACAGGAGAGAGACCATTCACCTGCAGTCAGTGTGGAAAGAGTTTTAGTCTGAAAAGCCACTTACAATCACACCAGCGCATTCACACAGGAGAGAGACCATTCAGCTGCAGTCAGTGTGGGAAGAGTTTTAGTCAGTCACATGCCTTAAAATCCCACCAGCACATTCACACAGGAGAGAGACCATTCTGCTGCAGTCAGTGTGGGAAGAGTTTTAGTCGGTCATGTAACTTAATAACCCACCAGCGCATTCACACAGGAGAGAGACTGTTCACCTGCAGTCAGTGTGGAAAGAGTTTTAGTCTGATAAGCCACTTAAAATCACACCAGCGCATTCACACAGGAGAGAGACAGTTCACCTGCAGTCAATGTGGAAAGAGTTTTAGTCTGAAAAGCCGCTTACAATCACACCAGCGCATTCACACAGGAGATAGACCATTCAGCTGCAGTCAGTGTGGGAAGAGTTTTAGTCGGTTAGGTAACTTAATAACCCACCAGCGCATTCACACAGGAGAGAGACCATTCACCTGCAGTCAGTGTGGAAAGAGTTTTAGTCTGAAAAGCCACTTACAATCGCACCATCGCATTCATACAGGAGAGAGACCATTCAGATGCAGTCAGTGTGGGAAGAGTTTTAGTCAATCACATGCCTTAAAATCCCACCAGCACATTCACACAGGAGAGAGACCATTCTGCTGCAGTCAGTGTGGGAAGAGTTTTAGTCGGTCAAGTAACTTAATTACCCACCAGCGCGTTCACACAGGAGAGAGACCATTCCGCTGCAATCAGTGTGAGAAGAGTTTTAGTCATTCAGGTTCCTTAATAACCCACCAGCGCATTCACACAGGAGAGAGACCATTCAGCTGCAATCAGTGTGAGAAGAGTTTTAGTCATTCAGGTTCCTTAATAAGCCACCAGCGCATTCACACAGGAGAGAGACCATTCAGCTGCAATCAGTGTGAGAAGAGTTTTAGTCATTCAGGTTCCTTAATAAGCCACCAGCGCATTCACACAGGAGAGAGACCATTCAGCTACAGTTAGTGTGTAAAAAAGAGTTTTATCCAGTCAGGTGACTTAAAAACACACCAATTTAGTCACCAGGTCAGTCACCAGTCAAGTCAACTAAAATGTCTTTTAGTTCAAGTAGGTAGATGCGTCAGCATGTGACATCCAAAGAAGGCTCCACAGCCGAAACATTTATTTTCTTCTCTTTTGAGAATGGAACAAACCTTTACTTGTTCCCAAAATGTCTATTGGTCATAGTCACTTTGTAGTCACCCGCTTTTGAGTTTGTCTGGTCAGTTAAAGTTTGACTATACTCTTATTTACAGTTGACTAAAACAGAAATAGTTCTTGTCACGGAGTTTAATTTATGTGGATAAGAGATAATTAGATACTGAATTAGAAAGAATTAGATACTGTGAATCTCTTTTAATAAGAAAATCTATTTTGGCAGCGTTGGTAATAATTCCATATTTTTATTCTTTTTTTTCAATGCAACTATTTTTTAAACAAGACAGGACAAGCAATATTTACAGTGCCTTCAGAAAGTATTCACACCCCATTGTTTATTTCTTGTTCTGCTGTGTTGCAAAGTCAAATTAAATCATATTTAAATGTTTTTTTTTCCACTCCTGTAGAAGCAATTCTCTATAATGTTAAAATGAAATTAAGTATTATAATTCTGAAGACATCTATTAAAAATAAAAATGGAAAATTACTTAATTGATAAGTATTCACTCCCTTTGTTTTAACAATCTAATTTGGGTCAATTATCTTGAGAGATCACATTAAATACGTTAACAAGGTACACCTGTGTTCATTTCAAATTCACCGGTGTTCAATTGCTTGATTGCACAATAAATAGGCCAACATTAAGTCATGCTTTGAGTTTGCTAGAAGCCATGTGACAAAACCAGAAGCCCTTTGGAAAACAAGTTTGTGATCTGATGAGAATTAAAGTTGAGCTTTTTGACCTGAAAGCAAAGTGCTATGTTTGTATCCAGCTGGCGCCATGACTTTTCTTTTAACAAACATTTCTTAAAAAAATAAAACAGCAATATTATGGACAATTAATTGACTTTTTATATTTCTGAATATCACAACATTTTCGAATCTAAGTCATTTTTTAATAACAATGAATAGTCACCTTCTTTCCTTCTGACAATGGTTCCTGCTTCTGCTTCCTGCTTCTATCATGTTGGGATCCCTTTAGATCTCCCTTCAGATTTAAAAGGTTATTAATAATATCTTCGGTGTCGCATCTTCACGGTGTAGCTGATCTTTTGCTGCCCACGCATACTTACACAAGCTCCCTGGGTAGACTATCACAAAGCTTTAGAGAACTTAACATTTCTATTATCAACAAACTGTAAATACGACGTTTACATGGGTGTTATTAATTTTTCACTTGAGTTTATGGAGGATTGTAAGCTGTCACTGAGAGCAGACCCCCCCTCTTAGGCTGTGCAAATGATTTTTAGATTTTTATAAAGAAATGGCGGCTGTATGTGTTACAATATAAACATTTACTGTCAAACTTTAAATCAACAATTGATTTAAAGACGATCTGTCAAAGTGCAATGAAATACAATGTTGTTGTTGTTGTTTTTGTCCCGTAAACCGCTTTGAGAAGCCACCTTTAAAGGCACTATATAAAGGCGCCTTTTTTTCAGCATGGAATAAACCTATTACTTGATTCTTATGTAAGCACAGTTCCGCCAGGGATTAAAAAAAAAAACATGGAATTGCGTATCTAAGGAAATAACAGTATAACTATATTAATGCACAAACAGTAGCATGTTACATTATTAATTTGGGTGTCTCCTCTTGCCAGAAGCGCTAAATTGCATTTTGAGTGCGGTTTTTGACTTTTTTTAAATTACAACCCATAAATAAAGCTGATACTTTTTAGACTTTTAATTATTTTAAACTGTATTACAGCAGCACAATACAACGTAAATCACTACCTTTGTCTTCTGCATAATAATGTTTACCTCTCTGTCCAGCAAATTAACAACAGTAATAATAATTAACTTTATTGGACGAATTATTTTCCAGTTGCACAAAGCAAGTGTTGAGAATCTCCGATTCACCATGCTACCAATGGTTTCCCGGAGATTGCAAGGCAAGGCACTTTTGCCTCTGGACCCATCGAAATTTACTGATGTGGTCCACCCCCAGTAAATTTCAAAAGTCACCAGATTTCGAAACACGAGGGTGGCATAGCGGTCGGCTCTCGCTTTCCCATCTATACCGATGTACTGCAAGTACAACCCCCCCTCCTTCTCTTGAGTGATGGGCAACAGTTGGATATCTGTGTAAACGGTGCTTCCTGAGGGGGATAAATAGTTAAGTCTAGCCAAAAGAGAAAACATCTACTTTATTTAAACTCTAGCGAAAGTATTAATGGTTTTTAATTACCATACTTTTATGGTACATGACTTTGCTAAAATGTATTTAAAAATAAAAACGATTACAAACGCCAGCAGAGAGAGAGAGACACACAGTTTTTCATTGTCAAAAAGTAATTGTTTTTTACTTTGTCAGCACCCAGACAAACGCAAACGCATTTTTAATAAAATGCTTTTATTCATTCTTAATCTGACTCACTGTAACTCACATTCCCGAATTCCCCCCGCACCGCTCAACAATCCTAGGAAGAACACGAAACAGCCTGTTAATAAAATTGTTGCAATTTTGTTCGGTCACTTCTTCCTCCCAAAACTTGTAGATCGCAGTGATAAGTTCTTGCTTTGTGCTGGGTTTAGCAGTTTTCCGAACATAGTCTTTCAGCAAATGCCATACCATCTCTATCGGATTTAAATCTGGGGATTCGGCTGGATTTTTCACCCAGTTCACTCCTTCTGCTATAAGCCTCGCCCTTGCTGCTGTGTGTTTTGGATCGTTATCTTGAAAGAGACGCTGCCTTGATCCAAAGTGCTCCCTGATATATAGAGCAGCATGTTGTGTGACCACGACTTTCTCGAAGAATTCATGATCCATAACTCCTTCGAAAATAAGAAGTGGTCCTGGGCCTCTTCTAGATATACCCCCCCAGACTTGAACCTTCAGTGGACGTTTGGGCTTTGGCTAGTCCACATATCTCCCCTTTTTACAAAATTACATGGTTGAAAACTGTTCTAGAGCCACTGTTGTTTCATCAGTGAAAAGTACATCATGAAATGCCTCTCCCTGTTCAATCCATTGGAGCACTTGTTTGAGTCTTTCCTCTTTGTTTTTTACCCTTATCATGGGGCATTTTTTGTTTTTTTTTGTATCTCCATCCAAGCCTTCTGCGCACTCTTGTTATTGATGTCGGACTCACGCTCGCACCGAGGTCAGCCCATAGCCGTCTTTGAACTTGCAACGCCGATAGCTCATCATTTTCATCCGTCAGTCTGTCGATGGCTCGCACAATAGGACTTGAAAAAAAAGAGATCAACAGTTAGTTATAAAAATAATGTGCGTAGTTGTATTTACATGCAAGAAAAGTATTTTTAGAAAGTTATTTACCTCGGTTTAGAGGTTTAGATTCTCTTTGCCTCCTCTCCCCTTTATAATGTCGTCTCACTGTGCTTTCACAAACGAAGATGTCCATCGAAGCCAAATACTGTACAATGTCCTGTGTTGACTTCCCGTTTCTTTTCATCTTCATTATTTGGTGTGAGAGAGTCTTCGTGATTTTGGCCATTGTCCGTCTCCTTACCAAAGCGATACAGTGGTGCAGCTTGAATTCTGTACCTATATACTGTATGGTATGGTACAGATAAAACTTACACCATACCGATGAGCTAATACCAGGGAAAGACACTCCTATTTTATTTAAAACACAATACGCCAGGAAATGTGTCTGATGCATTAGCAAGTTAAAACAACTGCGTCGAAAACCTGGGCGTAACAGCTGTTCCTTTTTCTGATCACTCGCTCTCTGGATACACGTCTCACCTGTCCTGTTCTTTGTTTTCCTAATTTGCTTATTATGCCTGCTGCGATCCACTCCTACCCTCACACCTAAAGAAGACTATTTTAAATTTCTTGGCGGGGTTCATTGTGCAATTAACCCTTGTATGCGCTGTCTTTAAGATGATATCACATAAAGGTGATATGTAAAATAATGTTTTTTTATTATTGTTATAGAGAAACATGATCAGATTTTCCCCGGTTCAGAAAAAAAGATCTAAAGTATACTAGTTTGTCACTAGTCAACTTTTAATACAGTCTTTGCTGTGCTCTTGAGGATCCTTGTGATATTTCGAGCTCTGGTTGGATGATAAGTGTCGCAGTTTAAATAATTTTCGTAGTTGGAAATTATGAAACGCTCTGTTAAAAGCAAGGGAGTTTTTGTGTCCTTTACAGTAAAAGAAAATGCCTGACAGAGTAGGGCTTGGACAGATTCCAAGTGCATTTTTGCAATTTACGTTGCATTGTGCTGCTGTAATACAGTTTAAAATAATTAAAAGTCTAAACAGTATCAGCTTTATTTATGGGTTGTAATTTTAAAAAAGTCAAAAACTGCACTCAAAATGCAATTTAGAGGTTTCTGGCAAGAGGAGACACCCAAATTAATGTAACATGCCACCGTTTGTGCATGAATAAGGTTATACTGCTATTTCCTTAGATACGCGATTCCATCTTTTTTTTTTTTTAAATCCCCGGCGGAACCGGGCATCCGTAAGAATCAAGTAATAGGTTTATTCCATGCTAAAAAAAAAGAAGAAAGAAAACACATTCCATAAGAATTAGTGCTTTTATATAGCGCCTTTAAAGGTGGCTTCTCAAAACGCTTTACAGGATAAAAACAACAATAACAACAACAACAATATTGTATTTCATTGCACTTTGACAGATCGTCCTTAAATCAATTATTGATTTAAAGTTTGACAGTAACCCTAACACTAACCCTATTTTATTTTTTCAAAGAAATGTTTCTTAAAGAGAAAGTCACAGTTCTAGCTGGATTCGAACACCCTATGTGAGATGTATAAGTCAGGAACCTAGCCCACAGCGCCACTGGCAAGATCACATAAGAAGTGTTGAAAAAGCCCTAGAGAAACAGTATCGGCAGACATTGTACAGCGTATACTATTCTTGTGTTGTAGTACATGAATATAATTATATCGTTATTAATTTATTTATATACGCGATTCAATATTATATTCCCTTTTAATCAAATTTTAATAGTATGCTTGTTGACTCCGGTAGCACGTTAGTTAAAGACTTCGATGCTTAAAATGTTTAGGGAGAAATGGAATACTGGTGTGTATTTTTTCTTTAAAGTACCGAGACCAGCTATATACTGTATGTTTATATTCCAAAATTAATATAGTTTATGGCCTTCACACGCGTTACAGTATGCTCCTATTCTTTTTATGCTCAGCTATTAAGATTTCCCTTTATTGGTAAAATTCCATATAAATATTCAATACTTAAACGGGCACAGTAAAAACATTAAATATACATATACATACTGTATACAGTACAGTTTGCATACAGTAATATGTTTATGTTCCTAAATCAATCTCTTTTCTGAGCATGTGAAAGGTATGGTGAATCGGAGATTCTCAAAGATTACTGTACTTTGCATGATTGGAAACAAATGTGTGATTGCGAAATGCTGTGGTGTTACTTTTACAAAGATGGTCAATGAAAAAAAGAATGTGGACCAGGGCAATACTTTGAGTTTACAGCTTGTCCAAGGTCATTCATTATTAATACTATTAGTAATATCTTCGTTAAAGACTTTGATGGCGAAAGCTCAAACATGAGAGGTTGAGCTTTATTAGCTCCACCTTGCGGAAATTCCGGATACTATTATTTTGCTTAAGGTACCACGTGGTATTATGAGGTACTATACGAGAATTTATGGTAACTCGCGGTAGGCTGCGTCAAGTTAATCTGTCTGTTAATCAGTTTTATTTTGTTCTCTAGACCACTGGTCCCTCAGGTTAGCTGGAGGAGGTGCCTGCTCTGGGAGTGTTGAGGTATATCACAATGGCTCTTGGGGTACAGTCTGTGATTACTCCTGTGACCTGCAGGATGCCCAGGTAGGCTCCAGACTCCCACTACCCTCTGAATAAGGAAGTGGCTCCTGTCAATTGAGAAAGCATTTAATCTCAAAAACACCTTAAATATGAGACCAACAGCAAAAGCTTTGTTTTTAACATGCTGTTGTATTGTTCCTGAAGCCCAAATAATTGCAGCAAGTCAGTCATGTTCCCCTCTGAGGGTCTCCCTCCTCATCCTCAGTCCAGTCAGCTTCCACACCCAGAGGACCCTCTACTGCTGCCACAGCCACCCGACTGCTGGTCACCAGGCTCCTGGTACCTGTGGACAAGCAGCACCCAGCAGTGAGGGATCTGCTTCAGCTGGAGACCCACAGTGATGCTGCTCATCTAAACAGCCACTTTGCCCAGGAAGGGATCATTTCTCATAGTTCTCTGTTGGGCAGAGATGTATCAACAAGGGATAGAGAAACAGACCCACCTTCATTCCGTCTGCCAGCACACCTGGACTCACAGCAGACACAGACCTCATGGTCACCATACAGCTCCTCCCACCTGGAGGGGAAGAGGACAGGTGAGGCTTCCACCTGGCATTTCCCAGAGCATCCTCAGCAGGCTCTTTGCAGAAGTACCTCTTAGCCTCCCTGTTGTAGGTGCAGGACTTAGTCCCTGGTGTTGCTTTAGCAGGAGCCACAGCCATGACACAGTGCATGTACAGCTCAGTCACTTCATGCTGCAAGAGGGAAGGTCACAGCATAAAGGGATCAAGGCCAATAGAGGGACAGAGAAGGACCTTCTGCCATCAGTGAAGTCAAGCTGGCAGCTCTAGGCACTACAGCTGCCACAGTCTGGTTCACATCTAGATCATGGATGTGAAAGCAGACCATGGATCAGCAGAGCAAGAAGGCTGAGCAGCCTTTGAGAGCAGTACCTTCCTGGACAGCTTCTTCTGGAAGAGGAAGGCATCAATTGTGAAGCGGAGCACATCCTTCTGCTTGGAGGGGACAAACCTGGACAGGCAGCCATCTGCCTTGCTGTCCACCATGCACCTGGGGACAAGGACAAGGATGAACCCCTGCAGGCTCTTGGGGCTCCTGCCCACCTCCCCTCCCAGAAGGGGCCGTACCCCAAGTTGTCGATTACAGGGAAACGGGGCTGGGAGTGCCGGTCTGGTTTCTCTGTCGCGTAACACGAGTGGATGTACAGCCTCTGCTCTGCTGTGGCAAAGTAGGCAGTGGCCTGGAAGTACATGGGCTGACCCAGGAAGTACTCATCCTTAGGAGAGAGCCAGACCCAGCGGGCTGGAGAGAGCGGCAGCATTACACCTGCACACAGCGCCCCCTGCAGGCAGGAGGAGCCACTCGCTCAAGGAGCTTACAGTTGGTGGTGAGCAGGACAAAGCTGTGCTTGTTCTTCAGGTCCTTGAAGAAGGTCCTTCTCCTAGCCCACGTGGGGACATAGCCAACCTTGTAGGAGTAGTGGAACCTGCAGGACAGAGGGGATGAGGGGCTTCTGGAGACTTTCCCAGCGGCTTCTCAGCAGCAGAGCCCTGCCTACCTGTTGTAGGAGCACTTGACCGGCACAGAGAAGGGAATGAAACGATGCACAGGCGCACTGGAGGAGGGCGGGGCATAGCGGAGAGTGTTGGAGTACACCAGGCGGCCCTGGACAACCTGCAGGGTCACAGAGGAAGGGATATTCCCAGGAAAGGCAACCCCGACACTAGCCCTACAGCTCACATCGCTACACTGGCTGTAGACGAAGACCTGCTTACCGATCGCTTGGTGCCGCACTCGTGAAGCCCGTAGATGAAGTAGAAGTAACGGCGTGTGGTTCGGCTGACACTGCAGTTGCCCATGGTCACCTCCAATGGCCGACAGCTGAAGCCGAACAGGAGCCGACTGACCCTCACGTACATCCTGCTGGAGTCGCACCACACGGCCACTCCTCGGGTGCCCCTGATGGCCGGGCGAGCCGGCTTCTGCCCTCGCTGGGGAGGAAACAGGACGCTCTTGATATAGGCGGGTAAGGGCCGGCTGCGGGCTTCATCTTCTATTTGTCGAAGTAGGGCGAGTACGGGTCTCTGGACACGGGAAGGCGGCGGAAGACGGGAGCCAAGGAATGCGAGTCATTCTCGCTTGCAGACAGGTCTTCGGAGGGCGCATCTGCCAGGCTCAAGTCCTCCGACTGGGCTGCGTCTTCGAGAGCCGGGAAGTCGGCCTGGAGCGCTAATTCCCGAGAGTCCCAGCCAGCTGGCCCGGCGGAGATCAGTGCGGGGAGCCTGGCTCCTGCGCACAGGCACAACACAAAAAGAAACGAGCACATCGCCAAATTGATGTCCCGCTAAACTGCTACAGGAGTAAGACAAGTAAACCACCAAACTGTGTTGAAGCAAGAGAGCATAAAGTGTGAACGCGGTGACTAGGTTTTTATACTAGCAGGACTATGCTACCACACACATGGTCATACTACCGCTCAATCAACACAATCAATTACACACAGAGACCCGGATTGTTCTCAGCGTCTAATTAGAACCAGTTCCAGTCTGAGGCGGGACTCCGTGAAGCCTCCTGAACACTTTCCCGTGTGTATCTGACCTCAGCGGAGGAGTTCCACGCAATTTAGACAGAATTAAATCACCCACACGTGTAAAATTTGCTCAGATTAATTTATTGTTCAGTTAGTTTCTAATTTCCGAGGACAGTGTGTTAAACTCGCTGTCAGACAGAGTACGGAACATGCGACACGTCCGTCCACACTTTCCTTTATCGAGGGGGCTGTTCTATCAACATGTACCGCAATGAAAATAATTTTACTATTTTTCATGTGTAATTGCATGTCATATTAAAATGTGTAATACAAGCATTTCTTTGCTTCCCAGTAAAGAAATACTGATCAGCTTTTGACATGATCTGATAATAATTTGTCTGATTTTCCAGAGATTGCTTTTGCTTCGCAGCACTGAGAACCAATGGAAGCCCGTTTCCGTCTGGGAGTCATAAAAAATGCACTATGGTATCTCAGAATTGTGACTTAGAATCTCAGAATTGCGACCTAAAAACTCAGAATTTTGACTTTATATCTCACATTTGCGACTTCGAAATAGCCCATATTTCATTGTCTGTCCTTTTGTTATTGTAACGGATTCTTGTGCCCTCGCCACTCCCACCATACTTCGTGCCTCACTGTATTGGCTCGAACCCAGGCCTTGCTAGCTGAGCTAAAGAAGTGTTTTTTTTTAAGTAAAAAAGGACATACAATGGAAATATGTAAAAAGTATAAGTTTCAGATTTTATAATTGTGAATTCCTCTGGATGTGAAGTGTCTATTTCTGTATCTTATTTCATATTCTGTCTCCGTTTTTGTATTTCTGGTGTTTCAATATTTTTTTTAAAAAAAGCCCACCGTCCACTATTCCATCCTGGTACTATGGAAGCCTCACTGGCGGAAATGGGATTCTATAAAAATTAGTGTAATTAATTTGATTTTTATCAGGGCACTGTACAAGACAAGTCTTCAGGCTTATAGATCCTATGATCTTGTACGATTCATCAATATAGTGTAATGGAACAGCCGACATACAATTTGTAGTTCAGGTGGGTAGCTGCGTCAGCATACGTAGGCTGCAAAGGAACAAGTAAAGGACTATTCCATGGTGAAAAGAGAAGAAAAGAATCACAACGTTTTGGCTGTGGAGCCTTCTTCAGGTGTGAGAAAGATAGGGCAGTAAGCAAAGATAATTGTCTTTTTATCTTTGCTTACTGCAGTTTATCTTTGATGACAACATCAAAGACGTTAAGGAATTCTTACGGCTAACAGCTCCACGTCAACTTCCTTTTGTAACTAACCTCATCAGATCCCTCAACTCCCAACTCTTCCAGTTTCTAACTTCAGAGAAGGATAAAAAACTCAATCATCCTCTACAGAGAAAACCATCAACACCCTTATCACCTCCACCAATCCTAACCTTGTTGTTACTGTACCCTCTGACCTTTCCCTTTCACCCCTTTGCATCCTCAGCTAACATATTTTAATATTACAACAAAATTACAATAGATTGTACAGTACTTATGTTTACATTAAGGTAAATATGTCAAAATATCAAAATCCAACTGCACAGTGCAACGTAATAATGCTTGTCAAGTTCTCAAACAAATCTGCATTGTATTTTAAAAATATTTCAGCAGAGGATGTGACGGGAGTACAAATGACGATTCGACGATCATTTTTCTTGGGTGAATATGATTTTCTGGGGAGTTGCGATATTGGGCATTATTGGACATTTCCCGGTGATTCGCATTTTCTGCAAATATAAAAATGGTTAAGGTTTCGCTGACTAATCCAATCGACTTTTGCGGAGACAATAGAAATCCATCACTGCATGGGCTTCAACCACCAACCTTTCTGTTAACAGCCAAACAAGCTATCCAAATTCGCTACAGAGACTGATGGGAGTTTTTTCTCCAATCACAAGAAAAAAAATTGCTTGCGTTTTTCTTGCCAGCCGGCAATATTTCTTCTGCACTGATAACCAAGAATTGAATTTCATTTTTTGCAAGCTGTGTGAATTTCTTGAAAACCAAGTTTTCCAGAAAGGAAATGAACACATGCATTAAACGACATTAAGCCCTTTGTGATTGCCCGAAACGGTATGTTCTGTACTACAAGTTTAGTAGACAGGCGCTTTAACCAACTAAGCCATGGTGGCAGTAAAACACTCCCCATTACAGCCACTTAGACACACCACTCTGAGACATCTGCATTCAGTAAGGGCTGAGAGCTCTCAGAGCAAATTGCCTCCTTTACATAGCAGCCCCGACTCTGAGAAACGAAGAGAAATGGCTTTTATCTGGCATTTTTCATGTCCAATGTGTTTGACATATCCCAAGGGTGACAGTCTTTTGCGACACTATTTCTTTGTTTTTCTTCTTTCTGTACACTTTGATAAAAAAACGAGAAATCGTGCAAGGTAAAAATGTTTTTGTTTTTTAATGTAGAAAACGTGCACCATAAAATGTTGTGTTGAGAAGAAATGATTTAACATGATACGTGACCTAATATACTGGAGCAAATGCTCACCCAGCAAGGTCTGGAGAAGTTGGAGAGTCTGGTGGATGTGATAATTTCACGGTGTTTTTGAAGAAAACAGTATTTCTTTGAATTCTAAATCAATCAAAACTTCAGTGCAACACATAAACCCTTTGTCTGATTTAAAGAGATTATATTTTAAAACTCATAAAAATTTAGAAAACACGTTTCTTACTTTGAAATTTTAGACGGGGCGGTGTATTAATAGTAGCAACGCCGAGCTCGCTATGGTGAAATTCAGGTTATTTGACATACCAGCGGTTTAATAACGCGTCTGATTTCGGATCATAAGATTGTAGGTTCGACTTCTACCTGGTTTGGGTAAATTTTATTCAAGCTCATCAGTAATAGATGTCTATTATGTAATGAACTGCACCTGAAAGCAAACGTTGGGTCTGTTTCCTTTTCTTTCCAGCATGAAACAGCAGATCATTACAAAAAGCACCAGCTAATGTCCAATAGCGTTAACCATTTCAAATTATATTTACAGGCTTTGGACACTTCGGACTTTTTTAATAAAACACAAATGTCCTGAAACTCCATAACTTTCAGGTTTGTTTGAACCTGTAATACAAATTGAGATCTGAAACTTCCAGGATTTCATTCTCTGGTGTAGCTGTCTCTAAAGTCGGACGTGATGTTTAGCAGATGTGAACTGTGCCTTTTCTCTTGTGTTCAAGGGTATTCGCTGTGGGAGCTCCTCATTGCGTGTCCTGTACTGCTCTATTTTGTTTAGATTATCTATGTGGTGTACAGATAGAACTCAACTACATGGTGTGAATTTCGTGTTCAGGACCAGCAGAACCTGAAAAACTAATAACTGACCCCGACGTGATTTGAACACGCATCCTTCCAATCGGGAGGCGGACACGCTACCGTTGCGCCACATGGTCATAGTTATTACCTAATTTGAATTCCCTAAAGGAGAAAAATCAGCGTCTCAAACACACAAAAAAAATTATCCTGTGAGGAGCGCCGCTCTTCTGACGAGAGCATTTTATTCCCAGACCACATTTTATTCTTCCTGCTCAGCTCTTGTGCAGGTTTTCTTCTCGAAAACAGATCCAGGAACACTGTTTTTTTTTTTAATTAAGTACCCCATGGTGCAACGGTAGCACGTCTGACTCTAAATCCCGAAGTTAATTTTCAAAGTATATCGGAGTCAACTGATACTGATCAGGTTCTGCTGCTGAACCTGCAGCCTTCACCATTCAGTCCAATTCCCCAAGCCTGCTGACCTTCCCGTCAAAAGTCGCATTTTCACAGGGTACCCTTCAGAAATCGCAGTATAGAATGAAAAAACTCCAGTAGATCTCGGCCGCTGTTGGTGATTTTCCTTTAAAAACAAAAGAATCTCTGGAAATTTTACCACTTTCACCGAGACCGAGACGTGTACATGAGTCCACATGGGAGGGGCAGCAAGCTCGCATATATAGCTCACTGTGTATATAATGAAGAAGTGGAGGTTAGTTTCTCATCTGCACGTTGCAGAGCCTTACGCAACTCGTCCGGTACTGAACCGGGAGGACTGACTGAATTGAAGAAATTCAGAAGCAGACTAAGCAGAACACTGGATCAAATTAGAATATTACCCTTTATAGTGGGAATAAAACTGTCACGACATAATGAATTTACGCATCAGTTGCTTCGAATATCATTGTAATATTTAATTTGCTTTCCTGTCACACCACTTTTATTAATTATGAAGTTTATCAATACACGTTTATTTAAAACAATTTCATTTATTATTAATACAGTTTCATTCCGTCTTTATTAGAAGCTGTATCACAGATAATGCATGTAAAGCCTTCAGTATGCGATTGTGAGTTCAGTTATCCCAGGGAGTGAAGAGAACTGAAATTAAGTAAAATGACATTTAAATAGAGTGTAAATCTTCAAAGTTATCTCTCACTTCAAAATATTTACAAGGCTCTACCAGGAGTGGGGTTTGAACACACGTGGACATTTGTCCATTGGATCTTAAGTCCAACACCTTAACCACTCGGCCATCCTAGTCAACAGCACCTTTACCTCCGTTGTTTAACATTTCAATATGATTCAACTATTTTAAAAAGTAAACCAGGGCCCTGTCACAGAAACGTACCCCGTTCTGCCGTGCAACAAACAGGGGTACTTAGCACTGTACTAAAGAGGAGCTGTGTTTACTGTCAGCAGACATTTCCTCATTTCGAAAGACGTTTTCGCCTTCTCTCAGCTTTTTAAAGACGGTCATAAACAATCAAGAAGTAATTAATTTCAGTTTGAAGTCTGTTTCTTTTGTCTCCGCTTTTGATGAAGAAAAGCCGTGCGTGGGAGATCCCCTCTCTGAAGAAGTTTGCCGTCACCCTGCAAGAGAGAAGATCCATCATTCACCGAGGCAACCACTGAGACAATTAACATTAAACACGTGAAATGCGAGATGCTTTCTACTTAGGGATTTTATCCCAGTGGGCATTGATTCGTCGAATATACGTATATTTACGGCGAAAATACGGCTATACGTATATATACGTCGCCTCGACGTATAATCAACGTCGAATTGCAACCGTAAAATCGACGACATGAATAAACACATATATAACGTCGAAAACACATCTAACACAGTGCCTGAGGCTTTTTACTGTATGTATCGTGTGTGCCGCAACTAGGAGTATACGGCACTCTGCACAGTGTACGAAGTAAATTATTTTCGCAGTAATTAATTTACACGTGTATAATAAATATAGTAAATATAATAAATTAATTACTGCGAAAAAAAGCCTCAGGCACTGTGTTAGATGTGTTTTCGACGTTATATATGCTTTTATTCATGTCGTCGATTTTACGGTTGCAAGTCGACGTTGATTATACGTCGAGGCGACGTATATATACGTATAGCCGTATTTTCGCCGTAAATATACGTATATTCGACGAATCAATGCCCACAGCTTGGCATACAAGGGTTTTGCTGAGGGGGTCTTGCCACCTGCCCGAAAAAAAACAGTAAAATGTTTGAGTGCCTATAGAGTTTCTATTTTTATTTTCTTGACAAAAGTTGATACCATTTCCTGGACACCCCATCCCCCATCAGTGCGCGGTGCCCGGGGAAAAATCTGTAGGGGGGCGTCTGAAATTCTGAGGGGGGGTGATATTTTGGTTGAAACGGAGCTGTACGGTGCAGCTACCCAAATGAAATCTCGCAACTATGCCATTGATTAGTGCTTCATGATAGAAGATAACGACTAGCAATCTGGTATTTGCGATGAAGTTCAGTTTCACATTTTTCGTCACTCTCACGGTTTGTATTGCCTGGAGCGAAAAGTACCATAAGCGTTCATTTTTGCAGCTACATCGATGTTCTGAATCGTTAAGAAAAAAATGTTGTAAAACCAACAGAAAGCACAGACTGCTATAACTAGTCCTAGTTATATAACGATTTTAAGTATAATGATAAACTACTGCAAGGAATCGGTTCACCTGAGCAAACAGGATCGTAATGTTGACACTCAATAACGACACTGATATGTGCAGTTCCTGGACGGATAGCCCTCCTGCCCATCAAACAGACTGAGTGACTGTTCGTGTCATTTAGTGTTGTCTGACCATTGACAAAGTACAACTATTTTTTTAGGGCGCAAATTAAGTTAGGTAAATCTTTTTGCCCAAAACTGAAAGGGCGACATTCCCCCCTCCCCCCGTGATGCCAGGCCTGTCCCCATCCTATTCCATAATGTCATTATATATAATACCATACAACAGTGACTGATCCTTACTAACTGCATGCGTTAAAATTGCACATCAGCTCATAGCAGGGGGCACATAGCCGCGATGTATTATCAATGTTAAATTTCAACCATAATATCGACAACATTAATAAACGCATACGTTGAGAAAATATCGAACCCAGCATATTTTCCGGTTATATACCACAATGCATTGCTAGTATTCGTTGGTCACCATTTTGGACACGTTTTTCAAACGTAGAAGTATATCCGCAAATATCTCAGCAATCCTCTTTTGACGAGTAAGTATGAACAATAATGATACTATCTGAATACATACCGATCTTTCTTAATATTATTTTGATTAAAATAGTACGTGAATAAGCAAAAAAAATGGCACATAAAATAGTGTGAATGGGGAAGATGACACAAAATCGTTTTGCCGTTTCTCTTATTCTTATTCTATGTTGTACTTTCAAACTTTGGGTACTCTTTAATTAGGACAGACTTTATTGCTCAACTGCTATGATGCAAGCCAAATTTTATACATTTATTTCAGCTTTGAGCTTAGTAAACCGTTCATTTTTTAGATTATACTAAAGAAGATATTAATCATCATTTATTTGGGAAGTAATATTATATAATTTTCTCCTAGCTGCGGTGCTGAAGTCCCACCCTACATCAACAGAAAAAGAAATAAAGGAGCACGCAATGTGTTACTTGAAGAATGCATATGCAAGGAAGGGGGGAAGGAGATCTGGACACTGAAAATAATAGGTTTTTGGTTCTAACTGTTAGGACAATTAGACAGGGTTTGCAAATAGTGGACAAAAATCGTCTTAACTTCCATTGTAATATTTTTTTTTCTTGGAAATATAGAAGTTGTACATTTTAAAATGTATATTTGAATCAAAATGTGGTTTTGAGTTAGTGTGTTAATGTAATTAGTTTTGTGTTTGTCATTACTATACTGTATATTGCCATGTTACCAGAATTAGCTGAAGTTTAAGACTAGTTGTGTTTTTTATGATTATTGCCCATATGTTGATTGTTGATTGATTGTATACAATGTATAATTTGAAATACATATGTTTCAGGTGTGAATGTGTATTTTCAGAATAAATTTCTAAACCTAATCATTGGCTTGGTTTACTTGTTTCTACACCTATAAAATCTATCTTTGATGTATAATAGACCTCTACCCATTTACGTATAATAGACCTCTACCCATATACGTATAATAGACCTCTAACCATATACGTATAATATACCTCTAAAGTTATACGTATAATAGACCTCTAACCATATACGTATAATAGACCTCTAAAGTTATACGTATAATAGACCTCTAACCATATACGTATAATAGTCCTCTAAAGTTATCCGTATAATAGACCTCTAAAGTTATCCGGAACTCCAACCATATATGTATAATAGTCCTCTAAATTTATCCGTATAATAGAACTCCAACCATTTATGTATAATGAACGTCTAAACATAGACGTATAATTGACGTATAACTTTAAACGTATATTAGAATTTCATTCTAGACGAATTGTAGACCACATTTAGACGTCTAAGGTATGCGTTTAATAGACGTATATTATACGTCTTTTGCCCACTGGGATAGTTTCTACTTTGTCAGAAGTGGGATTTAAATAAAGGTCTCCAGGAAAAGCTGCAACCTAAACGCAACGCCTTAGACCACCAACCATCCAACCTGTGTCTCTTATATGGAATTATATTTTATTTCTTTCTACTTGTTGAAAAGAAAAAAAGTGAAATCATGTAAAGAGGGAAATGTGTTTTTTTCATGGGGAAAAACTAGTACGAGCAAATGTAAAGTTTAGAGCAGCGTTCAATAAAAACGATCAGAAACCGAAAGCGCTTCTTATGCGTATCAGTATATTCCGATACCGGTGGTTCTGCAGAAGAAATAAGAATAGCTGGACTTCAAGCACTGTGTTGCCATTACGGCTACTCTGGCTGCAGCTGTTTTAAGATCTACTCAGCGGGCACAGAAAGTTGTAGGAGGTCCACCACCACCGTTATTGTAGGATAACAGCCACAGACACGAGAAGATATACTATTCCGAACAAATGTCTTAAAAAATCACGTTGAAAATGGTGACAATACGTTTTTTGTTTCTTTCAGGTAACCTTACTTTTGCCTGTAAAGTTCACATTATTTTCTGTAGCCGCAAATCCCCAATATTTCTGCTGTCTCCCGAGAAACACAAGCGTGGAGTCAAATCATATTAAATAACAAAACACATCTATTAATTTAACACCCAGATGTGACAGAACACATGTAAGACTTACACACAGCCTTTAATATGCGATAGTGAATTTGCAGGTATCCTGGGGAGGGAAGAGAACTGATATTAAGGAAATACATATTTAAAGGGGATGTAAGTCTTAAATGTGTTTTGTCACATCTGGGTGTTAACTGAATAGTTTTTTAGCATTATTTATTGTGTTTTAACTCTATACTTGTGTTTCTCAGGAGACAGCAGAAATATTGATGTTTACATTTATATTCACATTCCCGGTGATATTGACTTAGGTACTCAACTATTTACTTGTAGTTTGACTCATGTCAAAAGTTGAAAATCTCTGCAAACATCAAGATGGCTAAGGATGTGGAAAGAAACTCAATCACATTTAGAGAAGGTAATGTTTAGATCGGATTAAGTCGAAGTGTGTCTCTGGGTGCGTTTGATCTACCAACGTTGTGTTTAACTGAAGGACACCCTGACTGAGTGTGCCATAGAAACTGACACACGTCGTATTTTTTCTACATTCACAGATTTTTGGCTAAAGTAAAAAAATCGTTGTCATTTTCTTACCAGCTGGCAGTAATTCTTTTGCACTGATAAGAAAGATGAGCATTTTATCTTCCGCAATGTGTGGATTTCTTGAAAAACAAGTCGTGCCAAAAACGAAATGAACATTTCATTTAAACATAATGCAGAAGAATATTGTCTGTAACAATAAACGGTGCGCGAAAACAGGAAGAAAGGCACCGCTGGGATTTGAACCCAGGATCTCCTGTTTACTAGACAGGCGCTTTAACCAACTAAGCCACAACGCCGGCAGAATTCGCCTCTTTTACTTCCACTTGGACACACCGCTCTGAGACACCTGCGTTCAGTAAGTGCTGAGTCGGCTGGCTGAGCACGTTGCCTCCTTTACATTCAATAGGATCCCCGACACTAAGAGAAAGGTACAGAAATGGCTTTTATCGGGCACTTTTCATGTCCAATGCGCTTGACATCTCCCACGGGCGACAGAGTTCATTTACGACACTTTTCCTTTCTTTCTTCTTTCTGTACTCTTTGGTGAAAAAAAACGAGCAATCATGTAAGGGACAATGTATTTTTTCATAGAGAAAACGTGCACCAGGAAATGTTGTGTTTAGAAGACGTGAGTTAACATGAAAAGTGACCTAATTTACCGGAGCAAATGCTCGCCTAGCAAGATCTGCTTTACTACAAGAGAGATGTAGAGTGAAAGACACGATCATTTCACGCCGTTGTGGAACAAAACGCTTTTTTCTTGGAATTCTAAATCAATTAGAAATTCAGAGCGACACATAAAGGCTTTGTCTGCATAAAAGTGTTGATTTTTAAAAACTGACAAAAATGTAGAAAACACGTTTCTCACGTAGAAATTTAAGATGGGGGTGGGGTATTACTAGTAGCGACGCTGAACTCACCATGGTGCAATTCATTTACATGACGGGCTAGTGGTTTAATGGATAACGCGTCTGATTTCGGTTTATAAGATTGTCGATTCGACTTCTACCGGGGTTGTGTGATTTAAATCAGGCTCCTCAGAAGTAGATGTCCGTTATGTAAATGAACCGCACCTGAAAGCAAATGTTGGGTCTGGGTTCCTTTCTTTCCTGCATGAAATAGCAAATCGTTACAAAAAAAAACACCAACTAATGTCCAATAGTCCAATAGTTAGTCATTTAAGTAAACATGAATATACTGTAAGGTCTTGGTACATGGCAAATTATAATTACAGGCTTCAGACACTTTTTCATACAAAAGTGACCAAACACTCCCTAACTTTCAGGTTTGCTTGAACCTGTAACAAAGAGGAGGTCTGAAACTTCCATTCTCTGACGTTACTGTCTCTAAAGCCGGACGTGATGTTTCGCGGATGTGCAGTGTGCCTTTTCTCTTGCCGTGTTCAAGATGATTCGCTGTATAAGCTCCTGACGGGGTGTTCTGTACTGCGCTGTTACTTCGTTCACATTACCTATGCGCTGTACAGATGAAACCCGACTGCGTGGTGTAATTTCCGGGTTCGGCACCAGCAGCACCTGCAAACTCATCAGCTGACCTCGACGTGATTTGAACACGCAACCTTCTGATCTGGAGTCAGACGCGCTACCGTTGCGTCACGAGGTCACGCGCCTCAAGTGCTTTTAATTCCCCCAAAGAGAACAATCAGCGTCCCTGCAAAAGTTTTTTTTCATTCTCTCCTGTGAGGAGCGCCGCTCTTCCAACGAGGGTCTCTTCTTCCCAGACCACAGATTATTCTTTCCGCCCGGCTCTCTCACAGAGAGCAGACACACCGTCTCCACTGATGTGTTTACTACATCTATAGGTCTGACCCCCTACAGCCCCGATATTCCTGGACAGGATATTTACCACCAGCCTCGTGAACTTCTCATCTTGACCTCTCCCAGGAGGAGCACAATTAACACAGAATCCTCTCTCCATTTAGCAAATAACACAAAACACTGTTTACCTGTCAAGACAGAAAACCAGGCTGCTCCAGGTGAGGCTTGAACTCACAACCTCGGTATGATTCCACTGCTCATGTCATTTGACATGGCCTGAACCAGGAAAGAGATTGGAAATCGAGAAGTTATGGCGTTGTTTTAAAACTTGCCTACTCTTTCAATTTTTCGGTCAAATCTTTTATCTGGGAGTACTTTCAATTGATGTTAATCCTTGTCCCGATGCACGATTCTGGGCCATGGTGCATCTTGAATAATGTTCTTATAGGCTTCAGTTTGGAAAAGTGCGCTCTTCAGAAGCTACCGAAACCGCTAATGGTTACATAACACTTAATGCAAAAGGAACGTTCGGGTTTGAAAAAGAATATTACTTGCTATGAATACAAACACTGTTACAGGAGGCGTGTTAGGGCTATTTTAGCTTAGATCATCAATTCATCTGACATTTCTTCTCCATCTATATCAACAGCGTAATCGCTACTGAGCGCTAAAGGCAGGTCCTGGCAATACAATCTTCTTTAGAAAACATTTTTAAAACTATTTCCACTACCATACGTAAAGTAAAAGATACCGATTGCACGCAACTAATAAAATCTTATTTCCAGGGACGTTGTAGCTAGATGCAAATTACAATCGAAACTGTATCAGCTTTAAAATTTTCTTTTGGATCCACAGGACGATCAGCACGAGACTCAAAATATGCCTGTGTTTGAGTGTACAGCATAGATTGTACAGCATTTATGTTTATATTTAGGTTAAAATGAAGGTAAATATATCAAAATATCAACATCCAACTTCACAGTGCTAACGTAACAATGCTTGTCAAGTTCTCAAACAAATCCGCGTTGTATTTCTAAACTATTTTAGCAGAGGACGCAACAGGAGTATAAATGATATCTCCCGCCAGCCCTTCAAAGATACTTTTCCATGGGTGAATATGGTTGTCTGGGGAGTTGCGGTGTTGATCACTATTGGACTTCCCCGGTCTCAAGTGTTGTTGTTGGACACGGGCAAAAGACTCGCATTTTCGGCAATTATAAAGAGGGTTAAGGTTTCGGCTTTAGCGGAGCCAGTGTTTACATTGACAATACTAGGAAGACCGTCTCTGGGTGGGCTCGAACCACCAACTTTTCAGTTAACAGCCGAACGCGCTCGTCGATTGCGCCACAGAGACTGACGAGAGAAGCTTTTCTCCATTCGCACCTTTCCGGTCAAAAAATAAACATTGCTTGCATTTTCTTGCCAGTCGGCAATATTCCTTCTGCTCTGATAGCCAAGAATTAAATTTCATTTTTCACAAGCTGTATGAATTTCTTGAAAAACAAGTTGTTGCAGAAAGGAAATGCATTCATGCATTAAACTAAATCAAGCCCTATGCGGTTGTCCAAAATGGTACTTTATGCACAAAAAGACAGGAAGAAAGGCACAGCTGGGATGTGGAGCCAGGATCTCCAGTTAACGAGACAGGTACTTAAAACAACTAAGCTACGGCGCCAGCAGAATTCTCCTCTTTTACAGCCGCTTGGACACACCGCTCTGAGCCATCTGCGTTCAGTAAGCACTGAGTCTGCTGGCTGAGCAAGCTGCCTCCTTTACACGCAACAGGAGCCCCGACTGTAAGAGAAACGAAGAGAAATGGCTTTTATTGGGCACTTTTCATGTCCAATGCGCTTGACATCTCCCAAGGGCGGCAGAGTTCATTTACGACACTTTTCCTTTCTTTCTTCTTTCTGCACTCTTTGATGAAACAAAACGAGAAATCATGTAAGGGAAAATGACTTTTTTTCATGGAGAAAACATGCACCAGGAAATGTTGTGTTTAGAAGACGTGAGTTAACATGAAAAGTGACCTAATTTACCGGAGCAAATGCTCACCTAGCAAGATCTGCTTTACTACAAGAGAGAAGTAGAGTGAAAGACGTGATCATTTCACGCCGTTGTGGAACAAAACGCTTTTTTCTTGGAATTCTAAATCAATTAGAAATTCAGAGCGACACATAAAGGCTTGTCTATGTAGTGTGCTCTCTGAAGGCACCAGTTCTGTAGGGTTTGAGCATTTACTGGGACAATTATTAATTGTAGCAGTAAATCACAAAATTGATTCTTTTGATGGCTTTAGAATCCAATATAACTCAAACAACGCACACACACAGGTACTAATACACGAGGATACATTTATTAATACATAGAATATGGATATAAACCTAACAGATCTTATCGAGAGGGTTATCAGAATACAAAAGGTATATATTCAGTCAGTTACGAAGAGTTACATATATCAAGAGGACATACGTTCAGTATATCATTCATTTAGACCGTTTCGTAAATGAACTTGGTTATAACTTCTACATTAGATACTCAAAACAAGTACATAACTCTTAGGAATTAAATTGATATCAACTGGTTGGGATAGCAATTGAATTCTCGAGCTGTAATGCATTGAAGTTGAATACTCATCCAATCTCTGGGGATTCAGATCTCCTGCGGGCACAAAGAAACAGTTGCAGGTTGTTGCTGTCCAATCCGCGCTCTCTGGCTCCATGCCAGGCTGTGCTGTGCGGCTTGCGACGGTGCGCTGCTGATGCTCACTGACCGGCTAGTTAGTGTTGGCTTTAACTAGCAGAGTTTGTGCACAGGAGAAAAGATGACTGTGGGTCCCAGCAAGTCAGGAAGAGGACCGGTTCATTCCTGATGAAGCGCTAGTTCTGAATAGTGATTCAGCTGTCCACAGTTCCGACCTGTTCACGAGGCTTGCTGCTGATGCTAACCTCGGGTGGATCCTCTGGTTACTCTCTGGCAACCTCCGCTCTAGACTCTTAGAACAAAGCAAAGTTCTGGCACTCGGACACACTGGCCATTCCATGGTTGTCCGGGCTGAGTCTCAGGATGGTCAGGAGGCGCGCTGCGAGAATGTCCTGCCCTTGAGAGCCTTCTGCTCCTGGGCTGTCCTGCCCTGGAATTCTCCTTTGAATTCCCTTTAGAAAAGTCCACAGAATTCTCTCAGGCCCTCTGTGTTGCCTGTTTTTACCTGGAGGAACTTCAGCTCGTTCATTGGCTGAAAGTTCCATGGGCATCAGAGTCCCACGTGGGTTACTCGGCCCTACCAGTCCCTGATTGGTTGATCAAGGTGAGATATGAGTCATTTACTCCTGACACCTAGGAATGCAGTCCAGATGTCCATCTGGCACTCCCTAGACAGATAGGTGCCAATGGATGACCATTGATCATGATAGCCAGGCTTACCTAAGTGCATCCCCCTTTGGGAGCTGTCCCTTATCAAAAGAAAACATCTTTAAATCAGCCTGCATGAATAGTTTCTCTGTGGCTGCACCACAGAGATGAACAGAGAGTTGGGGCCTCATTTGGGAAAGACCCGCAACACTTTATTCTGTCTTATTAAGAAGCATTGCCGCTACATCTGCTTAAAAGTGATGATTTTTTAAAACTGACAAAAATGTAGAAAACACGTTTCTCACTCAGAAATTTAAGATGGGGGTGGGGTATTACTAGTAGCGGCGCTGAACTCTCCATGGTGCAATTCATTTACGTGACCGGCTAGTGGTTTAATGGATAACGTGTCTGATTTCGGTTTATAAGATTGTCGATTCGACTTCTACCGGGGTTGTGTGATTTAAATCAGGCTCCTCAGAAATAGATGTCTGTTATGTAAATGAACCGCACCTGAAAGCAAACGTTGGGTCTGGGTTCCTTTCTTTCCTGCATGAAATAGCAAATCGTTACAAAAAAAAACACCAACTAATGTCCAATAGCGTTAGTCATTTAAGTAAACATGAATATACTGTAAGGTCTTGGTACATGGGAGTGGATTTCAACCACAATTAAAAAAGGGCAAATTATAATTAAAGGCTTCAGACACTTTTTCATTCAAAAGTGACCAAACATTCCCTAACTTTCAGGTTTGCTTGAACTTGTAATAAAAGAGAGGTCTGAAACTTCCATTCTCTGATGTTACTGTCTCTAAAGTCGGACGTGATGTTTCGCGGATGTGCAGTGTGCCTTTTCTCTTGTGGTGTTCAAGATGATTCGCAGCATAAGCTCCTGACTACGTGTTCTGTACTGCTCTTTTATTTCGTTCAGATTACCTATGTGGTGTACAGATAAAACTTCACCACATGGTGTAATTTCTGGGTTCGGCACCAGCAGAACCTGCAATCACATCAGCTGACCTTGACGTGATTTGAACACACAGCCTTCTAATCTGGCGTCAGACACACCACCGTTGCACCACGAGGTCACCCGTGATGAATGATCACCCGTGATGAATGATTTCTCTTTTTCTCCAAAGAGAAAAATCAGCATCCCTGAAAAAGATTTTGTTTTAATTTTCTCCTGTGAGGAGCGCTGCTCTTCCGAAGAGGGGTCTCTTCTTCCCAGACCACGGATTATTCTTCCTGTCCAGCTCTCCCACAGAGATAAGACACACCATCTCCACTAATGTCTTCACTACATCTATAGATCTGATCGCCTACAACCCCGATATTCCTGAACAGGATATTTACCACCAGCCTCATGAACTTCTCATCTTTACCTCTCCCAGGAGGAGCACAATTAATCCAGAATCCTCTTTAGCAAATAACACAAACCACTATTTACCTTTTAAGACAGAAAACCAGGCTGTTCCAGGCGAGGCTTAAACTCACAACCTCGGCATGACTCCAATGATTATGTCATTTTACATGGCCTGAACCAGGAAGAAGATTGGAAGTCAAGACGTTATGGTGTTGTTTTATTACTTTCCTACTCTTTTAATATTCAGGTTAAATCTTTTATTTGGGAGTACTTTCAATTGATATAAATCCTAGTCCCAATGAACGATTCTGGGCCATGGTGCATCTTGAATAATGTTCTTATAGGTTTCAGTTTGGAAAACAACTCAGTAGCAGACTATGCAGAACAAGCAAACACATTAGAACTGTTGTGAATGCAGTGGAAATAATTTAGTCTCTAAATAACGAGCTTATGCACCACTTGCCTGAAAATTGTTATATTTAACTAAAATTGCTTTCCAGACACCACAATTATTCACAATAATTTTATCAATACATGCCTTCATGAAAAGTGTAATTTATTAATAATTAACTTTAATGTCCATCTTTATTAGGAGATGTATTACATGTACAGCCTTTAATATGCGATAGTGAATTTTCAGGTATCCTGGGGAGGGAAGAAAACTGAAATGAAGGAAATACATATTTAAAGGGGGTGTTTGTCTTAAATGTGTTCTGTCATATCTGGGTGTTTGAATAGATTTGTTGTATTATTTATTGTGATTTCACTTTATACTTGTGTTTCTCAGGAGAAAGTAGTTACATTGGGGATTTGAGGGTATAGAAAATACATTGTGCTGTATGGGTAAATATAAGGATATGTTAAAAAAAAAGTATTGGTACCTTTGTGAACGTCATTTTTAGATATCTGTTGATCATTCAGCGACCTAGGCTTCCCTCTGGACTCTGCACTGAGTTGAAAGCTACGGGAGCTCCTCACTGCTTGTCCTGTAATGTTACCTGTGCTCTCGTCTACATTATCTACATGCAGCACAGCGCCAAGAACACCATAAACTTTGTAATGGAAAGTGCTTAAGAGCATGAAAAATATTGAACATTTTAAACATTCATAGAACAACTTGAAAAACGGAGGGAAAAAAGACCATCTATTTCATAGGTTCACAGTAGTTGCAAGAAAATCAGTCACCTGACTAGGGACCCAGAGATGAAAAGTTCGATATTCTACTGACTGGGCTATTCCCGTCTACACAGTTTCTCTCTGAAACAACGTTTTTCAAGAAATTTGCAAAATTTGAAATACAATACTTGCTTAAAAGTGCAGATTATTTTTTACCCAAAACTGCAAATGGAGAAAACCGACTCATTGGAGTCTCTGTGGTACAATTGCTTAGTGCGGTCAGGTCGGGACACAAATGATAGTAAGGTGATGGTTCAAGCGCATCCAGGCTCGCCTTTCTCACTGTTCCAATGTGAACATCATCTATGAAAAAAATGGCATAAAATGTTTAACAGATTATTGACCTTATTGATACCGACGTCTTACCACTTGGCCACCACACCTGCAGTGCCGCTTACTTTCCCATCAAGGCTAGCACGTTTTTTAAAATACAAAAAAGTTAAATCTTTGAGCACAAATTGCCATGGTAGGAGGAATAAAACAAATATGACTGTTCAAATTAATTCTATTGAAACTGATTTAATCACGCAGAATCTACAACAACAAAACCATGATTCTTAACAAGGAGATACTGGGCAGCAGTGGGATTCCAGCTCACGCCCTCGAAGAGACGGAGCTTTAATCCAGCTCCTTAGAGCGCTCGGCCGGGTTACCCTTGATAGCAGCTTTTCAGCACTTGTAGTCTGACTTTGTGGTGTTATTCTGCATGGAAGAGACTGCACCTCCTGAGATGCTTTCTCTCATTTGGTGAAATATTCACTTCTTTGGCCCTCTGAATATAGTTCTTCTGTTAAGCAGGCTTCAGACTCTGCTTATAGCGCCCGTGTAGAGATTTTATTTTTACAGGAAGACGCATTCCGAAACGTATCTCTGTAGTTTTAGAAAAGCTTTGAACAGTGGATTTTATACAACGCACAAACAGTATTCTAATTTCACACGGCAGATCTGTGCAGCAATCCTACTCGATTTGGCTGTGATTCTGAAATACTTCTAGCAAACATATTCAGGTTTCCTTGAACCTTTAATAAAAAAAAATACTTTGCGATGTTCCGCAGATGTGCAGTGTGCCTTTTCTCTTGTCGTATTCAAGAGTACTCACTGCGGGAGCTCCTCACTGCGTGTCCTTTACTCGACTATGATTTCTTTTAATTTATCTACGTGGAGTGTGGTGAGAAGATCACCTTGAACATTTTCGGTTTGTGAAAGGAAACACTAAAGAAAATGCAGGTGATGAACATTTAAAATAACCACAGTACAGCTAGAAGAGGGAAAGATAAACGACGATTTAGAAGGACATTCACAATAGATTGAAGAAAAGCACAACCGCCCAAACAAGGACTTGAACCCTGGACCCTCAGATTAAAAGTCTGATGCGCTACTAACTGAGCTATCCGGGCTCTAGAAGAAAGAAAACACTGCCGGGATACTCGCAAGTCCCATGTTTCTTCTTGTGCCGAAGCGCAGTCATACCTGACCCGTCTGGAATGACCACTGACAGACTTTATCCAGAAGTGACGGCACCACTCCCAGTAGAATGAGAGAGAAATACAGAACGACACGAGGAGGCAAGGGGCTCCCACAATTCATCTTTCCTCACATTACTGAATTTTTCACTAAGAATTTGACCTTTTCACATTCAGATTTTTTCACATTTAATAAGATCTTTTAATCAACAACATTTAAGAAAGAAAACAAATGGAACATTTTTTGGAACAATAATAAAAAAAAACTTTCAATGTCTTGGTTCTATAAGTGTGCACACCCTTTATAAAGGGGGTAGCAACTGTGCTGAAATTTAACCAGTCACATTCCAGATCATGTACAAAGGTTATTTGCCTTTGCCAGACATCAATTGTATTGGTTCTTATTAGTCCTATTTAATATCAGCTGATCACATATAACTTACCAATCTCGGAGAATGTACGTTCAAACTGCAGAGCTGAACCTGAAGAGAAATCCGACCGCTGATTGTCACCAAAGAATGTTGTTACAAATTATCTGCGGAGTTGTTTTACGTATCCGGCCACCTCTTTCCTTCCTACTTTGCAGTGAGCGCAATTCTTTTAGTTTCTTCTCTAGTATTTTCCTTGCTATTTTACTGTCCCTTTCCCCCATGTGGAGATGGATCCACAACCGAAACCCTGTTTGCAGCCTGTGTTTCTGCAGCGTCAGTCTGTATGAGGAGAGGGTGTTAAACAGCTCCAGTGGCGCAGTCGGTCAGTGCGCGGTGCTTATACAGCAATGCACAGCAGAGTCATGCTGAGGTTGTGAGTTTGAGCCTCAACTGGAGCAGTGTGACCTGTGCATTTAGCTACTTGTTAAGGATTCGGCCAGTAAAACCGAAACCAAGTAATGAACCCACTTGCAGGAGCCGATAGAGACAAGTCGTGCTCCAAATACCGTAGACGAAGGAGAGAGCCGAGAGTCCAGGGGAAGCCAGAGATCCAAACTGAGAGAGAGCAACTGAAGCCGAGCCGTAATCCAAAAAACGTAGTAAGAGGGGAGAAACCAAAGTCGGAACCTGAACAGTACGAAGAGGTAGAAGGCGTAGCGCAACTAAGTAGCTCGAAAGGAAAACCAATACTGAGCGAGGAGGTAGGGAAAGACTAGTGCTTAAATACAAGAAGAGACGGAGGTGTTACCAGGTGATTATTTCTTCACATAACCCTTGCAGAAAAAGAAAAATTAGGACCTCATCCTCCCAGTGAGTCTCTGCTGCTGCTACTCTAAAGTCTATGGCATAATCCTGTGCAGACCTGCGGCCCTGGCGGATAGATGAGAGGCGGTAGGTGGAGTCTTGTCCAGCTGAGGAACGACAAAAAACCCCCTTAAATTTCTCTAAAAAGAGATCATAGTCCTTTACCTCAGGAGCCCTGCGATCTAGTAGGGCAGTTGCCCAATCCAGAGCACAGCCAGTTAACAGAGAAACTACGAAGGCAATCTTGTCTTGAGGAGAAAAAAAAGTTTCCGGATGGAGCCTGAAAACCAGCGCACACTGTGCTAATAAGCCCCGACATCTCGTAGGGTTGCCGTCAAACCTGTCAGGTGGTGTAAGTGGAAAAGGTCAAGGAGCGGGTGTAGAAGCTGGCGGGGGCGGAGCCGAAGCGGCAGCTCCAGCATTACTTTCACTATTACTGGTAGGCGGCATTGCCGACAGGTGCTGAAGTCTGTTGGACGGAAGCCTGTAACTGGAGTAAAGCTTGCCAGTGCTGATCCAAAACTGAGCAAAATTCCTCTTGCTCCGCTGGGTCCATGTTAAGTGGCTCAGTATTCTGTTAAGGATTCGGCCAGTGAAACCGAAACCAACTAATGAACCCACTTGCAGGAGCCGATAGAGACAAGTCGTGATCCAAATGGAAGTCGAGAAACCAAAGTCGGAACCAGAACAGTACGAAGAGGTAGAAGGCGTGGCGCAACTAAGTAGCTCGAAAGGAAAACCAATACTGAGCGAGGAGGTAGGGAAAGACTAGTGCTTAAATACAAGATGAGACATAGGTGTGGTGGTGAAAGCGTACACCGATAGGTAGACTAATGAACTAAGACTACGCCTTCTTCTGCCTCTTTCGTTGCCGGGAGGCAGGGATCATAAGACAGGGCTGCACAGCTGTGACGCTGGCTGTGATCTGCTCCTGCTGCACCTACTGCCTCTCCCACCGACCAGGTCAGAGCACCTCTCGATCAGACCGGAGTACTGTGCCCACGTTCTGAAATAGATATTGTTCTTCATTCTTAAGGGAAAGAACTATACAGTACTGCCAGGCTGGAGGAACTGAGTCTCTTTAGTCTGAAGGGAGTGTCCCACACTCCTGTCCCTGTAGGACACTCCCCAGAGCTCAGTCAGTGCACTGAAAGCAGGCTTCTCATCATGATGCTTCTTCATTTCTGTCCCTCCATCTGTCCTTGTGGCCGCCACCGAAGAGCCGCGGGAAACAGGCGGAGCAAAAGGGACGGGAACAGTCTCAACGATGACCCGGTAACCACACGCAAATAAAACAACCGCCGATATTTGGCCTGGCCAGGCCAGCAGTGAAATCCGAGACATACTGTAGGAGTCTGTAAGACAGTTTCACTCAAGATACACTTCCTTATGTAGAGTAAACTCACAGTATACAGACACACTAAAGACCACACACACACACAGACACACACACTGAGACTCAGCTGGAGTCAGATGAGCTGTTGACAAACAAACTTTCTCTCAGACACCCCTCCAGCTTCCTGTATACCAGCACCCACAGTCGTCTTGCAGTTTACAGACAGAGCCAAGCAAAATGAGACTCCGCACAGACACAGCAAGACTCAGCTTGAGTGAGGCTGGAGTCAGATGAGCTGTTAATAAACTTGCTTTCATTTCAAAACACCTTCTTATGGACCAGCACACATACTAAACTCACATTATGCACACCTGGTAATCTAACAGTTTGCACACGGAACTAAGACCCGAGATTACACACAGACACACACACACACATACAGAGGATAGCACACTGTTATTCTACGCAGAGCTTGTCTTCTTTGTCAGTATGCAGACAGAGCAAAGACCACAGACTCCACACACACACACAGATACAAAGGATAACTAACTGTTATTCTACGCAGAGCTTGTCTTCTTTGTCAGTATGCAGACAGAACAAGACAGCAGATTCCACTCACACACACTGACCCACAACTTCAGCTCCGACCAGAGCACAAGCTCAGACACGTGGGAGGAAACCGCGACTCATTCTGGCTCAGCAAAGACAAGCTCTGCGTAGAATAAGCCTGGGCGTGTTATCCTCTGTGAGTGTTTGAGTGTGTGTGTGTGTAATCTTGTGTCCTTGCTCCGCGTGCAAACTGTTAGATTACTATGTGTGCTGGTCCATAAGTAAGTGTATCTGCTGTGTCTGTACACAGTGAGATTCCTGTGGGTGCTGGTATACAGGAAGGTGGAGGGTTATCTGAGAAAAAGTATGTTTCTCAACAGCTCATCTGACTCCAGCCTCACTCAAGCTGAGTCTCTCTGTGTGTGTGTGTTGAATCTCTGGTCTTTAGTGTGCCTTTACACTGAGAGTTTACTCTATGTGCTGCTACATCAGAAGGTGTTTTGAAATTAAAGCAAGTTTATTAACAGCTCGTCTGACTCCAGCCTCACTCAAGCTGAGTCTCGCTGTGTCTGTGTGGAGTCTCATTTTGCTTGGCTCTGTCTGTACACTGCAAGACGACTGTGGGTGCTGGTATACAGGAAGCTGGAGGGGTATCTGAGTGAAAATGAGTTTGTTGACAGCTCATCTGATTCCAGCATCACTCAAGCTGAGTCTCAGTGTGTGTGTGTGTAATCTCGGGTCTTTGCTCCGCGTGCAAACTGTTAGATTACTATGTGTGCTGGTCCATAAGTAAGTGTATCTGAGAGAAAATGAGTTTGTCAACAGCTCATCTGACTCCAGCCTCACTCAAGCTGAAGTGTGTTGAATCTCTGGTCTTTAGTGTGTCTGTACACTGAGAGTTTACTCTATGTGCTGGTCCATAAGTGTGTTTTTAAATGAAAGTTGATTAACAGCTCATCTGACTCCAGCTGAGTCTCAGTGTGTCTGTGTGTGGAACCTCAGCTGTCCTTGCTCTGTGTGCGTACTGTGAGTTTCCTGGAGGCATGTACAAGAATAGACAAGATCAAGAGCTCTTGAGCTGAGCTCAGCACACCTCTGTGTGTGTGTGTGTCTGTCTCTCTGCGAGCAGTGCTCTACTCCTCCATTTACCTCAGCTCCCACCCCCAGCAGAGACTGCCCAGCAGCAGAGCAGAGGCCACCACCTATCCCCCGACAGCGCACCTTTGCTGACGGCGACAGACCCAGGGATCTGCGCTTGGCTTGCCTGCCCCGGGGGTAAGAGGTGAGCCGCAGACCGGGTGACCCACAACCTCTCAAAATAAAAAAAAATACAGCAGCAGCAGCTGCACGAAAACAAATAAAGTTATCTGATCTACATGGGAAAGTAACTCACAAAAAACAGCTAGTAAAGCATCACTAGCTCCTTCTGAAGTGCTGTCTCATTGAAAACCAATAAAGTCATGCGCTGGTTCAGGGTAGACGTTTCATGCTTTATAAAGTCAGAGATAGTGCAGAGTGGTAAAAACTCAACTTTATTTCAGGATTTATAAACTAAGTTCACGTGTCACAGGACAACTGTCGACAGGAAGGGGAGTTTTGCATGTCAGATTATGCTCTTAATTTTTTTTCCCATTTCTGGAGCAAAATAATCCTGCAGGCACCTATGTGTCTGGCTTCTGGTGCCTGGAAAAGTAAGCGTGGACATAAGCGTGGGGACGTTTTCCGGGAGTGCGAAGCCACGTGTGGACAGCCAATGTGAAAATGTAGTCCTGAGGGGCGTTTCCCCAATTGGCAGGAACTACAACTCCAATAGTGCACTGCCCCCCACACTGTCCTGATTCAGGGTGTAGTTCCATTGCAAGTGCTGAGCTGCATTGCAAGAGCTGCAGATACACATCGCTCAGCCATTGGAGAGGGTTCAGGCCAGGCACAAGCTACACTCCACATTTTCCAGCCTCATTCTGTAAAAAGCTCTCGGATACCAGAATTCATTCTCCTCCCACAGTGACAATCAGAGTGCTGATGGTGTTTCCCTGAAGGTTCCTCACTGTGTAGCTCCCCTGATCAGCTGGAGTGAGGGAGTGCAGTGTCAGAGAGCTGTTCTGCACTGACACTGTCTCTGTATTGGGGGACACAGCTGGCTGTGCTGTTCTGGACAGAACACACTGAGTTCCAGTATCCACCTCCTGCAGGATCAAACAGCACCTCCACTGGCTCTCCAGTGCAGTGAGCAGTGGGACAGACAGAGAGGCTCCAGGCTTCAGGGTGAGAATAACTCTGTGAGCTGAAAGTCAATCAGGACAGATGATATAAGAACACACTCGGTCGAGAATATAGAGCCCTCTAGTGACCCTACTGTAGACCTGCTCACCTCCCACAGTGATGATCACAGTGCTGATAGTGTATCCCTGAAGGTCCCTCACTGTGTAGTTGCCCTGATCAGCTGGAGTGAGGGAGAGCACTGTCAGAGAGCCGTCCCGCACTGACACTCTGTCTCTGTACTGGGGGACACAGCTGGCTGTGCTGTTCTGGACAGAACACACTGAGGTCCAGCTTCCACCTCCTGCAGGATCAAACAGCACCTCCACTGGCTCTCCAGTGAACAGAGGGGGAGACAGAGAGGCTCCAGGCTGCAGGGTGACAGTGTCTCTGTGAGCTGAAAGACAATCAGGACAGAGGATGATATAAGAACACACTCTGTCAAGAATATAGAGCCCTCTAGTGACCCTACTGTAGACCTGCTCACCACCCACAGTGACGATCACAGTGCTGATACTGCTTCCCTTAAGGCCCCTCACTGTGTAGTTGCCCTGATCAGCTGGAGTGAGGGAGCGGAGTATCAGAGAGCTGTTCTGCACTGACACTCACTGTTCGTACCTGGGGCCAGGGAGCCCTGCGCTGCTCAGTAAGACTATGTGAGACTGGACAGATCCTGCAGGATCAAACAGCACCTCCACTGGACCAGAGAGGCACCAGGCTGCAGGCTGTGGACTTCTGAGTGAGCTGAAAAGGGACAGGTAGAAACATGTTGAATATTTAGTTTTACAACAATACCTTGAGTTTGGACTGCGATCAGCTTCATTTTGTATTTCAGCTGTGAAAATGCAATTTCAAAAATGCACGCCCCAGTCATGTTAGGTTCAAGTTACAGTTGCATCACAACTCAATACATTTGCAATTCACTTCAAATGTTGTTTTTGTTTGATCCAGTCTGTCCTCACCTAAAGGCGATACTTACTTTTAACACCTTTTATTTCTTCTGGGAGGTTAACTGGCTTCTGAGATAATTGTTCCTGGTGTTTGTGTTGTGTATGCCTTGCAATGGAGTGGACAATGGACTTATTACATTATAATTAATAATAATTGCTTACACTTATATAGTGCTTTTCTGGACACTCCACTCAAAGCGCTTTGCAGGACATGGGGACTCCCCTCCACCACCACCAATGTGCAGCATCCACCTGGATGATGCGACGGCAGCCATAGTGCACCAGAACGCTCCCCACACACCAGCTATCAGTGGGGAGGAGAGCAGAGTGAAGCCAATTCATAAATGGGGGTTATTAGGAGGCCATGATTGGTAAGGGCAATGGGAAATTTGGCCAGGACACTGGGGTAAAACCCCTACTCTTTTCGAGAAACACCTTGGGATTTTTAATGACCACAGAGAGTCAGGACCTCGGTTTTACATCTCATCCGAAGGACGGCACCTGTTTACAGTCCAGTGTACCCATCACTATACTGGGGCATTAGGACCCACACAGACCGCAGGGTGAGCACCCCCTGCTGGCCCCACTAACACCTCTTCCAGCAGCCACCTTAGTTCTTATTGTCAAGAAGGAAAGAATATTAGGAACATGAAAAGGCTGAATGTCTTAAATGCATTTTTTATACTGAAACGCACATTCGCATAGAGACGTCCTCAAGCGCCTTGTTCACAATTATGGGCTCCAACAGGAACAAAAAACGCCAGCCTGACAACTCGAGCATTCAAACCAAGAACCCAACACGTACTCATGTTGGCAGCCTGTGCAGAAAAGCATAAAGAACCACAAGCCTTCTCTACTGGGAGGAAAAACACACACTCCCTCTCTCACACTCCTGATTTCCTTAAATAGCTCATTCTTCATCTCTGGCTCCTACATACAGTATAGCAGCGCTCAGTCTGCTTTGAATAAGCCATAAATACAAGATTTGTTTAATCTGTTCCTCTTGTCTAGGCCTAGAGTTGCTTTTCATAAAAGAGCTGTTTGTATAAATAGCTAGGGTTACAGCTGAAGACACCAGCTTCATCCCCCAGTGTGTAACGCGCATTATACCTCGGGAGCAAGAGAAGAGGGCCAGGCCGTGCCTTTTCATAGATTTTTCTTCTGAAAAGTCGGGTTCTCGGAGGCAGATTTAGCCCCTCATGCATTGTAGAGAGATAGACAGGCCCGCGCGCACACAGTTAGAGCTGCACCCTCACACAGAGTCAGACCCGCACAGAGACGTCCTCTTGTTTAAACAAATACACAAACCTGACGGTGCTCACAATGATCCAGACACACACACACACACACACACACACACACACACACACACACACACACACACGACATCAGCAGTCACTCTCGCACACTGGACCCCAGCTCATTCCTCACCTCCAGCTCCTGCAAACCGCTTCGAACAAACTGCATTAAGAAAATTAGGTTGCGTTCCGGTAGCAGGCCATCCTGGGCACCAGTGTGAGTTACACACTCATTTGTAAAAGCCCTTCCGCATCGTTGGGCATGCTTCACAGTGCTGGACCTGGGGTGTGGGTGCTGTCTGTGTGGAGTTTGCATGTTCTCTCCCTGGTCTATGGGGGTTTCCTCCAGGTGCTCCAGTTTCCACCCACAGTCCAGGGACAGGCTGCCACTTTCACTGGGCAGTGCACCGTCACCGTGGCAGCATGGTGGGTCGGATCTGATTTCAGTCTTTATTTCCTTTTTTAGAGATCCTGTAACCAGTACCTCTTCACTGCCACGACGGACAGGGAAGCACGTCATCACTGGACATCCTCTTACCTCCTGTGGCAAAGGGCAGCTGATGAAGCTTTGTGCTCGCTGGATCATGGCAATCGCCACTCCACCCTGATCCTGGCTCAGCACAGGGCACCTGGGTTCACTCCCTTCAGACTAAAGAGACTCAGTTTCTTCAATCTGTCAGTGTGAGACACTCCCTTCAGACTAAAGAGACTCAGTTCCTCCGGCCTGTCAGTGTGAGACACTCCCTTCAGACTAAAGAGACTCAGTTCCTCCAGCCTGTCAGTGTGGGACACCCCCTTCAGACTAAAGAGACTCAGTTCCTCCAGCCTGTCAGCGTGGTACACTCCCTTCAGACTAAAGAGACTCAGTTCCTTCAGACTAAAGAGTTCTTTCAGCCTGTCAGTGTACCTTTGGTGGACGGGGTGCCAGGCCGTCAAAGGGTACTAACCACTGTACCAGAACCGTGCCACCGTCTGACTTCTAAACAGTGTAAACTAATTTTCTGAAATAATCGGCTGAAGCTTTGTTGCGCCACCTTCTTTGTTGACAGTGTTTTGTCTTTGTCGTATTGGTTTTGCTGGACCCTAACCGTAAGAAAACACATTTACCCCCCCCAGTGGATAGAAATCGAAACCTCGGCCAGCAGATGAAATTGATTTGCCAGGGACTTAAATTAAAATGATCCCAAAGTAAAGCAGGGAGACTGATTTGCCTAGGCACCTGGCACAGGGTGGGGGGAGTCCGATTTGAATATTGTCCTTGCAGAGAACCAATTAGATTGGGCCTAGCTAAGCCTGAATGGTTTCCATGGGGACCGCAGCTAGGTGATCCGAGGAGAGACCGAGGGCTGTACAGGCCTGGAAACAGTCCGTGTCTACCCAGCGTCCCGGGCGGGTCGGAGACATCCCCCGCTTCCAGAGGGGAGAAGAACGGTGAGTGGTGACTAAACTAGAGGGGAAAAAAAATGTCGGGGAGCAACGCAAATCGACAAAGAATTATTGAAGTGCAAAGTTTCAGAAACACTGTGTAAGAATGAGTGACCTGTTAGGAAATCCCGATGTTATTGTTTCAGGGTGTGGAGGGAGCTTTTAACGGTTATAGGGAAATTTCAGGACATTTTAAAGATTGTAAATGTCCAAACCTGCGAGAAATGTAAGCCTTGTTCATTTGAGAGTCTGGGAACGTTTTAGTGGGTAGGGTACCCAGCGTACCGACAGGGCTCAAAAAGAGTGTTTATTTCACTGTAGCCCGCAGTGCGACCTGTTTTGAAGAGGGAGTGGTCAGTTGCTTTATTTGAGTAATTGGCGACTCCAAAGCCAGGCTCTGCCTTAAGTGAAAGTGTACCGGTCAAGCGATGTTGACCCAGGGAGAACCTGATGAGAAAGATGAGAAATGATCAGCTTCTCCTTTATTTACATGACAACACCTTGCTTTAAGTCACTGCTTATCCAGTGAAAACAAAATCAGTGTCTCTGTGGCTCAGGCTCTGCGCCTGGGGCTGGAAGGGTTTGTCTGTTCAAGTCCCGCAGCCGGCAGAGGTATCCTACTCATTTGGGCCCCTGAGCAAGGCCCTGAACCCCAGCTGCTCCAGGGGTGCCTTATAAATGGCCGACCCTGCTCTCTGACCCCCAGCTTCTCTCTCCCTGTCTGTGTGTTTCATGGAGAGCAAACTGGGGTCTGCGAAAAGAAAAATTCCTAATGCAAAAAACTGAAGATGGCCAATAAAAGTGATCTGATCTTATCATTTCAGGGCCACAGGACCGATTCTGGCAAGCAAAGGGCACTAGGCAGGCTACATCCTGGACAGGACTCTATCACAGGTCTTGGTAAATTGATCACGTATTATGTCTTTATTATGTCTGTCCAGCAAAGCCAAGTTCCAATCTGGGCCACTAAGGCCCGGAAGCTGATTGGAAACTACATCTAAATGAAAATCGGAGAAATCTGAAAGGAGCTCTTAAGTGTTTCTCTGATTGCAGCTCGCCGACCCGCAGTGATGGCTAAGAAGGCATGCCTCACCTTGATCGTCTCAGTTAGTGTGTCCTTTTTTCATTTGTGTTTACTAACCCCGAACCTCTGTTTGGATGGATGATGTTGCATTACTGCACAGTATTCAAGTTCAAGTTCATTGTCATTATACTCATATACAGGTATATGGTATAACAAAAAGTTATTAAGCTAGCTCTCAGATGATAAGTAATACAAAAAAACAACAATACAATTGTATAATAAAAGAAAGACAGAGACAACAGGCAGTGTGCAAAAACAATAACAGGCAATGTGCAAAACAACAAAAGGTAACAGGTAATGTGCAAAACAACATCAGATGTGCAAAAACATGCATCAACAGAATGAAATAAAAGGATAGAAATGATGGGGAGTGAGCTTTTTGACATGTAAGGTAGAGGTAGATTTCAATGTGTGTTTGAGTTTTTGGTAAGAAAGAAGGCACTGTGAGGTTCAGATCATAGGTGAGAGGTGAGGTGAGAGTGAGAGAGGCTGGGAGTTTAATAGTTTGATAGTGCGGAGGTAAAAACTGTCTCTGAGTCTGGTAGCCCGGGCCCGAATGCTCCGGTACCGTTTTCCAGATGGTAGAGGGTCATACAGTTTGTAGCTGGGGTGTGTGGGGTCTTTGATGATGCTTAGAGCATTCTTCAAGCACCGTCTGTCATAAATGTCCTGGATAGATGGGAGGGCAACCCCAGTATGTGAACAGAACTGTGTCACCAGCTCTCTGTAACTATCTGAAACACAACGACGGTTACTTATTGACAGATACTTTATTGATCCCCTGAGGGGAAATTGCAGTACGACAGCAGCACTGTCAACACAGCGACAGTGTAACGAAATGATACAACAATACAACAACACAATCCAATCAGTACAGTCAGTGAGAAGTGCACTAAGAAGAGTCGCTCACAGTCCAAAATATACAAAGAGCAAGCCAGAACAGTACACAAAAAAGTTGTATTGCACAATGTAAATATATTGCAAAAGTCCCTGGCATGTATTGCACAAAAAACAATTGTAAATGGGGAAAAAACCTGATGGAAGCAGAGAGTTTACTGTTTAGTCCAAAACCAGGTCAGAGTCAGTGCTGCCCCATCCCAGACACACAGTGGATGAGTGGTACAGTCTGGTGGCAGAAGGCACGAATGACCTCCTGTAGCGCCCCCTGTCGCACTGTGGTTGGATCAGCCTGTTGCTGAACGTGCTCTTCATTCTCACAAGTGTGTCATAGAGGGGAGATGGGAGATGTCCATGATGGCCTGTAATTATTTTCCTGGAGCACCTTTTTGGAGTTCTCCAGTAAAGAGGCAAAGAAATATGTGTGCAGCTTCATTCAAATACACCGTTTGCTCCTGGCTACTTGTTTATTTTATTTAGAATTGGAAAATGTAAATTAACTAGGTAAGGCGTTTAAACATCTTTGAACCTCGGTGTTATCTAAACCATCTTCTTCGTTTCTGTTTTGAGTTTGCGTTTCTTTGTTGCCTTTTCTTCACCCAAGGGCGGGGTGGATAATCCATTTTTGGGGGGGCTGAGCTCGTGTGTAGCTTAATAAAAGTGTGAAGATGCCCAGGCCAAAGGCGAGGAGAGCTTGGGAACCCCCCGAAACCCAGCGCTGGAAAAGTTGTCCGTCTCCACTAGGTATAGAACGACACGCTCTTCACACGTCATTCACAGGCGTCACGTTACTCGGGCAACGGAGGTACGCTTATCCTCAGTGGGCAAGTTGATGTACATGCTTTCAGTAAAGCTGGAAAAGATACTCAGACAAGTTTATTTATCAGCTGCATATATTAACAAAGTTATTTTAGATGGACTTGCAGAACTATATCTCTAAGCATTTAAGTGCCAATGTTAGATTCAAGGCGTTTGATATCATGTTATACTGTGCAAGTTGTAATATGGAAGTTGAATATTTACATTTGATCTGTTAGTAAAACTTTCGCATTCACAAACCAAAATGGTCCATTGATACCCCCTCCCTTAACGCTTATAAGGTGGAAATGCAATATTACTTAAACTGCATTATGAAAATTAAAAATAACAAGGTTAAAAAAAAACAATAGGTGTATGTAAAACTGATTAATAATAACCTCCAGCTGCGTATTGCTTCGTGTGCGTGTTTTTTTTTCGTTCACATATTTTTTTGATACCTTTCCTCCCTTTGTTTGTATTTGATGTTGAACTAAATTTTGAAAAGAAAAACTCGCTGCCTCATTTTTCCGGGTTTTCATGGGTTTATGACAGAACGCCTGAGCGTCTCATGGGTCGCTTGGAGGTGTTGTGTTACAATGCGTAAAAAAAGCTTGGAGACACCCAGATGTGCCTGAACGCATCTAACAGTCACGTCTCATTTACTTATATCTGCATGTGCCTTAGTTTCAGTTCCCTTCCTCTCTACAAAATGCTTACCTTAATACAGGTCTCAGAAGGGGGGCGCAGGTGTCAGTACTGGGAGTCTGGGTTTAATTCCATACTAGGGGTGCTTGCTGTCTGTGGGGAGTTTGTATGTGATGGACTGGCATCCTGTCCAGGGTGTGTGAGTGTGTGTGTGTGCCCTGTGATGGACTAGTGTCCTGTCCAGGGTGTGTGAGTGTGTGTGTGTCCTGTGATGAACTGGTGTCCTGTCCAGGGTGTGTGAGTGTGTGTGTGTCCTGTGATGGTGTACCCCGCCCTGTGCCCGTTGCATGCCGGGAGAGGCTCTGGCTCCCCCGCGAGACGATTTGTTTTTCCCCAGAATGGAAATATTCCTATTAGTTCATGTTTAGTCAAAGGCGGTGACCGGGGGAGGAAAACCACCACAAAAAGGCGCTGTCCACCGCTGTTTGTCGTAGGGAGAGCGAGCTGTGTGAACGTACAATCTTTGAGTTATTTAGCGCTGTGCTGCAGTCAGATTTAAAGGACGTGAACGAATGTCTCTCGTGTGTTGGTTATTGAACTCTGGAGTATGAGAAATCGAATTATTTTCTGCTCAAGCAGTGATCATACGCGTTTTTAGCACGACAGGCGTGTGTCGGCTGTTACCCTCAAGCCCTTGGGAATTCGTGTAAAGTCAGGGACTTTACGTAAACGAAAATGAAAACCCTAGTTTTAAGGAAAACTGACAACTAGGTAAAACGTTTCAATGATACGTTTCTCGTAATTAGGCGATACCACATGAAATATTTTTCCCCTATTGGCCGTAATGAGCGTCTGTAATTTCCAATTATACTAATTATACTAAGTAATAAAGATAAATTAGGAAGGGACAGCCCCTTTTTTGAGGAGTCAGAAATTTCCACGTGCATAGAGACTCCACAGGATCGAAATCACACTTTCATAACCCCAACAGTGCCTGAACACTTCTTGGAACAGGCTTCTTTCTCCCGTACAAAGTGTCGTGGTATCATACAAAAAGGCGACACAATCGTCAGAACGTATAGTGACGTCTCGGCGTCACACGGTTTCAAGCATGCGAATCTGTCGACCCGACAGCAAGAAAACGTCGCTCGGTTCTGATTCTGAAAACATCCCGGTCGGTTTGTTCGCGACCGTGTTGTGAGAGCCACGTAACGTTAGTTCCCGAATTGATAACTTCTGTCAGGATCTGTTAAAAAACAACAACAAGGTATTCTGCCTTTAAAATAAAACACACACGGGTCTGACTACCATTGAATTCCTCGCCATTCAGGTTAGCGGCGAAGAGACGTCAGTTGTTTATTCCGCCGTTTGTCGTAGAAGGCGTTTGTGCGTTTTTTAAATGAATCTTGTTGTTAATTATTCCTAAAAAAAGATGGAAACACTCTGGTAAGACAGGTGATTTGATACCACAGTAACACACAGTCACTTTCGTGTGCTGTTTCCAGGCGTATATTATATTAAAAGCCATCTCGGAACCCAGAGAAGTTGTTTTGTTTTGTTTTTTGACAAATTTTATTTTTTAAGCTTTTTAAGCAAGCGAATGCAGGCGAATGCAGGAATGCAGGGCACCCACGACAGTGCGAGCATAAATTCCAAATCATTGAATAATTGTTGTTTCGGCGTGACCGCAAGGCAGTTGACAAGGTCTGGAGAATTAACACAACAATTACAGTACAAACATAACATTGGATATTTGCAGATATTACGTCAAACATTGTGAGACAGGTTCACAATCCGATCAGGTACTGGACTGCATCTCTCCCAGTAAGATTGGCAGCTGTTGTGATTCTGGCAGGAATGGGAATTATGGGATTAGATTTGTTATTTTGGGGAAGAATGTTGGTCCGATCCCAGAGTATTTCTGTCAGTGCATCAGAAGGTGTATCTCTGTCTCTGCTTTTCCCCGCTGGCAGTGGGAGCACAGCCTCTACTCTCTTGACAGCCAGGTCTGCCTGTGTCCAGCTTGTCTGTCCAGGCTGTGGTCACTGAGCCTGACCTCTCTGGACAGCCGGGTCTGCCTGTGTCCAGGCTGTGGGCACTGAGCCTGTCCTCTCTGGACAGCCAGGTCTGCCTGTGTCCAGTTTCTATGTCCAGACTATGATCCAGATCCAAACAGACTTAGAAACTGAACAGAAATACAGTGTGTGATCTCCAGTCACAGATCTGGTTGTCTTTTCCTGGTCAAATGCTCAGCTAGTGTGTATTGTCCGTTTAGCGTGTCCTGTGCTGTAATTTGGTTGTAGTGCTGTAATCTGCCTGTCAGGACGGCAGCGTGTTCGATTTAGGTGTCATCACCCGAAGACGGACCCGCAGCCAAAACGTTGTGTTTCTTTTCTCGTCCGCGTGAAATAAACTTTTACTCGTTATTGTGGTTTTTGTACACAGCAGCCACTGGGTAGATGAACTGAGGTAGAGTAACAAATGCGTCTCTTTCTACTGTTTCCTCACTACGAACGTCGGTGCCCGTTCAGGCAGTGCCTGAGTATAGTGCCGTGCTCAAGCTGTGTTACGCCCTGGGGCTATGAACCGGCAACCCCCCAGACATCTAGACACCCCCACACTCGGCGCAGCTGCCGCTGTGAGTGAAACACACCACCCAGTGCCTCCCCGGCTATGATCGCATCTGTCCCCTTATTGAAGAGCGGAGTCCCAGACTTCTGCTTGCGGGGTCGGGCCGCAAGGTGGTGCTGTGATCAGCCTAACTGCTGCTGGGGTGCCTGGCCTGGCCGGGGTGGGGTGGGGTTCCGCTCCTGGGGAAGGGGGGTGTTTGCTGTCTGTGTGGAGTTTGCATGTTCTCCCAGACAGACAAGATGCGGCTCTCGGATGAATTCTCACTCGTTTTCCTCCTTCGTTTATCCAGTACGGGGTCGCAGGGGTAGCGGGGGAACCCCACATATAGCGCGGCACCCAGGTAATTCACCTCTAACCCTGCGCCCGTGTCCCGGAGTACGGTATCCTGAACACAGCCGTTTTGAGGAGAACCCAAGATGCTGGTATCCTTCTACACCCCGTGAATTTGTGTTGTTTTGTGCCGTTTTGCATTCACGCTGTAAAGCTACAGGCGCACGGATGGGAGTAGATATATATAAAAAAACTCTGGTCGGCGCGCAAAGCGAGGAGACGCGGAAGCCGTGAGCGAGCGAAGCCTGTGCCGGGGTGCCGGTGGATCTGACGCCCCCCCGCAGGTTGAAGAGTTGAGTTACAGGAACTAGGAGAGGGGGGGTGATTAAATACGGAAGCGCATTGTTGCCATCAAGGAAGACGAGTTACCAGCTAAGGGCGAGAGAGCAGTGATCACTTGAGTGTGTGAACAACCTGTTGCACTGCGCACTGAGAAGCTACCGAGAGCTCATCTGGAACTGAGGGCTCAGGGCTGCAGAATGAGGCCAGGCCCACTCTCCACTGTGTGTGTGTGCTCAAACCGCGGCGTGACAGTCTGTATGGGGTGCGAACAGCCTTTTCACCCCCGGGGAGCCCCCAGCCGTCTCCGTTTACAAGAAAGAGTGGGACCAGGAGCCGCCCTCCAGAGCTGAAAGCTGGAGAGCCCGGGAATGTGAGTATTGTGCGACAGCACAGGGCTCTCGTGTGGTGGTGGTGGTCACTTAGGTACGGCGAGAACGTCTGGTCGTTACGAGAAATACATACTAGTCATCTGCGATCTCTTTATGAGAAAGTGCACACTAGGCATCTGCGATCTCTTTATTTATGAGAAAGTGCACACTAGTGTAGCGGCAATGCTTGTAATAAGACAGAGTTAAGCGTTGGTATGCTCCTAAAGGAGGCCCCATCTCACCCTCCATCTCTGTGGTGCAACCACAGAGAAAGAATTCATGCAAGTTGATTTAAGATGTTTTTCTTTTGATAAGAAGCAAGCTCCCAGACGGGGATGCCATTAGCTAAGCCTGGCTATCATGATCAATGGTCATCCACTGGCGCCTATCAGTCTAGGGAGTGCCGAATGGACATCTGGACTGCATTTCTAAGTGTCAAGAGTAAGTGACTTATATCTCACCTTGACCAACCAATCAGGGACTGGTAATACCACGTGGGTCTCCAATGCCCGCCAAACTCTCAACCAATCAGCACACATCTGGGTCTTGATCAAAAAGGGAGCGCAAGCTCAGTTCTGGGCTCTCCTTGGCCATTTTCGCGCATCCTCAGAGACAATCACGTGACAACTGCTGTTGTCTGCAAAAGGACTTGGACTTTGTTCTAAGCGCGAGGCCGAGGATCCCGTACGTACTCAGAATTCTACCAACGTGAATGCTCCGCTTGATCAACGGCAGCCTACAGTTGGACCCTCGTCGACAACCTGAATAGCTTATTCAGAAGCAGCGCTGGACCGGGAACGAACCAGTTTCTTCCCAGGCAAAAGAGTGACTTGTGAGGACTCGCGGTCACACTCTGTGCATAGAGACTTTCTATTAGCCAGCCGGACTGCTGGTAGATCCCCTCGGAGCAACGACTGCCCTGCGCGCCGCAGTCAGATTCCTCCGCCCGTCCTACTCCGAGCTGCACCTCGACTGGTTGGCCGGTAGCCAGAGGACGCCGACACAACGCCCATTGGACAACCGCTGCAACAGAGGCTGCAACAGAGCCTGTCAGCTGGTTTGGTGTTCGTGCCGGGAAATTCCAAATCCAAACACAGTGGATAAGTAAACCCCATGTTCTACATTGCGTCTCGAGAATTTAATTGTACCTCAACACAAGTTGTTATCAATTTAATTCATGAGTAATGTATTTACTTCCGAGTTTAGAGTAACAGTGGGTAATAACACTGATTAGCGATTTGGTAACCGAACTATATATATTGACATATATTCTCTGTTGTGTATCTCTTTGTGTTTGCATCTCTTCGAGATTATATACCTTGTATATTGATAACCCTCACAGTAAGGTCTGCCGCTCGTATCCAGGCAGACTAGTATATGTTTGGTGCACAGTTTATATTAATAAATGTATCTCGTGTATTGAACCCGTGTGTGTGCGTTGTTAGTTGTTCTGACGATTGATTTTCTAAAAGCCCCAACGAACAACCTCGTGGTTACTGCTACAATTGATAATTGTCTCAGTAAACCCATCAAACCACTACACTAGGCATCTGCGATCTCTTTATGAGAAAGTGCACACTAGGCATCTGCGATCTCTTTATTTATGAGAAAGTGCACACAAGGCATCTGCGATCTCTTTATGAGAAAGTGCACACTAGTCATCTGCAATCTCTTAATATAACACATGGATTGTTTTTCCCTCCTTATCAGAGCAATGCGCTTGTGCAACCACGGGAAAAGGAAATTTGCCCTCTTATCTTGTCATTAGGCGATAGGAATTCTCCCGTATTTTGTGTGATCAGGCGATCGCGCCCTCTGTCACACCATACCTGTGATGTCGCTACGGGCGGGCTTGTAGCTCGAAGCCGTGGGGTTGATTGCACGTATAACTGTTCATCACGGAACACCACCATCACTTGCCTTGATCTCTAAATCCGGTCCTCCTGCTGGTAACGCTTCTGTTCACGTTGACTAAAATAAATAAATAAATCGCAAGGTGTCATTATGGCTAAACCCCGAGTGAAAGCCAATCCGGACACATTCTGCAGCGCTGGACACGGTCATGAAACCGGAGGGCACCTCCCCAAGCCCAAGCTCTCGGCCGCTTCTCGACGCGTTCAGCGCGCACAACAGAGCAGGACCGACGCTGACGTCAGCATTGCTACCTCGTCATTAAGAAATAACGGAGGGGAGCAATTTCTTTTTCTTTTCTTCTTGGGTGGCAGCAATGCGCTGCCGTCATGGCGCGGCGGGAGGGACTGAACAGCGGGACGAGAAGGATATTGGAGACAAACTCGGGGAGGGGAATCGCCGGCGTGAAACTGGGGGAAGACCGTTCAGGAGGGGGGCACCCTGATCGGCGGAAGGGAGACGGAGCTGGAGAGCGGCGCGTAGAAGTACCAGGATCTGGGACTCGGGGCGGAGCGGTGGCTCTGTGGCTCAGGATCTGCGCCTGTGGCTGGTTTCCGGTTCGTATGCCGCAGCCGGCAGAGGAATCATACTCCGTTGGGCCCCTGAGCAAGGCCCTGAACCCCAACTGCTCCGGGGGCGCTGTATACATGGCTGACCCTGCGCTCTGACCCCCATCTCCTCTCTCCCTGTCTGTGTGTCTCATGGAGAGCAAGCTGGGGTCTGCGAAAAGACGAATTCCTACTACAAGGAATTGTATAGGGCTAATAAAGTGAACTGATCTTATCTGCGCCAGATGACACGGGGAATAGCACTGGGATCTCCCGCTCCACAGCCATGAGGAGCGTGTGAGAGCGCAGTGTCTGCTCGGCGGTGTGCAGCTGATCGGGAGGGGCCGGCGGGCTCGCAGCGGGGAGCAGCAGCGTGGGGGGTGTAGTCACGTTTTCGTCAGCTGTGAAATGTGGGCAGGGGCGGCTGCTCTTCTCTGGGAACAGCTGAAAGAGCAGGCAGCCTGGTTGGTCCCGTGTGGTCCCATCTGGCCCGTTTGGTAGCGGGTAGCGAGTAGTGAGTAGTGAGTAGCGGGTGGGGGGTGGGGGGTCTCAAGAGGAGCCGGGGTATCAGCTTCTACGGCTTGGCTGGGCAACTTGTTCCCCACTCCCACATCTCTTTGTGTAAAGAGGTGCAATTTCCCCCCCACCCCCCACCCCGTGTCCTGACTGGGGGAGCTCATCGGCTGTGTCTTTTACTCCCTTCTGACTAAAGAGACTCAGTTCCTCGAGCCTGTCACTGTGGGACACCCCCTTCAGACTAAAGAGACTCAGTTCCTCCAGCCTGTCAGTGTGGGACACCCCCTTCAGACTAAAGAGACTCAGTTCCTCCAGCCTGTCAGTGTGGGACAGCCTCTTCAGCTCTGGCAGTAATATATATATATAGTATAAGTATATACAGTATAATCCATACAGTATAAAGACATCTCATTGCCAGCAACTACTGCTGCATTGTTGTGCATTTGATAAAAATCAACTTTGATTTGATACTGTAGTGTGATTCCACTGTCCTCTACATCACAAAGGGGAAACCCACAGTTTTTCGATCCCGAGGATCAAATGCCAACATTCAGAAAAGATGAAAAAACATTAATCCTTTACAGATGCGCCGGAACCTCAGCCTCCCATAACTGTGGGGTGACCAGCTCCCTATCATCATGTTGACATGGGTCCCCCGAGATCCTGGTCCCTTCTTAACCAGACAGCTACACCCTATGGTACACCCCCCTCACCTGCTCTGTCCTCTCATCTCCTCTCTGTCTGTCTTCCCCCCCGTCCCACGCCTGATGAAGACTCCCCAGCCGAAACGTTGCGTTGTCTTCTTCCTTCCTTCGCTCGCTCCTAGGCTCCCCGAGACGCCTGCCAGGGATCTTTGCTGGCGGCACCCCAAAATCACAGGGGAGGTGGTGGTCAGGGGGTTGCTAGACAGCAGGGGGGCAGCCAGCTGATCAAACCCCCGTTTTGATCCCCTGTGTTCGGGGGGAGTCCTGGACAGGACACAAGTCCATCACAGGACACACACACACACACCCAGGACAGGACAACAGTCCATCACAGGACACACACACTCACACACCCTGGACAGGACACCAGTCCATCACAAGACACACACACTCACATTCACACACCCTGAACAGGACACCAGTCCATCACAGGACACACACACTCACATTCACACTCCCTGAACAGGACACCAGTCCATCACAGGACACACACACACACCCTGGACAGGACACCAGTCCATCACAGGACACACACACCAGTCCCAGTTTTTCTGGTAGCCAGTTCACCCACCAGCATGTCTTTGAACTGGGGAAGGAAACCAGAGCTCCTGGAGGAAACTCCCGCAGTATAATACACACTGATCTGCTCCAGTCTCACCCCAGTGTGTGATACAGTAAAATACACACTGATCTGCTCCAGACTCTTACCCCAGTGTGTGATAAAGTATAATACACACTGATCTGCTCCAGACTCACCCCAGTGTGTGATACAGTATAATACACACTGATCTGCTCCAGACTCTTACCCCAGTGTGTGATACAGTATAATACACACTGATCTGCTCCAGACTCACCCCAGTGTGTGATACAGTATAATACACACCGATCTGCTCCAGTCTCACCCCAGCGTGTGATACTGTATAATACACACCGATCTGCTCCAGACTCACCCCAGCGTGTGATACAGTATAATACACACCGATCTGCTCCAGACTCACCCCAGCGTGTGATACAGTATAATACACACTGATCTGCTCCAGACTCACCCCAGTGTGTGATACAGTATAATACACACCGATCTGCTCCAGTCTCACCCCAGCGTGTGATACAGTATAATACACACCGATCTGCTCCAGACTCACCCCAGCGTGTGATACAGTATAATACACACCGATCTGCTCCAGACTCACCCCAGCGTGTGATACAGTATAATACACACTGATCTGCTCCAGTCTCACCCCAGTGTGTGATACAGTATAATACACACTGATCTGCTCCAGACTCACCCCAGTGTGTGATTCAGTATAATACACACTGATCTGCTCCAGACTCTTACCCCAGGTCAGTGTGACGCTGTAGTTGGAGCTGTGATGAGTGACAGTACACTTGTATAACTCGATCTCACTCTCTCTGATCTCCACACTCTTCCTCAGCTGATAGGTGGCGTCTCCGTTGGGTCTGAGCCCACTGGACCACACGTCCTCTCCCTCGGTCTCTCCAGCCCTGGACAGACTGACCTCTATGACTCCAGGACTGAAGCCAGTGACCAGACAGGACAGAGAACAGCTCTGTGTGTCTCCCCGACGCTTGGAAGAGACAAACACTTGAGGAGAGACTGAGAGGGAGACCGGAAGCAATGTTAACACATTGAGGATTAGTGTGGACACTGTGCAAGGTGAGGCGACATTGCTCCACAGACAACATCTTGTGTGGCTCCTTTCTGTAAACCTTTACAACCACAACATGTCATTATTAGACAATTATACAAACCAAACACATTTTCTCTTTGTCTGTTCCTCAGGCTGGGACAGGAGGTCACACACTGTATTATTATTATTATTATTATTATTATTATTATTATTATTATTATTATTATTACTGAGAGACAGGCTCACTGTTCCTCAGGCTGGGACAGGAGATCACACACTGGATTATTATTATTGAGAGACAGGCTCACTGTCTGTTCCTCAGGGTGGGACAGGAGGTCACACACTGCATTATTATTATTGAGAGACAGGCTCACTGTTCCTCAGCCTGGGACAGGAGATCACACACTGTATTATTATTATTGAGAGACAGGCTCACTGTCTGTTCCTCAGGCTGGGACAGGAGATCACACACTGTATTATTATTATTGAGAGACAGGCTCACTGTCTGTTCCTCAGGCTGGGACAGGAGATCACACTAGTACTGGAGTACTACAGACACGTCCTGTTCACACAGGATCGCACAGGATTCACATTCACACAGACACAGACACAGACACACACTCACACACGAGCCAGTTTCCCATAAGCCAATTTACCCACCAGGGAGGAAACCCACACAAACATGAGGTGAACATGCAAACTCCACACAGACAGCACCCCAGAAACTGCACTGTGCCACCCCCTCCTCTGCACATGGGGGATGTTTTTACAAAACTCCTTGTGCAGAGCTTCTAGGGGCATTTGTCTCCTATTGTATCTGATATCTCTCTGTCTCACCTGTGTGGTTCTTGTCTATTTCTCTGAACTCCAGGAATCTCTTCAGTGTTTCCATACAGTCAATCTCTAGGAAGGCTCTGATATACTGGTTTTTAACTCTGTTCTGGTTCCAGTCCCTCTGACTGTCCTCTGCCTCCAGGGAACTTGCTCTCCAGGCCATGTTGTCCACCTCAAAGGACAGGAAGTCTTGTCCATTGAAGCCATACTGATCAAACAGAGACACACTCCCATCATCCTCCAGTCTACAGCCTCGCCACCTCTGGAGCACATCTGGAGAGAGAGACCGAGGACACTGACACACACACACAGAGACAGAGGACAGAGGACAGTGCGGAGGACTGACTGACCTTTCCCCATGTTGCTCCTCTTCCTCAGGATTCCCTGCAGCCTCTCCCTGTTCTCCATCTCCTCGTGCTCGTAGTCGATGTCTCTGAGGCCAGCAGCTCCGCTGGGCCAGTGGCGGGTGTGAGTCTCTCTTTGGGAGGTGCTGTCCCAGTGAGAGACCGTCTGCTGGTCCAGCACCCTGGAGATCAGGAGCTGGGATAGGAGCCCCGCCTCCGACACTGCCGTGGAGGTGTAGACCAGCGAGTGGGAGGCCGAGGCGCTCTCTGTGTGCCTGGGAGTGAAAGGAGAAAGCTGTATTGCAGAAAGAGACCACCAGCGCCCAGATTCCTGCTGTTACTGAAAATCAGATCCGGCCGGGTTCGAGTGCAGCTCCAGGGTGGGAGCTGGGAGAATTCCAGGTGGCTACTGGGACGTTCAGGATTCATCCCTCCGCTCCCAGTTACTGAAGCTGCTGCTCAGGAAGATCTTAAATCCCTGCTGTGGGTGGTGGAGACTCTCCGCTAATGACATCCAGCCATCGAACAGCGCTCTCCAGTACAGGGTCATAGTGGAGCTGGAGCCTATCCCAGCATACAACAGGCACAAGGCCAGATACACCCTGAACAGGACACCAGTCCATCACAGGACACACACACACACACCCTGGACAGGACACCAGTCCATCAAGGACACACACACACACACACACACACACCCTGGACAGGAGACTAGTTCATCATAGGACACACACACTCACACACCCTGGACAGGACACCAGTCCATCACAGGACACACACACTCACACACCCTGGACAGGACACCAGTCCATCACAGGACACACACACTCACACACCCTGGACCCAGAAGGTTCCCCATCAGAGCTGCTCCAGTGTCGACACTCACCTTCTCCGACAGACGGTATCAGGAAGACTCCCAACACGATGAAGAAACTCCACATTGGAGAAATGGGCTGAGAAACAAACAAACAAAAAACAATATTGAGCTGGATTAGAATGTAATATGACCCTGATTATCATATAATCTGAATTGGATCTGGATGTAAACTGAATGGGATTAGAATGTAATCTAAACTGTCTTGGGTTTCATCCAAAGTGAATTAAGATACACCGTGAACTGGGTGAGGATGATGTACCGTATGGACTACAAACTGACATCAGGATGTAATTTGATGTGGAACAGGTTTAATATCCAACGCCTGACTGAACATTTTGTTTAGAGGGGAGCCCCCGTCCAGCCAGGGGGTCTCAGTAGGAGTCACACACAGAAACACACAGACCCTGGACAGGACACCAGTCTTTCACAGGACACACACACACAACCTGGACAGGACACCAGTCTTTCACAGGACACACACACACAACCTGGACAGGACACTAGTCCATCACAGGACACACACACACCCTGGACAGGACACTAGTCCATCACAGGACACACACACACACAGACCCTGGACAGGACAATAGTCCATCACAGGACACACACACACAACCTGGACAGGATACTAGTCCATCACAGGACACACACACACACACCCTGGAAAGGACACCTGTCCATCACAGGACACACACACACACACTCACACCCTAGACAGGACACCAGTCCATCACAGGACACACACACACACACGGGTGTTTTCCTTAAAATGAAACGAAAAATGACATTTCAGTCCCATCAACTTCTGAGAAACAGACGGAAGAGCTACTGTATGATTGATTCCTATGAAACCAAACCTCTTTCTCAGAAGAGATGGTAAAGTTTTAATAATTCCTGTAGCTCAACAGTCAACCAGCCAGCAAACAAATTCACTGCAGTGAAATTACGACTGTTACTTCAATTCAATACATTTGTATATAGCGCCTTTCACAACAAAGTTGCCCCAAGGCGCTTAACAATGCAATTGACGATACTTTTTTATTTCGCGAAGATGGAAGACCGTTTGGCCCACTAGTTACGATTCCCTGCTGCTCTCGGTGGCCTGTTACACGATCCCAGGTGCGAGTTTCACGTACAACCGCATGAGTGTCGCCCCATCTTTACTAAAACGAGTCAGCTATCGTGTGGATAAACTTCAATCTGCTCTAATGATTTATAACGATGTGATGTCATGCAGTTACATGATGCCCTCCGTCCTGTTACGCAGGTAACGTAAATCCTGAACTGCTGTTTGCAGTAGTGCGCCAATAAACCTATCGCCTTCTTGGGCGTCGAGATAAAATCGACATTTAGCCCGTGAAAGTCTGCATTTTGTACTGTCAGAAACCGCACTGCACCTTCACATGGACTCGCGTTTCACAGTGAACGTGTCTTTTATAGCTGTGAGACTCCAGTCCACCTGACCGCAGCCATGTGCTCCTCCTGTCCGGAGAACAACTTCTTTCCACGCACAAACCTCGAGCCCTTTCCACGTCAAATAAGATGAAAAAATCCACGCGGAATCTTTTTCTTTGCCAACTCGCTGCTTTAGGTGTCTCACAGACTGAGAGCGAAAATAGCAGATACTGACGAGACCTAACGACGCTTTTCGATCATCAGTTAGGAACACACTGGTATGTTATTTTTTCCGCATCCTCTTCAATTCAAATTGAAAGAGCCCGACGGCTGAATTTCGCTGCTGTCAAGCAAGTTACAGACCATTTGCACTTATTCACAGTAAAAAAAAACACCCTTACACCCTGACGGCATGTCTGTTTGGGGAAGAGAGACACAGCTTCTGAAATCACTGCCAGTGTCCATCTGTTGCGTCCACAAGTGCAGAAACCACTGAAAGATCATCAGTGACCGTTCCCACCAGCTGCTAATTGTCGAAGATGCAGCAAATCTAAACCGTCCCACCCGAGGCTATTAGTTCTCTTATCGCCCCGATACATGTCTGCTTTGATTGGTGAAGGACGATCACCGCTTTGAAGAACCGTTGTAAAATAGTAGAGATTGCATCATCTTGCGTGGGTGTGTGCAGATGGTGAGATGCGTGTCGTGAAATCACCTTTTAATTTGATCGAAAAAATCAGTCGGGATCGGTCATTTCGGGGAATTCGGTCTTCTCCGTGACGTGGCGTTTTATGGCGTTTCGTACTGTAACGCCCTCGCCTGGTGGTGAGGAGGAAGCGCCCCTAGGCGCTCGTAGTACCGCTGGGCATGCTGGGAGTGGTAGCCGGGGAGAGTCTGAGGGTCAGCACGATGACCAGCGGCTGACCCTACCTGTGTAAATAATGTCCTAGTAATGCCCTGTGTAGTCTTGTAAAAGTATAGTGTGTTGTTAGGTAATTACCACCCTAAATATGTGTACGTGTTCCGTCAGTCTCCTCATGTGTGTGTATATTCTGTGTTTGGTTTTGTGTGGTTGTAACGAATAAAGCTAATGCTTGTTTCTTAATCGCGTCTCCACTCGTCCTTCGTTCTGAAAAGAACCTGCAAATGCTACAATATCTACAACACACGTGAAGAGTGAATCTGAATTAATCAGAATGCCTCGCTGCACCAGAATTGTTATTTACGTATTTTAAAAATACATCTGGTGCATCTGAAGACAGAATAAAACCCAGAACTGTAAAAGGACGACAGACCATTAAACTGCAAAGGAACAAGTAATAGATTTATTCCATGCTGAAAAAATAATTGCAGAATAATTTTAGTTTCGGTGGTCTTTCTGATGTATGAGTTTGGAAAACCGTCTTTGAGAACACAACATTCAGTGCTCGGTACCATCGAGGTGTAAGAGGGTCAAGGATGAGTGGGAAACTTTGTTAATAAGGAGATGGACACCGCCCAACATGGGGCTCAACCCCACGACCCTGAGCTTAAGAGTCTCATGCTCTACTGACTGAGCTAGCCAGGCAACGGTGTTCTCAAAGACGGTTTTCCAAACTCATACATCAGAAAGACCACCGAAATTAAAATTATTCTGCAGCTAGGATCACACATTCTCCCTTCCCTTAACGACAGACTACTGTTCTTTTAAATTTTCTCCATTCATTGGAAGTTTCATTTCACACCTCTCTGCACCCATTCTGACTTTAAACCTCTTGTTTGGCCTCTCTTTCTGTCCCCTGCTCCCGCCTCTCACTCCTCCTCCCTCCCAACCTTTGTTCTCCCGCTACTTTACCTTTGCCTACTGCCCTGTCTCTCTCACACCTGAAGAAGGCTCCACGGCCGAAACGTTGTGTTCTCTTTCTTCTTTTTTTTCAGCATGGAATAAACCTATTACTTGTTCCTTTGCAGCCTACGCATGCTGAAGCAGCTACCCACCTGAACTAAGACCATTAAACTGTCTGGTGATATTGCTGCACGGGGCGCAAGATCACAATAGAACACGTTATTGTAAAAAATGTTAACATTCGTGAATTAGTATTTTTTTTAATTATACCAAATGTCCGTTAAATAATGAATGATGTTTTTCAGACCATAAACACTATTATATGAAAAAAAAAACATTTACTATATATCCATTTAACTTGCTTTTTTAAAAAAAACATTACAATACGGTAGATAAAAATTGTTGTTCAGCGCTCTTGTATTAAATATACTCTACCAGCCTTTTAAGTCATGTGTCAGAAATAAAGTGTATAAAATTCGCTAAATCAAACAAAACATAAACGCTACGAAAAAGAAAAAAATGTGTTTATCCTGCAATTTTATCTCATTGAGACGTTTTTTTTCTCTGTGGCACTAACGGGCTAACGGTTAGGATTCCTGGTTTCCTGATTACATAGAAATGTGTCCCTCTTGCCTTACGATGTCCAAATGATCAGTTCAGTGTAGAAAAGAGCAACGTAAAACCCCGTCAGGCGTGCGAAACGTATAAATGAAAGAGATCGCTTTATTTCTGCCCGCTTTCTCACTGAAGCCCTTTGGTGTGTTAATAGAAGGTTATAACCACTACACTGCGCGATGTGGGGAGGGGTGACTTGCAAGCAGAGTTGACCTTTGAGAAAGGAATCGTCTCGGGAATATATTTCCACATTTTAAAGAGATTTTCTCCATTTCTGTGGCCTGATTTCCACTATTGCTAGAGAGCTGTAGAATCTGGAATCACCTATCCAGCTCTGGGAACAGTGTGTAGGTGACAGGTTTGTGACTTTCTCATGAGCACGGTATATGAATCCATCAGATTAAAGAGACTGTGAGCATTTGAATAAAATTAACAATAGTCTCTCCCAGCTCGCCGCGATGGTATAGTGGTCAGTACTTTGTGCTGTGACCGCAATACCTGCGCTTTGAATCCGGGTGACAGCAGCCCAAAACAAGAGAGTTTCCTTCGTCTATGTTATTTCAGTGAAGGGGGGCATGTGTGTACAGCGAACGATCATCGAGTTGATGTGTTGCCCCATATAAGCAATGTGAACCAACACTGCTTTACAAAGGAGCACGGTCTGATCTTATAGTTGATAATCTGGAGACCAGACCGACCTCTTCTCTGACGAGAAGAAAATGACAGGAGCCGCAGTATTTAATATAAATAAGAGATTTCAATTTTCTGTGGCACAACTAGTACCAAACACTTAATCTCGGGGTTGTGAATTCGAGCTCCACGCTGGTAAGAAATCATATAGGTTATGATAAATTTACTTTTTTTAAATAAAAAGTAATATTATAAAACTTTCCCGATACCAGTTTGCAGGTGACATGTTCTTTATAAAAATAATCTTTAGTGTGGGATCAATAACCGCGCCAGAACAAATATCGGAAAGAAATCGCCTGTCACTAAGGAATTTAAGTGAAGTAGAGACATAATCAGAAAACCTACATACAGGAAATGTTAGTTACTTTGTATGTGCTTTAGCGTTTTCTTTTATATACCGAAAAAAAAGTTCAAGGCGTTCTAGTCGCTGTACTCCTCGTACTGTAGATAATCTCAACGAAATCACAATACAGTACAGGACACGCAGTGAGGAGCTCACGCAACGAATAGTCTTGAACATGCCAAGCGTAAAGGCACACTGCACATCTGCGAAACATCTCATCCTAGTTTAGTTACAGTGAGATTATAGTCTGGAAGCTAGGAAGTCTCAGATCACTTTTTTATTAAAGGTTCAAGCAAACCCAAATACCTTTGCAAGAGACATTTCAGAATCCCAGTCAAATCCAGTACGATTGCTGGATCCCTCGAATTCGGCTATATCACAGATCTGCAGTCCACGATTAGAATACTTTAGGTCCGTTGTGTAAGACATACCGCCCAGAGCATTTCTAAGACAGGAAATACATTTTCGTTACGAAATGAGATATACTGTGCGTAGAGTGAAATGGTCTGGTACGAGTCCTAAGTTTGAATAGTTCAAAATAGACGAAAAGGGGTAATTACAGAGTCTTTCGAAATGTAAGAACATTAAAGTTGTGCGGACCTTATCTTGATTTACCTAGTTTAATCGTTTTCAGAAAGTGTAATTGTACTATTTTATGTACCCCTGACGATTCTACTGATGTTATAAGTGCTCTTGTTTACATTGAATCTATTTTGTTGTTCAAATAAAAAGTAAAAAAAAAACTTTCTGGATGCGGCTGCTGTAAAAATAAAATGACATCAAAGGCGTTGTACGTAGAGTTCTGAAGCCTGCTCCACAGAAGAACAAGCTGAGATGAAAAGTTCAATATTCTACTGACAGGGCTATTCCCGTCAACTCAGTTTCTTTCTGAAACAACGTTTTTCAAGAAAAACTTACACTTTGCAAAATTTGAAATAAAATACTTGCTTAAAAGTGCAGATTATTTTTTTCCCAAAAACTGTAAAAGGAGAAAACCGACCCGTTGGAGTCTCTGTCGTACCATTGCTCAGTGCGGTCAGGTCGGGACTAAAATGATAGTAAGGTGCTGGTTCAAGCACATCTAGGCACGCCTTTCTCACTGTTCCATCGTGAACATCATCTAGAGAAAAAGTGGCATGTAATGTTTAATACATTATTGACCTTATTAATAATTTGAGGGAATACAAATGCTTTGCATGTATCGAATTACAGCACGTAACAACTGACTACCTGAGTCGATATCACCGGGCAATTTCCAATAACGACCAACATCAGAAACTTCAAGAAAAATAAGATTCCATATCTTGGAATGTAGGGCGGGAGAATTCATTTATACTCCTGTTGCATCTTGAGCTAAACTTTTTTTTAAAATATGACGCAGATTTGCTCAAGATACTTGTAATCGCCTTAAAGAGAGTTTTCATGAAAACGTACATCGGCTAACTCTCCACTGTTCACTGACAGAACTTTTGAAGAAACTGTTCTTATATAAGCAACATACAAATTACACATCTTAATGAACATGAGCCCGTTTCCGCCAGGGAGCAAAAAAAAAAACGCGCTATGGTATCTCATTGTATGTCCTTTTTTACTTAAAAAAGGTCCTCTTTAGCTCAGCTGACAAGACCTGGGTTCGAGCCAATGCAGTGAGGCACGAACTAGGGTGGGAGCGGCGAGGGCACAAGCCCTAGAACCCGAATCCGTTACAATAACAAAAGGACAGACAATGAAATATGGGCTATTTCGAAGTCGCAAATGTGAGATATAAAGTCGCAATTCTGAGTTGCTAAGTCGGAATTCTGAGATACCATAGCGCGTTTTTTTTTACTCCCTGGCGGAAACGGGCTTCCATAGAAATCCGGGTTGTGAAGAACAACTGTCACTACACACGATTGAGTTCTTGAGGCTGGCACCTAAGACCACTCAGCCATCCTGACAAGCAGTAGAGGATGCCCGTTGCTTTGTCAAAGGATTATTAACTACTACTGACAGTTCTTTTCTTATTATTACAGAAATTTCTACATTGCAAGACAATTGACGATTTAGATAAAGGTAAGTCGTGGTAAGCAAACCAGGCACGGACGGGGTTTGAACCCGCGCTCTTCAGTTTACGAGACCGACGCCTTACCACTTGGCCACCGCGCCCACAGTTTAATTTTCTTTCCCATCAAGGCTAATACATTTTGAAAAAAAAAATATTTGTGCACAAATTGCAATGGCAGGAGGAGTAAAACAAATATGATTATGATGTACAGTAATTGTTCACTTAGTGAAATACTCACTTTTTTGGCCCACTGAATATAGTTCTTCTGTGGAGCTGGCTTCAGACTCTGCTTATAGCGCCCGTCAAATAAAATAGATATTTTATTTTTACAGGAAGACGCATTCCGAAATGTATCTCTGCAGTTTTAGAAAAGTTTTGAATGGCATATTTTATACAACGCACAAACCGTATTCTAATTGCAGACTGCAGATCTGTGCAGCAATCGTACTACATTTCACTGTGATTCTGAAATACGTCTAGCAAACATATTCAGGTTTCCTTGAACTTTTAATAAAAAACGACTTCGCTTTCAATCTCTGATGTCACTGTAAACTCGGACGTGATGTTCCGCAGATGTGCAGTGTGCCTTCTTGTCTTATTCAAGTTTACTGGATTTTTGAAACGAAAATACAAACTGGACAGTTTTAGACACATGAAGACTCATAAATGTCACTACAAATGACAAATTTGTAGTGTAAATCCGCCGGGCTGATTTACGTGTCTGACCAGCTCTCTCCCCCCTCTTTTGCAGTGAGCACTATTTTTTCATTTTCTTCCCTTGTAGTTTCCTCGCTCTTTTACTGTCCCTTTCTCCCACGGAGAGACGGAAAACATGCCGAAATCGTTTTCACCCTGTGTTTGTGCAACGTCAGTGTGTGAAGGGAAGGCAATCTACGCGGCTCCAGTGGCGCAATCGGTCAGCGCTCGGTACTTATACAGCAGTGCACAGCGGAGTCATGCCAAGGTTGTGAGTTCAAGCCTCACCTGGAGCACTGTGGCCTGTCTTTAGCTACTGAAAGCAACTGTCCACTTTAGTTACTGCTACGCATAGGTCGTCCTTAACACCTTATCTAACGGGTTAGGTATTTGCTGGAGATCCGGTCTTAATTAACATCAAAGGAACAGGTAAAGGTTTATTCCACGTCACACCCGAAGAAGGGTCCACGTTGTGTTTCCTTCTCTTTTCAGCATGGAATAAACCTATACTTTTTCCTTTGCAGCTGATGCAGGTCACTACTTAATTTCCCATCAGCTGTGGACCCCCTGCTGATCTCTACACAGATAGATGAGAGATATCTTCTTAGACGAGAGGTCTACTGGGACTAAGGGACCACGATGGGGTACCGAAGACTTGAAAAAGCTCTCGCATTAGATTCTGTTTTTGTTGTTTCCCAGATTTGTTTTTAATGTTATTTTTGTTTTGAAGTTGTTCCGTTAAGTATTTTTTTATTTTATTTTCTGTAGTCGTTAGACTACTACAGTGATTTACCGAGGTTCCCGGAAGGCTTCTTGCATTGTGGTTGTTGTGTTTTTGGGTTACAAGTATTTTTTTTTCTATTGATAGGACCCCACGCATTACTGTGGGACTAGTTAACTTAAGTTCTTACATTGTACCTGAAATTACCACATAAACTACTACTCTGTTTTTGCTTTTTTTTTAATAAAGGCACAAATGATGTTTTTTTTTTCTTGTGGCTGATTGGCAATGTCCCTACAACGGGTCATTGCTACGAACCTGGCTGCTGAAATTTGTCAGCAGCTCTGTACTAAACCTGTTCTCAATTGCAACAAACCTAAAATAACATCTGCTGCCCATTAGATCTTACTGATGTAGGAGACTAACTTAAACCACCTCTTCACAGGGTTTAAGTAACTCAGTAGTGGAACAGTCGATCGCTTTTGAACTGTTCTGAATGTAGTGGAAATAATATGGTCACAAAGTAACGAACATACAGTATTCACCACTCGCTTAAAATATTTAGCTAAAATTGTTTTCTAGACACCACAACTATTCACAATGAATTTGATCAGTACATGTCTTTATTAATAAAAGTGTAATTTATTAATAACTAAGATTAATGTAAACCTTTATTAGTAGCTGTATTACCGGTTAATCTGATGAGAATTCAGAACACGAGTCTCTCGCTCAGTAAACACGCTTTATCGTTTACTGAGCTTTCGATGAACGTCTAAGTGAAAGACAAATTCACTATTTTCACTTTTTGTTTAAAGAACACTTTTATCACATGTTCTGCACTCCCGATGGTGTTTAACGGTGCTCTTTTCTACACGCCTGATTTGAGGATCCCCAGCTAAAATATTTTTTACTTATCAGGCTGGATTTGAGCGTCTTTACAGAGAGCTGATTTGGAAGCCTCACATATGCAAATGGTGACACTTTATCTTCGCTCCACATAAGAAACTCATAAATCTTTGAATGCTTTCCTCTTCACCTGCAGCACTAGCATTTGTCTACAGTTTGTGGCATCTTTTCAACACAATATATTTCACCATGGACTGAAAGATCAAATGGTTTTGGCAAAAGATAAGGAGATCTCCTGGCCTGTAAGGGATCAAACCCACAACCGTGGAGTTATTAGAACGACAATCGATCCAACTGAGCTACCTGACCACATACATGTGAGGCTCTCTGTGCAGCATAAAATTTAATTTAGAGAATTATTTTTCCCTCTGAATTTAAACCCTCACAATTATGTGTACTGGCTTTCTGGAAGTGGTGGATATGATGAAAAAGAGATCAGCCTCTGTGATGCAATATCAAGTGACACTGATCTTCTGTTATACCGTTCCCTGCTGCATTTTAACCTACTGGGGAAATACTGGTATCCATGCATGTAAGGTTTCCTCCTTGTCAAATTATTTTCAAGCACATTTTTGTTGTTGAAAATAAACCTTGTGGATTTACATGTTGTGTCCCTCTTCTGTTAGTATCACCCAAATTGATACATTGTGCTCTGGCGATTCTTCAGATCATACCATTTTGTACAATACTGTATCAGTATTGTAGAACTCATATCATTAAAGAAAATAAGGCTTTTCTTGTATATTTTATTATAATTGTATTTATATGTGGAAATATGTTATTTTAATATCGACATGTAAATTTGAAAAAGTGCTGCAGTTTCCTCCCACAGTCCAAAAACATTGTGATATCATTTTAGGAAGTGAATTTCATGATCATAAGTTTTCTAATGTCATTTTGTCACACCTGTCAAAGTGTGAATTGTTTGAACTTTCATCTTTCCTGTCATGTGAACCCAGATGCCTTTGTAACAATCTGTAGTTAATATTTCTGCAGTTTTAAGTGAGGTAGGATGCTGTATATTTCGACGAGCCGTCCCTTCTTGCAGGACGAGGACCCTTAATTTCTCTTGATTTTTAGGGAAATGTAAATAACAGTCAGGATGTCTCATGTTGTGCCTGGATTTGTCCACAGTGGCTTTTCTCCTTTGTGTGGTCCAATGTATACATATTGATAACAAACATTTAAGTTTCCCTTTCCATTGGGGTTGATATTTTCATTGTGAGTTGCCAAGACCTCCTTCATTTTTAATTGATAGTTTTAATATAATAAATTAGACATTACAAGCACATAAAATGGTTCTAAAAAGTTTCTTGCAAAAAAACGTCAATAAAATTCATAAAAAATTGTTCCCATCAAAAGTGTTACATTCAGAATTTACATCAAGGAATGGTTTCATTTCTTATTTCTGAAACATCAAATTGTAGAAAGAAGAAAGAAATGGGATGTTCAAGCCTCCCTTTTGTAAAACACAAGCTGCAGATACAGACATTGAGGAGAGTGTGGAGTGTAGTGGACTCAGGTCACAGTGTCAGTGTGGATCCCATCCCTGAACAACCTCACCCACACTGAGTCCCCTGTCTGTAGTCCCCTTTACCTGAAGTGGGGTCTCCCTCAATGTCCCCTGCATCTCTGTATCCAGAGGGCGTCTCATCAGAGAGGAGTCTCCCTGTGAACAGATGAGCAGGTCAGTAATGGCTCTGACACAGATTGGCCTGTCAGATACCTCTTCTCTCCCAGTCAGTATTTATTTGCTGGTGTGAAATTAGGTTGAAACTAATCTCTAATGACAAAGGTTAGTCCAGGTTGGTACAGGGTGTACTCCTGCATCTTATTTATAATAACTCACCTGACAGCGTCTGGACTCTGGGGCACACTCTTTTTCCAAAACTCTCCTCCTCTCCATCTTCTCCTTCAATTGTTGCTTCTCCAAAACTCTCCTCCTTTCCTCTTCCTTCTTCATCTGTTTCTTTACCTCCTTTTCACAAACTCTCCTCCTCTCCTTCTCCTCTTTTGCTTGTTTCTTCTCCTGCTTCTCCAACAGTTTCCTCCTCTCCTTCTTCTCCTTTGCTTGTTGCCTCTCCTCCTCTTCCCAAAATCTCCTTCTCTCCTTTTCCTCCTTTGCTCATTTCTTATTCTCCTCCATCAGCTGATTCCTCCTCTCCTCCTCCTGAGCTCGCCTCCATTCCTCCTTTTCCTTCTGCCTCCTCTCCTCCTCCTGCTGCAGGGGTTTCTCCAGCCCCCAAACGTAGGCCTTCCACCTCTTCTGCTCCTTCTTCTCCCATCTCACCTCCTGCTTCTGCTGCTCCCTCCTGTTCTCCTCCGCCTCCTGGGCACATCTCCGCTCCTCCTTGTTCATGGTCCTCCTAATTGCATCTGTTGCCTTGGTGCATCTCCTCTCCTGCTTCTCCTCAGTCTTCCTCCTCTGCTCCTCCTCCTTCTTCCGTCTCCTCTTCTCCTTCTCCAGCATCTGCCTCCTGTCCTCTCCCTCCTTCTCCCATCTTCTCTCCTGTTTCTCAAACACCTTCCTCCTCTTCTCCTCCACCTTCATCCTCTCCTCCTCCAGCTTCCTCCTCTCCTTCTCCTCCTGCACCTCCTGTCTCCGATCCATCAACCACCCTTCCTGCTTCTGCCTCCTCTCCTCATCCCGCTCCTGGGTGTTCAGGGACCGGTGCCTCCCGACCCGGACACTCCTGACTTTCTCCACTGGTGCCGTTGTCCTCTTGCCCCCTTGCGACTCTTTCCATCTCTTCAGCTCTGTAGTGTTGCTCTTATCCTCATCGACCCCGGAACAGCACAGCATCTTGGAAAGGAATGGGAGGAGCTGACCTGCTTTGAGAGAGAGGAGTTAATATAGACATACTGACTGGACACTCCAGTACATTAACACTGCACTGAGAGAGAGGGGTTAATATAGACACACTGACTGGACACTCCAGTACATTAACACTGCACCGAGAGAGAGAGGAGTTAATACAGACACACTGACTGGACACTACAGTAAAGGTTCACTCATCACCTCTCCTAGAATCACAGGAGCTACAGGGTCCTCTAGGTGTCTCAGCACCTGTGTTCTGACTTTCAGCAACTCTGGAGGCCTGTCTTCAGGACTTGGACCTTCCTGACTCTCCTGATTCCTCTGCCTCTTCTTCCTCTTTTTCTTAGTCTCCTACACCTCAGTCTTCTCCTGGGAGGTGATGGGAGGGAGGTGAGGGAGGGGTCTGGGGACAGGTAGCTGGCTGGGTAGTGACCTGGGGCGGGTCAGTGTCAGGATTGGAAGAGGTGGACATGTTGTCCTCTTCATCTTTTTCAGGGCTGACTTGGAAAGCACGCCTCTTTGCACCTGGACACTGAAGGCAGACACAGGTCTTTGCTGCTGGGGTCAGTTCTTGACTTCTTATTCTTAATATACCCTCAATATATGCATTGTGACTGTAATAAGATCCTGTACAGGTGAGTCTGTACAGTGTGTCCAATAAGAATCTGTACAGTTGACTCTACTCAAGGACAGAGGTTCGGTTCGCTTCTCACCTGTCTCAGAAGCTCAGGAGCTCTGACGCTCCTTAGAGGAGGGAACTCATCTGGGAGTTGATGGGGGCAGCATGGCGCAGTCACCAGGGGTTTCTCTGATTTCAGCGGGGTCACAGGTGATCGAAGCGGGAGGGCCCAGGGGCGCCAAGATCCAGGAGAGAGAGGGATGGACAGCTTGGTTTTTTCAACAGCCTCACCCACCTGGATCATGCATCTCCTGGGCTGTGGAGACTGAAGACACACAGAAGACCTTTCTGTTCCTGCTGAGGCCTGCAACAGGTCAGACTGTCTAAGACAACTACAAAGAGAAAAAATAAACCTGCTATTCACAGACCTCAGCTACAGGGATTCCCAGGTACTTCCGCAGGATGAGGTTGACGTTGACGTTGACGTTGGCTGCAGACTGGCGAAGCACTTGTCCACCTCAGAGAAGTCACACCTGACTTTCGTGTTTTCAAAGTAGGACTTCAGTGTCTCCTTCGCCTCCTCGTAGTCATCCTGCTTCTTGATTCTTGTGCCCTGGAAGGGAAAATCATAGGAAAATATGAAGAGAGATTCAGGCAAGATGTCCTGACAATGTCTGCTGCCGTCAAACCAAACCTCCATTATCAGAGCTCCCATTGTGTAGCCTGTTGTCTTCACTGTTTTAATTTTGGGATTTGGTATAATTTCTTATAATATCCTCCGTGAAACTTCACTAACTCAGTACCAACTCCTGTACCAGAGAGAGAGAACAAAGACAGTGAATCATCATCATCATACCTCCACAGTGCCAGACAGGAGATGCAACTTAGGGGTGGAACTGTGGTATTTCTAAAGCCAAAAGAGAAGGGGGGGGGGGGGGTCACCACAATGTTGATAGAGCCAATAGAGAGAGAGAGAGACACCCCACTGTTAATAGAGCCAATAGAGAGAGGGGAAGTCTCCCCACTGTTAATAGAGCCAATAGAGAGAGGGGGAGTAACCCCACGTTGCCATCGATGACCAAGAGTCTCACCGCCCACTCTGTGATGCCCCCTAGTGTTGATCTGTAAGCGGTCTGTCTTTCAGCCACCCACTTGAAATAGAGTCCCAGCCCAGCTCCTGTCTCTCTCCGCTTGGATCTGGGAGATTTCCAGGTTGAGTGGGGTGACGCAGGTATCTTGGAAAGCTGAGGGGGTCAGGAGAATCGCCCCAGCCCCTGTACCGCCCTGATACCACAGTGTGAGCTGGACAAGGGGGAGGGGTTTCAGGGACTCACCAATCCCACATATGCTGCCTCCGATCCAAACTTGGCCAGGACCTCATCGTACAACTCCAGGCAGTCCAGCTGGATGGAAGACATCGCATTCTGATCCCAGGTCTGTACCCAGCTCTCCTCAACCTAGAGCAGCCCCTCCAGTTCGACCCGCAGGCCCTCCCTGAGCCACCACAGGGCAGCCAGGGTCTTACCTACACTCTAACCTACAGTTACACTATAACTAACACTTACACAAATGCTGCTAATATTACAACAGTAACACTGCAATTAAGGCTTATAGTTTCATTATTACTAACAATAACACAAACTTAGTAGTACACTAATAATACCAATAATAACAGTAATGCTATCAAAAGAACTAACATGACAATGAGTGTTAATATTCTGACACTAACACTATGATTATCACTAATATTAACATGAATACTAGCATTAAAACTAAAATTAAAAGTAGCTCTATCATCACTTATTCTCACAAGAATACTAGTATTCAGTAGTGCTATCATCATTAATACTCACATAGACACACAGACACTACACATACAGACACACACCCACACACATCACACACACACTCACACATATCCACACACTCACAGACACCACATACGCTAATAGTGATAAAAACACAGCACTCACAGATTTCTGTTCATTGGTCTGGACTCTAGAAAGTTCTAAAGTGCTCTAGAAATTCGCAAGCGACTCTGGACCTCAACACCTGTTGATGGGTCACTTCTGTCAGACACAGCATTGGAGCCCAAGCCCACCTACACACACATTTACACACACACTGACAGATATACACCCACAAACTCACACATATTATGACACACTGACAGAGACACAACCACACACTCACACACATTCACACACTGACAACCACACACTCACACACATTCATACAGAAACTACACACACTCACAGATACACACTCACAGACACACATTCACAGACACACACATAGACACAACACACACTCACAGGCACCACACACATTTATACACACAATCAGACACTCACACACATACTCGCACACATTCAGAGATACACACAATAGACACTACTAATACTTACAGACACACACCCACACACTGATAGACACCACATACTTGCAGACACACACCCACACACTAACAGACACACACGTACACAATGACAGACATATCACACTGACAGACACACATTCACACACTGACAAACACCACACACTCACAAACACCACAAACTCACAGACACACTCTACATACACTCATAACCACAAATACACATAACTGTATACACATACATAACTAACACTAACACAAATACCACTAATATTACAACACTAACACTATCACTACGACTAACACTATCAATATCCCTAACAGTGATACAAACTACTACTACACTACTAATACTAATAATAACAGTAATGTTATCACTAAAACTAACATGACCACTAGTGTAAATAATCTAACAGTAAATCTATAATTTGCACTAATATTAACATGAATACTAGCATTAAAACTAAAATTAAAAGACTTACACTATCATTATGACTAACACTGACACAAACTACTTATAATAACAGTAATGCTATCACTAAAACTAACACTACTGCTACTGTTAATACTGTAACAGTAACACTATAATTAAATCTAATATTAACATTAATATGACCATTAAAACTAAAACTATCAGTAGTGCTATCATCATTCTCACATGAATACTAGCATTAATATTAAAACTACCAGTTGTACTCTCACTAATATTAACATAAATACACTAGCATTAGTATGAGTTGCTGTCTGTGACATCACACCACTCTTTATGACCTAGCCAGACACAGTGACGTGCCGCGTGTCGCCATGGTTACCATACTTATGATTTGTAAACAAATGGAAAATGCATTTAAACTGTTACTTACACAAATTTATTAACTTTGAATATATTTTTCTAGCTCTCAGATACAATTCCTAAATAATAATTTGAATAAATATTTCTTTAATTTCGGATTGAACATTATTAACACAAAATGCACTATGTTAATTAATCGATATTGACTCTTTTCTAGATTTTAAAATGGGTCAAGAACGGGAAAAGAATCAGTGCTCACTAATCAGTGAAGTTAATCGATTTTTCTACTGTTCTTTAGTTGAATTAATTGCTTGTCGATAGATAAGTGATCAATAACTCTCCTCCGTGCGCTCTTCGCTTCTTCCGTGGTCTCGCTCTCTGATCCCGGCGCTATGGCTGGTGTCTGTGACGTCACAGCGCTCTTTCTGACAGAGCAGAGTGCGTCTCCGCTGGAGGAGACTCCTGTCCGGAGCCTGGGGGGCTTTTTTTATAGATATAACATCTCCCCCCCAAAAAACACAGGCTGTTAAGAGAAGCGATTCATAACAGCAGGAGGAGAAGAATGACATACTGAGGAATGAAATTCATTAAACAGAAAAAAAATGTTTACTTCACAGACTAATGCGTTATAAAGCATACTCCTGTGGAGCAGAAGAGAAAGAGCACAGGTCTCTATAATAAGCGCTTTTAAGCGTTTTACACGAATCTCCACAGAATAGAAGCCAGGAGGATCAGACTCCTGATCCTGGAGGTTGAAGAGCATCTCTTGGTTTTATTTCCACTCGAGCTCTCAGTTCCTCAGCTTGATTATTTAACTAACTGTATACAGTGGTGTGAAAAAGTGTTTGCCCCCTTCCTGATTTCTTATTTTTTTGCATGTTTGTCACACTGTAATGTTTCAGATCATCAAACAAATTGAAATATTAGACAAAGATAATACAAGTAAACACAAAATGCAGTTTTTAAATGAAGGTTTTTATTATTAAGGGAAAAAAAAATCCAAACCTACATGGCCCTGTGTGAAAAAGTGATTGCCCCCCCCCCCGTTAAAACATAAATCAACTGTGGTTTATCACATCTTTGGAATGCTGAGTTCAATTTCTCTAGCCACACCCAGGCCTGATTACTGCCACACCTGCTCTCAATCAAGAAATCACTTAAATAGGACCTGCCTGACAAAGTGAAGTAGACCAAAAGATCCTCAAAAGCTAGACATCATGCTGCAATCCAAACAAATTCAGGAACAAATGAGAAACAGAGTAATTGAGATTTATCAGTCTGGAAAAGGTTATAAAGCCATTTCTAAAGCTTTGGGACTCCAGAGAACCACAGTGAGAGCCATTATCCACAAATGGTGAAAACATGGAACAGTGGTGAACCTTCCCAGGAGTGGCCGGCCGACCAAAATTACCCCAAGAGCGCAGCGACGACTCATCCAAGAGGTTACAAAAAACCCCACAACAACATCCAAAGAACTACAGGCATCACTTGCCTCAGTTAAGGTCAGTGTTCATGACTCCACCATAAGAAAGAGACTGGGCAAAAATGGCCTGCATGGCAGAGTTCCAAGACGAAAACCACTGCTGAGCAAAAAGAACATAAAGGCTCGTCTCAGTTTTGCCAGAAAACATCTTGATGATCCCCAAGACTTTTGGGAAAATACTCTGTTGACTGATGAGACAAAAGTTGAACTTTTTGGAAGGTGTGTCCCATTACATCTGGCGTAAAAGTAACACAGCATTTCAGAAAAGGAACATCATACCAACAGTAAAATATGGTGGTGGTAGTGTGATGGTCTGGGGCTGTTTTGCTGCTTCAGGACCTGGAAGACTTGCTGTGGTAAATGGAACCATGAATTCTGCTGTCTACCAAAAAATCCTGAAGGAGAATGCCCGGCCATCTGTTCATGACCTCAAGCTGAAGCGCACTTGGGTTCTGCAGCAGGACAATGATCCAAAACACACCAGCAAGTCCACCTCTGAATGGCTTAAGAAAAACAAAATAAAGACTTTGGAGGGGCCTAGTCAAAGTCCTGACCTGAATCCGATTGAGATGTTGTGGCATGACCTTAAAAAAGCGGTTAAGACTCAAAAACCCTCCAATGTGGCTGAATTACAACAATTCTGCAAAGATGAGTGGGCCAAAATTCCTCCACAGCGCTGTAAAAGACTCATTGCCAGTTATCGCAAACGCTTGATTGCAGTTGTTGCTTCTAAGGGTGGCCCAACCAGTTATTAGGTTTAGGGGGCAATCACTTTTTCACACAGGGCCATGTAGGTTTGGATTTTTTTTTTCCCTTAATAATAAAAACCTTCATTTAAAAACTGCATTTTGTGTTTACTTGTGTTATCTTTGTCTAATATTTCAATTTGTTTGATGATCTGAAACATTTCAGTGTGACAAACATGCAAAAAAATAAGAAATCAGGAAGGGGGCAAACACTTTTTCACACCACTGTAACTGTTATCAGACTCTCTTTAACTTTATATTTATAAGACTCCCCATGAGAGACGTGTGGTAGATGCTGAATTCCAGGGCTGGTGTGGAATCACACACAGACAGGTCTTCTGTGTGATCTGAGTCCCACTGCTCAGAGCTACAGACTGGTCAACTAGTCACTATTGTAGACACGACCATCAGTCTGCTGCTGCTGATAATCATATTATACTTATAAGAGTGGCAATACTGCTGTTCATTAAATAAGTAAAAATAATAATAAGAGATAATCACATATTGCTCAATTGTCAGTCAAACACTTCTGACAGATGCTTGGAGGCTGACTTACAGTAAAAATAATGAATCACTACAGTAATACTGAAGGGCTGGAGGTCCTGGAAAGGGTTAATAGAAGCTTCTTGCTTCTGACCTGGAACAGAGCCCACAGCTGCCAGATCAGTGACCCCTGAGCCCAGTTCACAGAGAGGGGAACCAGCCACAGCCTCACAGTACAGCCTGGCTTCCTGTGCTGGAGGAGCTCAGAAGAGCACAAACCACAGACTCACTGCAGAGTCTGACCTGCAGCTCCAGTGAAGCTCTGTCTTATATCACCGCTTTTAGGCTGTGTAAACAAGGAAAGATTTTTAAAAGAAATCATCATATCATTGCTTTTTCAGACTGACTCTTGCACTTATGCTCCTGCTGCTGCAGTTATCATGGTGAGGCTGTAACACAGGAGCTCTGCTATATTGAACAGGAAAGTTTAAATACAGCATAACTACTAATACTACTACAGCTATTACTACAACTACTCCTGCCACTGATACTACTGCTACCTACTATTACTATTTATACCTACTACTAATATTTTACTGCTCCTCCTACTGCTACTGCTACTACTACCGATAAGAATAAGGAGGATGAGCTGAGCTGTGTCCTCACTCTGTTCAGACTGGGGGTGTATCAGTGTATAAGTATTAGTTCAGCTCCACTGTGCTGTTAGAGAGTCTCAGTCTCTTTCTCACAGTCAGCTCCACTCAGAGAGACTGGGGCCACAGCTGAAGGGGCTGGAACATCTGTGTGGACTGGAGCTGCACAGGGACAGACTCAGAGTCTGAGGGACTCAACTGGAAGAGCTGCTGTCCACCAGGCTCAGTACAGAGGGGACAGTCACTGCTGGGCTTTTCTTTCTTTTTCATTTAAATTATTTGGCTCTGTTCACATCCACAGGACACCCAGTTCTTAGTCAGTCCACCTTGTTTCTGTATTCCTGGGCTGACCTGAGTGACCTCACTGCCACAGTGGAAGAAACAGTGATGTGGCTCTGATATATATGGAGAAGACTGAAAGGGCCCTGTCTGATTTGTTTTATTTGTTATTGGTTTTATTTCTACCCGGCACTCAGTTCCACAGCTGGACCGATGATTTATTTAAATGTGTTACTCTTACCAGACTCAGAATCATGGCTCTGGAGCCTTCTTTGGGTGTAATACAGAATAAACCTTTACTTGTTTCTTTTCATGTTAACTGAGACCTGATCTCCAGAAAATCGTCAGTTGCTTTCAGTAGCTAAATACACAGGCCACACTGCTCCAGCTGAGGCTCAAACTCACAACCTCAGCATGACTCTGCGGTACACTGCTGTATAATGGAGGACAGGCTGAGGGAGAGCAATGTGAGAGAAATGTGGAATGGCATGAGGAAGATCTCCGGATACAAGTTGTCCGGCGGCCAACAGAGTGAGGGAGGCCTGGAGAGGGCCAATGAGCTGAATCTTTTCTTCAACAGTTTCGATACAGGGTCCACTGTCCATTCACCTCACAGGCCTTCACCCCAGACACCCTCTTCATGTCCTCAGTCACCCCATCATGTGATCCCTCCTACTCCTACTCCATCTTCCCCTGCCCTCCTCGGCCTATCCATCACAGCTGACCAGGTCAGAAGGGAGTTGAGGAGACTCCATGCAGGGAAGGCAGCGGGTCCTGACGGTGTCAGCTCCAGGGTGCTAAAGATCTGTGCGGACCAACTGGGTTCTGTGCTGCAGTACATCTTCAACCTCAGCCTGAGATTAGAAAAGGTTCCGATGCTCTGGAAGACATCTTGCCTGGTGCCAGTACCCAAAAAGGGGCACCCTAAAGTCTTGAATGACTACAGACCAGTGGCACTTACATCATACCTAATGAAAACTCTGGAAAGGCTTGTACTGGACCACCTCAGAACCCTGGTGCGTACAGCACTGGACCCCCTGCAGTTCGCCTATCGGTCACACCTGGGAGTGGAGGATGCAGTCATCTATCTGCTACACAGAGCTAACTCTCACCTGGAGAAGACGGGGAGCATTGTGAGAGTTGTGTTCTTTGACTGCTTCAGTGCCTTTAACACCATCCATCCACCTTTACTGAGAGATAAGCTAAGGGCGGCGCAGGTGGACACTCCCCTGCTGTCCTGGATTATAGACTATCTGACCTGCAGGCCACAGTATATACGGCTACAGAGCTGTGTGTCCGAACAGATTGTTAACAGTACTGGGGCTCCACAGGGGACTGTCCTTGCTCCATTCCTGTTCACCTTTTACACCTCTGACTTCAGGTACAACTCTGAGACATGTCATCTGCAGAAGTTTTCGGATGACTCTGCAATTGTGGGGTGTATTAGAGAGGGGAGGGAGGAGGAATATAGGGGCTTGATTACCAATTTTGTGGAGTGGTGTCATCTTAACCATCTCCAGATTAACACCAGCAAGACCAAAGAAATGATTTTTGACTTTCGAAGGAATAAGTCTCCACTGAACCCTGTTTCCATCCAGGTTGAGGACATAGAGGGCGTACATTCCTACAAGTACTTAGGGGTACACCTGGATGATAAGCTGGAGTGGTCTGGTAACACTGATGCCCTGTACAAGAAAGGTCAGAACCAACTCTATTTTCTTAGGAGACTCAGGTCCTTTGGTGTGTGTGGAACACTGCTACACATTTTTTATGAATCAGTGGTGGCGGCGGCCATCTTCTACGCTGTGGTGTGCTGGGGCAGCAGCATCATGACAAAAGATGCAAATAGGCTCAATAAACTCATCAAGAAGGCTGGCACTGTGCTGGGGATGAGCCTTGACCCCATGGTGGTGGTGGCTGAGAGGAGAATGCTGAACAAGCGCACAGCCATCATGAACAACACCTCTCATCCGCTTCATGGGACTGTTACTGGGCAGCGGAGCACATTTAGCAATAGACTGCTCCAGCTACGGTGTTCAAGGGAACGTTTACGCAGGTCTTTCCTCCCGGCGGCTGTCAGGGTGTATAATGCTGCCCTAGGCTAGGACTGTTAGCCCTTCATTTGCTCCTCTATGGACAGCATGTTTACTCCATTGTACTTTTTGGACAATCAGTCTGTATAAACCTATGCACATTTTGCACATATTTTATTGTTTTTACAGCGACTATGATCAGCACATTTTGCACACACCTATGTATTTATTTATTTTTATTTATTTTGTTTGTCTTTTGTTTTATAACTATTCTGATGTCTGTTTTGCTTGTCTTGGGCTGGACTGCTGTAACACATCAATTTCCCTATGGGATTAATAAAGTATTATCTATCTATCTAGTCAAAGTCCTGACCTGAATCCGATTGAGATGTTGTGACATGACCTTAAAAAAGGGGTTAAGGCTCGAAAACCCTCCAATGGTGCTGAATTACAACAATTCTGCAAAGATGAGTGGGCCAAAATTCCTCCACAACGCTGTAAAAGACTCATTGCCAGTTATCACAAACGCTTGATTGCAGTTGTTGCTGCTAAGGGTGGCCCAACCAGTTATTAGGTTTAGGGGGGAATCACTTTTTCACACAGGGCCATGTAGGTTTGGATTTTTGTTTTCCCTTAATAATAAAAACCTTCATTTAAAAACTGCATTTTGTGTTTACTTGTGTTATCTTTGTCTAATATTTCAATTTGTTTGATGATCTGAAACATTTCAGTGTGACAAACATGCAAAAAAATAAGAAATCAGGAAGGGGGCAAATACTTTTTCACACCACTGTATTTATTACAGTTTCCTATTTTGTGAATATTTGTATTTGTTTGTGAAATTAAAATGAAGTTCTTAAAAATAAAAAAAATAAATAAATGGAAGGTTTTCTGAAGTCAGAAAGCCAATTTATTTGGTGGAAAAACAGATTGGTGAAGCTCCTCCTCTTCCTTACCTTAGAAGGAGAATTACAAGGTCATCTCCAGAGCTACAATCTAACAGTTGCAGTCACAATCCAATGTATTTGTTTACATTTTTTGTTTCTGGAGTAGCTGTCATATTAATTATGCTAATATGTAACCTAACTCCAGCATGAATAACTAGAAGAGGAGATCAGCTCCATTCCAGACCACGGGAGACTTGTGATTGGCTGGGCCAGATCTCTCATTTGCATATTGGATTTGGAAATATAACACTAAACCCTCTTCTTACATGGATTTAATGTACACCCAAGAGTCACCTACTGTGTATTGCCACTTCAGTTTTTTATGAGTAGTTGGGATTACCAGTTGACAGGTTTTATTTGTTGAATTTTAAACCGTCTTGTATTATCACCCTGACTGCCTGTACTCAAAGTTTGGTAAGGTACATGTGTTTTCATTTCCTTTACCAAGTGGAATTTTTGCTCTTTTAGTATTTGTCTCGAAGGCTTTCTGAAGTCAGGAAGCCCATTTTTGGTGAAAAAAGATATTGCACTTGGATATCATGATAAAGCTGTATTCCATACAATCTAGTAGTTATGGTTCCTGGTGTTTGACTGTGATTCCCTGGGTTCAACCTTAGGTGTGGGAACATGTCTTTTTCGCCTTCTCGTTTTCAATTGATCAGCACAGTATAGAAAATAGACCCATAAAGCAACGTCAGCAATGAAAAATGTGAGAAAAGTGATCACTTGTTTTAGCTTGCTTTCAAAAAGAAACCCTTTGATGTGTTAAGAGAATGTGATAACCACTACACTGCGCAAGGTGGGAATGAGTGACTTGCAGAGAGTGTTGAACTTTGAGAAAAGGACTTTTCTAAGGAATATATTTCCACTTTCTGAAGAGGAGATTTTCTCCATTTCTGTAGTCTGACTTCCTCTATGCTAGAGAGCTATAGAATGTGGAGTCACCTATCCAGTTCTGGGAACAGTGTAGGTAACAGGTTTGTTACTGCCTGATGAGCACAGTAAATTAATACAGCAGAATAAAGACACTGTGAGTATTTGAAGAGAATTAACAATCTTTTACGTCTTGACACGTTCAATGCTGCTGTCATTTCTGTAATATTGTGATTATCACGTTCATCACACATGCGCAAGATCCCCTGTTTGAAATCAAGCAGAAACAGGTGTCTTTTTATCCTTTCACATTTTGCACTTCTGCCAGTGTTTTATGGATCTTGTTTTGTCTTATTGCAAGAACTCGCATTTCCTGTGTCATTCATGATCACGTCAAACAGCCAGCAGATCATGTCACCTTTCAGATAGTCATTCTTCTGCTTCCTAAATTTCCAAGAGACAGGTCATTTCAGCAGAACTGACAAACTCGGCAAAGCAACCTGATAAGACCAGGTCCTAGAAGTCACTACTCAGTCAGTCACTGCTGCCGAAATGCAAGCCCTTCCTCCAGCCTGAAGAAGTTGATCCTACATTACTCATGAGGAAGATGTATCTACCAGACCTCAGAGAGCTGAGCCGGATCACTTCCCTTCTGAATGACGTTGCAGTAACACTCTACCACTCCTCTTCATGCATTCATGCTGGAACTTTAGGAGGCTACTGCAGACAGCAGAGGTTGGATCATACACGGAGTTTGAAATAGCTCAGCTGAGAAAGCCTTAGACTGACGCTCTAAAGGTCCCTGGTTCAATCTGGGGTTTTGGCATTTTATTTCATTGCGCCATTTGTTCCTCTCTACCATGCCCTGTATCCAAAGTCACACTTCCCTTTCTCAGCCCG